>NW_026897541.1:0-336014 GCF_033153095.1 Gastrolobium bilobum
TTCTTAGAGATTTTTAAGAAGCTGCACATCAATATCCCTTTTGCAGAAGCTTTAGAGCAAATGCCATCATATGCTAAGTTTCTAAAAGAGATCCTAACCAAGAAGCGAAAGCTCACAGTAGAAGGATCCACTATTTTGACAGAGGAGTGTGGTGCAATCACGCAGAAGAATTTACCTCCGAAATTAAAGGATCCAGGGAGTTTTAGTATCCCTTGCACGATTGGCTCGATGACAATAGAGAGAGTTTTATGTGATTTAGGTGCTAGCATCAACGTAATGCCATTATCTATGATGAAAAAGCTGGGAATCACAGAAGTGAAGCCGATCAATATGATTCTGCAACTAGCTGACCACTCCACCAAGCAAGCATATGGAGTAATAGAGGACATACTTGTTAAGGTGGACAAGTTCATCTTCCCGATGGACTTTGTTATCTTGGATATAGAGGAGGACACTGCTGTTCCCATGATCTTTGGGAGACCTTTCTTAGCAACCTCCGGAGCACTAATTGATGTGCCTAAAGGTGAATTGATCTTAAGGGTAGAAGGAGAAAGGGCTATTCTTAGAATGTTTGAAAAAGAGACTCCACCACCTACAACTCAGCTAGAGAAAATTTTCTTTATTGAGGAAAAGAAGGCTGAAGAAGAAGAAAATAAAGATCATAAGCCAGATGAGAGTTGCAAGCCGGAGGTGAAGATGTCAAACATCAAGACTAAGTATAGAGTTCTTGAGGCCAAACCTTCTAGCCCATATGCACGAGAGTACTATTACGGCAAAGCAATATTTATGATAAAAGGAATGACATCATCTTTGAATTCCGGCTACAAGCCGCCATGATTAATGAAGCTGTAACGTCAAGCTAATGACGTTAAACAAGCGCTCTTAGGAGGCAGCCTAAGAATTTATCGCTTTTAAGTTAATTGTTTTAGTTTATTTTAGGATGCCAGCAAATTTTATTTTCTTTTTAGGACCATTTTAGTTTTATTTTTCTTTTGTTTATCTATTTTGATTAGTGATGACTCTGGTGATGTACAGATTTTATTTTCTCACTCTGTTATGAGCATGATTGCTACTACTGACTTTATCTGATGATATTTTTGAGTTGATGTGTGCAGTTCTTTCTTTTTGATTTATTAATTGCTGAGGACAGCAAATTCCTAAATCTGGGAATGGGGACGCACCACACCATATATATAGTAGCAGTAGTAGCAGTTGGTACAACTATGATCCCTGTGATGAGAAGAGCCGCAAATATTTCCAGGGAAAATTCTCTTCCTTATTCTTCTTCATTTCATTTTATTTTATTTTATTTTTTTTCTCTGTGTGGATTACTAAATCATGCTAAGTTAGAATTAGTCAGAAAAATTAATTTATGATGTGATGACTTAGAATATATTTTTTATTTTAAGAATAAACATTGATTGAGTTAGTCTAACAGTCAGTAAGAATAATAAAATTACAGTATGAGTGATTGAGAAAGAGCATAAATTACTGAATTGCACACATATAACCGTGAGGTTTGAGCCTAAACAGAAAAATTCTTTTCAGTGTGCATTTTACTGTTGAAAATATTACCAGAACTTGCTTTGTTTCTCCTTAAAGTAATTATTTGCATGCATGATTGAAATGATTGAGGCATTTTATTGTTTTAACTAGTTAGCCAAAAAGCCAACCATTATGATATCCTTTGTTTAGCCCCTTGAGCTTAAGCCTTTTCTGTTCTTAATACCTGTCATCTTAATTAGCCACTCTACATACACGTCTACCTTAAATAAAATTGGATTATAGAAATTTCATGGTAGGGTGTAAACATGAGTACTTCGTCATGTAATTCAAAAGTGGTGAAAAAAGAGGTTAGGTGAAGGGAGCAAAAGCAAAGGTTGAAAAATGGTGAAAAATAAAATTAATTATTATTTATTGTTTCTATGCAAATAAAAGTGTTGAAAAATGAAAATGAAAAGGAGAAAAGTATTGGAGGTTGGAAAAAGAAAAGAAAAATACAGAAAAAGAAATAAAAGTGCTGAAAAAGAAAAAGGAGGAAGGAAAGGAGAAAAAAGATTATTTTTTGAGTGTTTACACTTTACCATGATCTTTCTGTATTTAATTATTTTAGCTAATTTTTCCTTATTTATCTTACCTTCAGCCCAGCCCCATTACAACCTGAATAAAGACCTCTTGATCTTTGTGCATGTGAATTAATTATGGAAAGTGAGAATATTATCAAGCTTATGAAAATATTGATACAGTGAAAAATTGAGTGAAACACTTACCCTTAGACAGATGAGTGATGAGTGACTTGATATATCTAGTGAGGGATGTGTTAAAACTCAATGTTTATGCTTGATTGACTAAACTCATACTTCGATTTTATAACTTACTTACTTTCAAGTCTGCTTAGTTAATTGTCTGTTCTTAAAAATCCTATTATTTTTTGTCTAAGTCTGATCATTCATAAATTGATGTATTGCCTAGTTTTATATTAAGCATGCTTACATTATTCCATGTTTTTAATTCAATTCATTGCTGAGGACAACAATGAGTAAATCTGGGAATGTTTTGATAAGTGTCTAAGACACTATGTTTTATGGCTAAAAAGAGTTCAAATAATGACTAAAATAGTTAAAAATATAGTGTTAAAACAATAAAATAGTAAAACAGAATGAATTGTCAACAAATAAACAAATTCTAAATATTTGTTGTTGTTTCAGGTTGTTGAGACTGGAATACTGGAATAACAAAGTAACAAAACAAGGCAACGAATCCGCAGAGCAATGGAAAATCAGAAATGAAATAATAAATAAAATAAAAATTGTAACGCTAGCAAAGTTGCTAGCTAGAGCTAGCAAGTAGGCGAGTAGCTAGCAAAGTTGCTAGCTAGAGCTAGCAAGTGGGCAAGCAGCTAGCAAAGTTGCTAGCTAGAGCGAGCAAAATGGCCTGCAGCTTGCTATGGTCTTAGCATAGGCGACCGATGGAGCGAGCGGATCAGCAAATTAAAGCCCATATTTTCCCTTTAAATACAACGCGAAGGAAGCCATAAAAATCATTCTGGAACGCGGAGAAAGAAGGCACTTGAGACGAAGCGAAGGAAGGAGCATAAGCGTAGCACTGGATCGTGGCAGAGGAGAAGGAAGGAGTCAACTCTGCACCATTGATCATCACTTTTAGACAAGTTTACCATGAACTCAGTTTCTTTTACAGTAGATTTTTATTCTACGTTTATAATTACGTCTAGCTAATTTACTTTCAGTAGTTAGGAAGATACAGAACCAATGGGTTCTTAGTTGATGTTTGTTTATTCTTATGAATTACATTCTTGTTTCTAAATTATGCAATCAATCTGATATTTATGCTTAGTATTATTTATGACTTGATCACTCGTAGATAAACACATGAGTCATATATGACAACAGGGATGTTGGTATATGATTCTGATTGGTTGATTGCTAGAATTCGCATGATCTAGGGATAGACTTGTGAATTTTATAACTGTGAGTTCTGGCGTTAATGCATGTTTTATGAAAAAGTACTAAGGGATTAGGCTTTGGATTAGAATAAAGAATTAAATTACCAAGGGATTGTGATTTAGTTAATTATAGAAAGAGCTGTTAATAATTTAATCTTGAATGTAATCGTAAGAGTAAGCAAACTCGGTAAGAAACCATTGGGGAAGTTGAATCCTAACTACGCCTTTTTATTGAAAACTTAAATCAATTCCTTTTAGCTTTAATTAATTCTGAATTAAATTTCTAAAATATTAAAAAACCAAAAATAAGTTTATAAATTCTGTTTTTACTTTAATCACAATATTCTCAAGAAAACCTTTAATGATCGATCCAACTTTAATTAAATAAATAGATTATTGCTTGGTCATCAGTCCTCGTGGGATCGACAACTCTACTTTATCACTTTATTACTTGTACGACCGGTGCACTTGCCGAGTTCGTCAACAAGTTTTTGGCGCCGTTGTCGGGGACTGATTTAATCAACATTAATTTTATTTATCAAATTATAGATTGGATCATTTTATTTTATTGTTATTTATTTTACTGTGTTAGTTTAAATATCTTATTGTTTTTATTGTTATTTAGTTTATTTAGTTATTTTATTTTAATTTGTTTGCTTTAAAAAATTTTCTGTTTAGTTAGTGGTTTCCGTTAGTTGGTCCATTGAGCCTTAGTTTTCTGGTTTATGCATTTGCGAGGCACTGTTAATCCCAGTGACCTACAGTACGAACCGGAGTTAGGACGTTTAGAAAGAACTAATAGGAAACGTTTGACCGCAAAGAAGACACGAGAAGCATCGAGCTCCAACTCTGCGGAAGGACTAGTCATGGTGGAAGATAACCAAAATCCACCTGAAGAACTGATGAGTCACTTCTTAAACCCTAATTTCTCGCATCCAACTGCGAGTATTAGGAGACCTCAAATCCATGCCAACAACTTTGAAATAAAAGCCTCTTTCCTGAATTTAATTCAAAGTAATCTATTCGAAGGAGACCCGATCGAAGACCCAAACCGCCACATTACTAAATTCTTACAATTGTGTAGCCTCATCAAAGCTAACCTCCTGAAGAAATCCGTTTGATGATGTTTCCCTTTTCTTTAAAAGGAAGAGCACTTAATTGGCTGGAATTGCAACCTGCTAATAGCATCTCCACGTGGGAAGATTTGGTTGAGAAATTCCAAAAGAAGTTCTTCCCATTATCCCGATTCTCTGAGTTGAAGGAACAAATTGACAACTTCAAGCAACTCGAAGGCGAATCTCTGTGCGTAGGATGGGGAAGATTTAAAGAACTAATCAGGAGATGTCCCCAATACGTTTTATCTAATGGCGAGAAGGTCTGAATTTTCTACAAAGGAGTTACTCCGACTTATCGAGTACTTCTTAACGCTGCAGCTGGAGGGAGTATCGGAGAAATCACTCCCACAAGGGCTATTGAACTGATTGAGAAGATGTCATCTGAAGATAACGAGGTCACACCAGTTCAACCTAAGAAAGGAGTGTTGCAGTTAGACGGGTACGACGCTATGTTAGCCAGACAAGACAAGATGGATCAAAGGTTAGATTCACTTGTTAAACTCTTTACCCAAAATCAAATCTCTGCGGTTAATTCGCAATTTCCTATAGTTTGCGACACTTGTGGTGGACCACACACTCCTGAAAAATATGACGCTACAGTAACGATTGATCCGGCTCAGGTTCATGGAATCTGGAATAACCAGAGGAGAGAAAATCCTT
Organism: Gastrolobium bilobum; assembly: GCF_033153095.1. Lineage (NCBI taxonomy): Eukaryota > Viridiplantae > Streptophyta > Magnoliopsida > Fabales > Fabaceae > Gastrolobium > Gastrolobium bilobum. Next base: position 5,239 of record NW_026897541.1, read on the forward strand.
ATGGAAATACGTATAATCCGAGCTGGAGAAACCATCCTGGTCTGTCATACAAATCTGGGCATCAACAAAATAATACAAATTTCCAACAAGATCAACCTAATCAGAAAGCCGCTTGGGAAGTTGCATTTGAAAAGATGGCCCAGTCTCAAACAAATTTCGCAGAAGAAACGAGAGCATCTTTTAAGAATCAAGAAGCTTCCATAAAGAATCTGGAAATTCAGATTGGTCAGCTTGCCAAACAGATGGCTGAGAGGCCTCCAGGAACCTTTCCTAGTAATACAATTATTAATCCCAAGGAACAATGTAATGCCATCATTACAAGGGAAAATGTGGAAATACCAATAGCTGCACCGAGTAGTGAAAAAGATGCAGAGAAGGAAAATCCTGCTGAAGAAAAAGTTGATGATCATGTCATAATTATTGGAGGACCATTAAATGACACCCCACGTAAAAAAATAATAAAGAAGCCTTCTTTAGAAGAAAGAATGAAAGCGTTGGGGGATAACCCGTATGTTAAGGCTCCTTATCCTCAGAGGTTACAGCAAAGCGAACAGAAGAAAAACTTCTCTAAGTTCTTAGAGATTTTTAAGAAGCTGCACATCAATATCCCTTTTGCGGAAGCTTTAGAGCAAATGCCATCATATGCTAAGTTTCTAAAAGAGATCCTAACCAAGAAGCGGAAGCTCACAGTAGAAGGATCCACTATTTTGACAGAGGAGTGTGGTGCAATCACGCAGAAGAATTTACCTCCAAAATTAAAGGATCCAGGGAGTTTTAGTATCCCTTGCACGATTGGCTCGATGACAATAGAGAGAGTTTTATGTGATTTAGGTGCTAGCATCAACGTAATGCCATTATCTATGATGAAAAAGCTGGGAATCACAGAAGTGAAGCCGATCAATATGATTCTGCAACTAGCTGACCGCTCCACCAAGCAAGCATATGGAGTAATAGAGGACATACTTGTTAAGGTGGACAAGTTCATCTTCCCGATGGACTTTGTTATCTTGGATATAGAGGAGGACACTACTGTTCCCATGATCTTTGGGAGACCTTTCTTAGCAACCTCCGGAGCACTAATTGATGTGCCTAAAGGTGAATTGATCTTAAGGGTGGAAGGAGAAAGGGTTATTCTTAGAATGTTTGAAAAAGAGACTCCACCACCTACAACTCAGCTAGAGAAAATTTTCTTTATTGAGGAAAAGAAGGCTGAAGAAGAAGAAAATAAAGATCATAAGCCAGATGAGAGTTGCAAGCCGGAGGTGAAGATGTCAAACATCAAGACTAAGCATAGAGTTCTTGAGGCCAAACCTTCTAGCCCATATGCACGAGAGTACTATTACGGCAAAGCAATATTTATGATAAAAGGAATGACATCATCTTTGAATTCCGGCTACAAGCCGCCATGATTAATGAAGCTGTAACGTCAAGCTAATGACGTTAAACAAGCGCTCTTAGGAGGCAGCCTAAGAATTTATCGCTTTTAAGTTAATTATTTTAGTTTATTTTAGGATGCCAGCAAATTTTATTTTCTTTTTAGGACCATTTTAGTTTTATTTTTCTTTTGTTTATCTATTTTGATTAGTGATGACTCTGGTGATGTGCAAATTTTATTTTCTCACTCTGTTATGAGCATGATTGCTACTACTGACTTTATCTGATGATATTTTCTCATTGGGGAGTCCATGTGTGCAAGCTCCTTGCATAACTCAAACTTCTCTCAGGTAACAACTTTAGTCAACATATCTGAGGCATTCTTGTCAGTATGAATCTTCAACAACTCATCCTTCACTACTTCACGTAGCCATGATAATACAACAAATTTTTGTAGTTTGGACTACCAAGACACAACCCCCCCTGCGAAAGTAAACAAGTACCTGGAGGTAGACTTTCTACAATCAAGGTCACCCGCTATATCAGAATCTGTGAACCCTTCCAAGATTGGATCTGCACCTCTAAAACATAAGCACTGTTTGGAGCTCCCTCTCAAGTATCTGAAGATCCACTTCGCAGCTTCCCAATGATCTCTACCTGGATTATCAAGAAACTGGCTCACCATACTGACTGCCTGTGCTATATCTGGTCTTGTGCAAATCATAGCATACATAAGACTACCAATTGCAGATGAGTATACACAAGAATAATGAATTTACCGCGGAGAACTTGCAGAAGTATACACAAGGATCTGCATGAGTTCTTTTATATCCAAGCTCTGCCATAAGTGAATCAAACTTCTTGTACCACTGTCACGGTGCCCTCTTCAAGCCATAAAGACTCTTCTTCAAACTGCAAACCATGTGTTCCTTTCCTTTAACTTCAAAACCTTCAGGGAAGGGTGAAAATTTAATCTCACTGCACCGCTACCACATCCGTTTAAAAACGGTTACCTTAAATTAATTGTGCGAATTATTAATAGCTTTTAAAAATATTTGTTTTGTCCCTTAAAACATAAATATGATTATTTCAGAAGAAGACAAATAATTTATTAAACTTTATTTTAGCTTGACGGAAAGAGTTCCGCTCCGTCGTATCCTTAGGTGCAGTGGGAAATTCAAAGCTACGTAGTTCTTAAAAAATATTTGTATACTAGTTGATTTTAATTTTAGAAAATAATTGTAAAGAAATTCTTTTTAAAGGCTTTAGATTATCAAGTTGTCACAATTAAAATAACCCAAAAAATACTACGAGATTAACAAGCTATCATGACTAAATTAATCCTTAATTAGGAAAAATAAATAAATTAATACAAAATAATAATTTAAAACTAGCTTGGGTCATCAAGCTTTCATAGCCAAAATGACCCAAAAATTTATGAGATTAACAAGCCGTCACGGTAAAACTAATCCCTAATTTAGTTTCTAAACTACATAAGAAAAATTCTAATAAAATAACTAAAGAGCGCAAAAACATACAAAAGTAATAAATAATTATAAAAAAATTTCTAATAAAATAGATAAAGAGCATAAAAAAAAGCATGCACAAAAAGTATATATTTATAAATTAGAAAAATAAAAAGCATAAAAAATAGACAATTATAAACTCATAAAGCAAATAAAGAGCATAAAAGGGATATAAAAATAAAAAATTATTAACTAAAGGAAAAGGTAAGCAGACTTACCTTAAAGAAGACAAAATTTGGTGTACAGAGCCAAGTTGTAGAGAACAACCTCAACTCAACAAGCTTGATGCCCCAAAAATGTACTATGAGTTTAACGAGCCGTCACAGCTAAATTAATCCTCACAGATAACTAAGTTAACAAGCCGCCACGGCTAAATTAACAAACCCCCCTAATTCTACTCAAAAACAAAAATTTTACTATGACACTAGCTTGGTTTTAAACCAAAGCCCAAGTATCTTTAAAAAATATTACTATGACACAAGCTTTAATATAAAGCCCAAGTGTCTTTTTTAACTCTTGAAAGAGTCTTTTTATGTTTTTTTATTTGGTTCTCTCCAAGTGTGTCTTGAAAAGAAGGGAAATGGGCTCTTTATACAGAGGGAAGGGAGGAGGAAGGAATGAGAAGTGAGCAATGTGAGACTTCTTAGGAAAACTGTTTTTTTTTCAATGTAGACAACCATTTTTTGACAACCATATCTCACACTAGAGGGCTAGGCTTGAAAATCGGTTTGGTCAGATTGAAATATCATATGAGAGGAATATGCCAACCAAATTTGAGGATGATCCAATGGTTCAATTGAGAGAAATAGCTATCAGAAAACTGCTACCCGAAATAGTGTGGTGGTCTTAAAAATGAATAGTACTCTTTCAACATTTATATCTCACACCGGAGAATACAGTTCAGAAATCCGTCCGGTCAGATTGTAATATTACATGAGAGGAACACACTGACAAAATTTGAGGACAATCCAACGGTTCATTTGGGAGAAATGACCCTCACAAAATCGCTGCTAGCTGAAGAAACGTCCAGGAGAACTGTTCCGGATTTGAATTTTTTGGGAATGATATAGACATCAAATCTAGAAATCCACTGGTCGATATGAAGGACAATGAATCAAGATCTTGCGAAAAAAATTTCAGCTTGATGGATGGAGGATGAAGGATATATCGTGTCTAGAACAGATCCTACTCAAAGCTATTATTTTTTCGAAAATGATCTTCCTTCCCTTTTCCATCTATTTGATTGCTCTTTTTTCTTTTCTTTTTTATTGAAGGACAAAAATATGTATTCATAACTTAATTTTTTTTTTTTTTTACTTTATTTCTTTTGTTTTATTTTTAAATATTTGAGACAAAATTAAATGTTGACGTCAAGAAACAAGAATAGAGGTATTAGAGTAGCATTAATTTGTTAGGATCCTGATTGTAACTATCACGGTTTGTTACCTTGTATATTAAAATAGATTAGCTTGATTTATGCTTTCTGTTCCTTAGTTTTAGCTGATTTCCTGATGTAAATAGATTAGCTTGATTTATGCTTTCTGTTCCTTAAGTTTAGCTGATTTCCTGATGTAAATAGATTAGCTTGATTTATGCTTTCTGTTCCTTAAGTTTAGCTGATTTCCTGATGTAACCAATTGTAAATCTTGGTCTATATAATAGACCCAATTTGATATATCATCAAGCTGCGAATGACAGCAACTTCTGTTATGGTATCAAGAGCTTGACGATCAACAAGCCTTCATTTTTTTTTTTTTTTCATCATGACTTCCGCACCTAAAACCTTCAAGGTTTCTGATTCTAAGTCACCCTTTTACCTGCACCCATCCGACAATCCTGGTGCTGTTCTCACCACGGTCATCCTCCGTGGACAATCCAATTATGAAAATTGGGCTGCTCATACTTCTCTGCCTTCGGTTCCTTCTGAGCCGTCATCAGCATCCATCTCCATGGCAGATTTTACACCAGAAGTTCTACAACATCTCATGTCCTTGGCTGTCTCTTCTGCCCCTCCAGTTGATAAACTTACGGGTAAGATTTTACACCCATCTTGGATCATCGACAGTGGTGCATCCCAACACATGACGGGCACACTCTCCTATCTATCCAATGTGCATTCTATTTCTCCTTGTTCTGTGGGACTGCCGAATGGAGTTCATGATATTGCTACGCAATGTGGCAGCATTACTTTGGGCTCTTCTCTTCATCTCTCCAATGTTCTTTATGTCCCTTCGTTGGCTTGTAATTTGATTTCTGTATCTCAGCTTCTGCGCCAGTCTTGCTTGGCATTGTTTGTTAATTCTGTTTGTTTGATACAGGACCTAAAGCAGAAGAGGACGATTGGAACGGGTGTTGAACGAGAAGGGGTGTATATATTGTGTGCATCATCAGCTTCTGCTCATGTTGCCAGTACGTCAGATTCTGCAGCACTATGGCATCGTCGTCTAGGACATCCATCTTCCCGTTATTTATCTTTGTTACCTTTTATTTCCAATGCAAACAATTTGGCTCCTTGTGACGTTTGTTGTAAAGCCAAACAACCACGAAGTCCTTTTCCTATTAATAATAAACGTTGTTTACATCCTTTTGATTTACTTCACTGTGATATATGGGGGCCATATCATATGGCATCTACAACTGGTGCCCGCTATTTTTTAACTGTAGTAGATGATTTTAGTAGACATGTTTGGATTTTTTTGATGCGCAATAAAACTGAAACTTCCACATGTTTACTTCGGTTTCTCCACTTGGTTCGCACCCAATATGATGCATCTGTTAAGCGAATTCAGAGTGATAATGGGACTGAATTTTTGTCATCTGTAGTCCAAGAGGCTCTCTCATCCTACGGTATTCATCATCAATTATCATGCACTTACACCCCACAGCAAAATGGACGCGTTGAACGTCGTCATCGTCACATCCTCAACGTGGCTCGTGCTTTGCGTTTTGATGGTCACTTACCTATATCTCTTTGGGGAGAATGCATCTTGACCGCTGCTCACCTCATCAACAGGACACCGACTCCACTCCTTGGTGGTCAGTGTCCCTATGAAGTTTTGCATGGCACTCCACCAAAGTATGATCACTTACGGGTCTTTGGGAGTTTATGTTACACTACTGTTTTACCCAAACCACATGACAAGTTCGCTCCTCGCTCCCGTAAGTGTGTGTTTGTTGGCTACCCTTTCAACAAAAAAGGATGGAAGGTCATGGATATCTCCACTCATGAAATATTTGTTTCTCGTGATGTTTTATTTCATGAAACTATTTTTCCATTGGCTGCAACTTCATCTGCACCTTCTGTCCATGTACCGTCACCACAAGCTGTCTTCACCGATTATGATGTGGCACCTGTTACTGCTATTGATACTCCCACAGCGGAGCTTGATGACAGGGGGAGTTCGTCCTCCCCAGTTCCGGGTTCTATTACTTCATCCACGGATGTCCCTGGTTCACCGGTTCCGTTGACAGAACCCAACACTGCATCTGTGGCAGATATTCGTGAACAGCGTGCCAGACGTCCCCCATCTCATTTAAAGGATTATGTATGCAACACAATGACTACACCCTTTCCTCGTCTCTCCACTTCTCCAATCGACTCAGGTATTCAATATTCCATTGATCATTATGTTTCTAATGCATTATTTTCTTCGCACCATCAGATTTTTCTTGCCGCCGTGGATAGTAACCTGGAACCCAAATCATTTAAAGAGGCTATGCAATATCCTCATTGGCAGAAAGCCATGCAAGCCGAAATTGATGCATTGGAAGCCAATCATACTTGGCAAATTCAACCTCTCCCTTCTGGTAAGAAAGCTATTCCATGTAAGTGGGTGTACCGCATCAAGTACAATTCTGATGGAACCATTGAACGCTATAAAGCGCGTCTGGTTATTGCTGGGAACAATCAGATCGAAGGAGAAGATTACACTGAGACTTTTGCACCGGTGGCTAAAATGACAAGTGTGCGTACATTTTTATCTGTAGCTGTAGCTCGAAAATGGAGCATTTTTCAGCTGGATGTTCAAAATGCCTTTCTCCATGGCGATTTGGATGAAGAAGTCTTTATGCGTTTTCCTCCCGGTTTCTCCCAAACCAAGTCTGGTCACGCCTGTAAGCTTCAACGTTCACTTTATGGTCTCAAGCAATCCCCACGAAATTGGTTTGCTAAGCTTCGTAGTTCTCTCCTCAGTTTCGGCTTTGTTCAGTCTCGTGCTGATTATACGTTGTTCACTTACTCGACTGGTTCCCATTATGTTGCTATACTTGTCTATGTAGATGATATTTTGTTGGCAGGTAGTGATCCTTCTCTCTGTGACCGTGTCAAAGCTCATTTACAAACCTGGTTTAAAATCAAAGATCTTGGTCCCCTCAAGTATTTTCTTGGCATTGAATTTGCTCGAAGCAAGACCGGTTTGTTTCTTACTCAACGCAAATTTGCTTTGGATATTCTTAAGGAATGTGGACTTCAAAGTTGTAAACCGGTTGCTTATCCTATGGATCCCAATCACAAGCTTGCTCTTGCTGAAGGACCTCCGTTTGATGATCCTAAACGTTATAGACGTATTGTTGGCCGTCTTGTATATCTCACGATTACACGACCAGAACTTAGTTATGCAGTTCACACACTTTCTCAGTTTTTGCAGCATCCTATGCAGATACATTACGATGCGGCTATTCGTGTTCTTCGGTACATTAAGTCCAATCCTGGCCAAGGACTCCTTCTTCGATCTGACAGTGATCTTCTTCTTCGTGCCTATTGTGATTCGGATTGGGCTAGTTGTCCCTTGACTCGAAAATCAGTCACTGGTTATTTTGTTACTCTTGGACATTCTCCTATTTCTTGGAAAACCAAGAAGCAAAACACAATATCCCGCTCCTCTGCTGAAGCTGAATACCGTGCCATGGCAGCTGCGACTTCTGAGCTTATTTGGTTAAAGTCTTTTCTCAGCTCTCTTGATATTCCTCATGCAGCCCCTATGCAACTGTTTTGTGACAGTCAGTCTGCTATTCATATTGCTTCTAATCCAGTGTTCCATGAGCGTACCAAGCATATCGAGTTAGATTGCCATTTTGTTCGGGACTATCTTCTCAGCAAGACTATTTCTACTCAACATATCCCCACTAGTTCTCAACCCGCAGATATTATGACCAAAGCACTTGGATCCAAACAATTCGATTTTTTGACTTCCAAGTTGGGCATCTCCTCCCTCCATGCTCCACCTTGAGGGGGAGTATTAGAGTAGCATTAATTTGTTAGGATCCTGATTGTAACTATCACGGTTTGTTACCTTGTATATTAAAATAGATTAGCTTGATTTATGCTTTCTGTTCCTTAGTTTTAGCTGATTTCCTGATGTAAATAGATTAGCTTGATTTATGCTTTCTGTTCCTTAAGTTTAGCTGATTTCCTGATGTAAATAGATTAGCTTGATTTATGCTTTCTGTTCCTTAAGTTTAGCTGATTTCCTGATGTAACCAATTGTAAATCTTGGTCTATATAATAGACCCAATTTGATATATCATCAAGCTGCGAATGACAGCAACTTCTGTTAATGTTAATTAAAACATTAGAAGATCTACTCCCATTGTTGTTAGAGATTGTAATGAATTATATATAAGCTTTTCCGTGATATTTTAAGCTTTCTAGGATAGTTATTAATTATTCTTTGATACACGAGTAATGCCTTCTTAACTAGAATCTTATCACTCCCATTATTTTAATAAAAGTTAAAATTTAACACAATATAATATAGGAAATAAAAGTATAATGTTATAGGATTTAAAAATAATTTCGTGCCCACCTTATTTTTTTGTGTTGTGTATTGAGAGACTTGCCCACCTTATCATCCACGCTTTAAACAACAATCTCTGGAAGCCTGTGGTCTTTAAAAAAAAGAGGTCCTCCTATCGGTCACTTGTTTTTCGTTGACGATCTCCTTTTATTTGCAAAAGCATCGTTAGATCAAGCAAGACTTATTGAAAGGATCTTCTCTTGTTCTGTCAAGCATCGGGTCAGAGAGTTAGTAGTGAGGAGTCTAGAGTTTTCTTTTCGAAGAATGTAAACGACTCTAGAGCTTCGGAGATAGCCCAAGCTTTGGGATTTTCTCTGACATCCAATCTAGGGAAGTATCTCGGCATACCCCTTCTGCATGGTCATTCTTGTAAAGAATTTTGGGAGACACCACCCCAAAAGCTAGCTCAAAGGGTGAGAGTGCCCAAAGCGCCACATTAGTTGTCCACACAATCAATGTGGGACTATATATCTCAACACGCCCCTTCACACGAGAGCCCATCGGACTTGAAGCGTGGATTATGCACAGACATGCTTTTTTTTTTTTAATTCCACTTTTAAAGTGGGGGACGGTGAGACTCTGATACCATGTAAAGAACCTTGGGAGACACCACCCCAAAAGCTAGCTCAAAGGGTGGGAGTGCCCAAGGCCTTATAAAGGCCACATTAGTTGTCCACACAATCAATGTGGGATTATATATCTCAACAATTCTAATGCCAACTCTTTCAGTTAATTCTGAATAAAATGGACTCCAAGCTTTTGAACTGGAAAAGAGGCTCTCTATATATGGCTGGGAGAACAACCTTGACTCAATCTTTTTTAGCCTCTCTATCAACTTACACCATGCAGTCTTGTTTGCTCCCTGCCAAGACATGCGACGAGATTGAAAGGCGTTCACGTGATTTTTTATGGGGCTCTAACAATGAGAAAAGAATTAAAGATTCACTTGGTAGCTTAGAATAAAATCTGTCAGCATAAAAAGAATGGCGGTCTTGGTCTTAGAAGCATGAGAGGAATTAACCATGCCCTTTTGATGAAAGTTGGTCATGGCATCTTAACTCAAAAGAATAGTCTATGGGCTCAAGTGCTTAGGAGCAAATATGCATGAGGGAGGACTTGATTCCTTCATTAAACCAAGGGAGACATGCTTCTAACCTATGGAAAGGAGTTGTGAAGGTGTGGCCTCAGGTCATTATGGGATCGAGGATTTAGCTTGGGAGTGGATCTAACACTAATTCTCGAAGAGATCGTTGGCTCACCAACAATGAATGCATCAGTCCGAAGGAGTTGGTTGATATATCAATGGATATATATAAGAGACTGGACAGTTGAGTATAGTGGTGAGTATTTCCGCCTGTCACGCGGACGACCCGGGTTCGATCCCCGGCAACGGCGCCAAAAACTTGTTGCCTTGCTAACAGTTGTGCAAGTAATGCGTGCAAGTATACGCGACAACAAGTAATATAGGACTGTTATAAGTCCCAGTTATCGTTCCCACAAGGATCGTTGGCGTTTTGAAATGACTAACAATTGTAATTGCTTAAACGGAACCTATTCTAAAAATGAGTAAATATGAAAAACAATTAAACACAATACTAATACTAACCAGTGACTTCTTTCTTTTTACACTTTTTTTTATTTTTTTAGAAATTGATTTAATAACTTAAGGAATGGAAAATCAAAAGGAAAATGAGTTGATGTTTTTAATGTAAACAGAAAAGTTAGATGCAAAAGATTCTTAGATGAAGAAATTGGTAACCAGAATGAGAGGTGAGATATTGAAAATCAAATGACAAATAATGCAGAAGTGTTGAAAACTAAGGTTTAAAAACAGGTTGAGTTTTGGTTCCCCATCCCCAACAGCCTCTGAATGAGTGCTAACAAAAGACAAGTCTCTATGAAATTAATTCCCCAGTATTGGACCCTTTTCTTATTGCTTTTAATCTCTTAAAAACATTTTTATCTTTACCCAACATATGCACATCTCTGTGCTAAATGCAGCAAAGACCATTATATTCTAAACCAACACAACATGGAGGTTGTTCTCATATCTGAGTAACACCCCTTGAGTGCTCTCACACTCAAGACCATGTGTTCAACACAATTCTGGACTTAGTCATTTCTCAATGACTAATTCCCAAATCATATCCTACCATCAGGCCTCAACAGTAGCATAAATAAATTAAAGCACAGTGTTAAACAAACAGGGAATCGACTTTAAGAAAAAAAGTATTCAGCACATATTCAAGACTGTGGTTCGGGTCCCTACACCCAACCTATAAGAAAATTAGCTCTTATCCATAAGGAAAGAGCTTACAAACAGCCAAAAGAAAAATAAAATATGCAGAATGAAAGTGCTCTTAAATAAACTACAACACTGGTCCTAACAACCGGAAATCACAGTGCTGTACTGACAAGAGTATTTAGAAACAAACTTCATTACCATAAACAGAGAAAGAAAATTCTCTATGAAATAGAGCAGAAAAAAAATGTAACAGTGACAGATGAAAAAAAAAAAAAAAAAAAAACGACCCCCCCACACTCACTACTCTTTCCCTTTTTATAGACTTCCTCATCTGCATGTGCGGGCTCCTGCCTTACACCTCAGCAAACATCACGCGCTCCTTGCGCGTTATTCGTCAGTGGTCCCCAGCAGCTCCACACCTCACTCCCGCGATCCAAAAAGGTGCTTCAGCCTCCACTCACAACGTCTTCCAGCTCACCCACTCAGCAAGGGTTTGTTGTTTTGACGTTTTCTGTATAAGGAGGGGGTGACTAGGATTTGGTTAATCTCTCAATGAACCATGGTTGAGGGTTAATCTTGACAAATAAACCGAATATAGGGAACGGTTTGGCTTTGCAAATCGATTTGTGGCAAGGAACTTTGGATGGGTGGTGTGAATTTGCGGTCGAATGATGGTCGATTTTTGTCGCACGATGTGTTCTAGGGTTTCCTCTCAACCCTTTTCTTCTCGTTTCTGACTCTGTCTCTTTCTTTCTATCCCTATCTCTTTCTTTCTTTAGTTTTCCTTCATCTGGGCTTTTGACAACAGGTCCAGCCCATATCTTTTCTTCTTTCCTTCATTGCCTGATGAATGTTAACAAAATGGGCTTGTAAGACAAAAAATTTAAGCCCATTAGCACTTAAGCCCATTAAGTTTCAGCTCAACATAGATTTGGGGTATTTTTATCACAAAAGTCATTCATTTCTCATCATTTACACTCTAAGCCATATGTTATAAGTCTCATTTAAGAGACTTATCACTCACCAACAATGAATGCATCAGTCCGAAGGAGTTGGTTGATATATCAATGGATATATATAAGAGACTGGACAGTTGAGTAATTTGTTGATAACAATGGCGATTGGAATTGGAACTTGCATTAATCAATTTGCTTCAAGACAATCTTGTGAAGCTATAGCCAACATCATGCCCCTTATGTTTCAAGATGGCGAGGACTTGGTTATTTGGGGGTTGACCGGTGATGGAGTTTTCTTGGTGAGGTCTGCATATGAACTTTTGGAAGAGCATTCTCATTCCCAAGATGGTTTTAACGTTGACCGTTGGAAATGGGAGGGACCATGTTGTATTCAATTGTTTCTTTGGAAAGTCTTCGGAGGCTACCTTCTAACAAACTTGGTGAGAGCGCAGAGGCATTTGACAACATTCACTCTATGTCCTAGATGCAACCGTGGACCTGAGGACTTGATTCATGCTCTAAGAGATTGTACGTGGACTAAAGAAGACTGGCTCTGTCTCCTTCATAACAATTCTCAACCTAACTTTTTCCAATCTAACTCTAAGGACTGGGTTTGGTCCAACCTGAGGATGAAGAGTGTCTTGGATTCGCAATGGGATTGCATTCAGATTTTTGGGGTCACTGCTTGGTTTATATGGAAGGTCATGAATGATCTGGTTTCAGAAATATTCTAACCAGGATGCTTTAATTAGAAGTGTGAAGACTTATGTGACTAATTTAAATGAAGCGCATTGATGATTAGAATCATTGGGACATATAAACGTGAGAAAGTGGAGAATTTTATCTTTTGGAATCTTTCACCTAGCGGATGGGTCAAACTTAACGTTGATGGCTCTAGTAAGAGGGGAGCAGCACAGTCTTGCTGCGGAGGTGTCATTAGAGATAACACTCGAAGATGGATCACAGGTTTCAGCAGAAACTTAGGCAAGAGATTAGAACTCTTCATAAACCGATCTAAACCGATTCAAACCGCCGTAACCGAACCGAAAATTGAATAAACCAAAAACCGAAAAATTAAAAATCGAATAAAAACCGCAAATTTTAATTGGATTGGATCGGTTTTTGGATTGGTAGATGAAAATCAATCTAATCCAAACCGATCTAATATATTAATTTTTCTCTATCTACTTGGATTTTACCTCAATCATAACCTAAAAATTTCTAAACTCAAGACTCATTAACCCATCAACTAAACCCATAAAAAAATCTAGTCATATCTCATCAACCAAATTTTATTTATATAGAGCTTCATATCTCATTGTCCAAAAAAAATACTATCATTTACTGATACTTTTGTATTTAAAAAAAATAAAACTACAAAGCCAAAATATACAAAAGATGTTTTTTGCACAATAATCATGAAATAAATTTTAGAACCGAAAATCGATCTAATGCAAACCTAAAAAAATTGGATTAGATCGGATCAGATCGGATTTGAAAAAAAATCCAAACCGAATGGATGATTACATGATCAAACCGAAGGTATTGGATCAAATAATTTTTGCTTCCAAAATCGATCCAATCCAAACCGCGATACAATCCTACCCTGTTAAATGTGTTTGCAAGGAAATTTTTTTGAGTCCTATAACATTATACTTTTATTTTCTATATAATATAAACTATTGCATTGTCTGTCTTCCACACCCAAATATTCGATGCCTCTACGTAATAATTGCAGGCCATATTTCCATTTGCCGATTTGCCTACCCAGTTGGTTCATTCTTTACTTGCATGCTTCTATCTTTACTTCTCTTACTTTTTCCTATACTAATTGTATTATGCTAGTAACCGCTAACTACCAAGAAATTACCATATATGCTAACTTGTAATTTTTTATGCTCATAAAAACTTTTAAGTCCAACAGAATATAAAAATGTTATGCGCAGCGCCCAACAAATAAAATTTGGATCGGAATTAATGTTATATGAGATAGAATAATAAGAAAAATAATGCACAGATATTTATGTAATTTAATAGTATATTTATTTCATGGGCGATGCGTTGAGTGATCAAAATGAAGTAATAGAAAAGTGGAAATAAAATTTTGTATCTCACACATTAATTCAAGCAAATGACTGCAACTTCTATATATATAATTATTGAAAATAGTTTATTCTACCTTTTTTCCCCTACTTTATCTATTTATCTTCAGTATCATTGGATTATAATATCAATTGGAGAGAGATAGAGAGGAATTCTAATCGAACGATATTGAAGATGAGTAGGTAAAATAAACAAAAAAAGATAAAATATCAGGATCTGGATCCTCTCATGTGAAAAAAAAAATGACATGATCATAAAAATCATAACTATACAAAAGTGGATCACTGGTAATAAAGGAAATAAAGGAAGTGAGAAAAAAATATATTTAAAATAGATAGTTTAACCATTGAAACATTATTGAAAAAACTATTGAAAAAGATTAGCAATGTTATTAAATTGAAAAACTATAAGCCTCACAAGTGCCATATTTTACGCCTTCATGTCAGTATAACCTAATGATCCTGCTCTGTTCTGTTTCTGAGCAATTGCTATTGTTGGTTTTCACAAAAAATAAAAAAATATTCTAGTATATTTTGTTTTTCTTTAATTTTGAGTTTGGTTTTATTCCTTTGCTTACTTGTTGAAGCCTTATTTATTTATTATTTATTTTTTTGTTTGTTTGTATTTCTTCTGAGTCAGGATGGGAGAGGTGATGTTGCCAAATCTTTCGAGGTTAGGATTCTCTATTGATTTTTTTTGTACCTGCTGTTAATCTTTTGGTTTTTATTATGTGATCAGGGTATGATTTTGATTGTTGGAAAATCTTGCGGGTTTGTTTCCATGATGCCATAATAATTATTGTTGTAATTTTGGAAATGCTTTTCACAAACAATAACATGCAGAACAGGAGCTTAAATTTGGCGCTCCCAGCCCATGGGTAATTGGGTGGGGTGAAGGAGAGAGAGAGTGAAAGAGAAATTGAAGAGAGAGAAGAGAAACGTGAGAAAAAAAAGAGAAAAATTCATGTGTCACCTCCTTAATGGAAGAACCATGAAGGGGTAGGAGCATATTAAAAATTTCCGCAGAACAGAGCAAAGAAAAATAAAGAACTCGACACAAGTATTTCATAGGTTCAAAAACTCAATATTAATGAGTTTCTTACGTCATGGAGCCTAAAGAGGGTTAAACGCCCTCTGATATCACACTTTATCCAGAAATCAAGAATCACATATATAGAGTTATGACATACAGATAGAGTGATAAAGTAACTAAGCATATGGAGAAACTCTTATACACAACAGAGCAACAAGAACAGAAACTTGAACAAAAGACATCAAGATTCACAGCAAAGAAATGTAAAATCAGAGCCCAAGAAAATGGAGTAGACTTCACCAATCTTCACAAGACAGCATAGGAAGCGTTATTCCTCTCACTGGACCTTCAAGCTAACCACCCCAAGCTTCATCGGTCCTCCTTGCAGATTGGCCTCTCCACCGTTTGAACACCAATCGAAAATGTGCACCGATCAAACAAATCACCTTGTTGAGATGAACAAGGTTCTTTAAAACAGAAAGTAGAGATATGCACTCTACAGACCAGATTTTAGCAAAACACTCTCTCACAAACCCTAATCAAAGGAACTTCAAGAAAGTATCAAAGAAGAGAGAGATAGCAGATTTCAGTGTATCATCAAAATGCCACGAAGTTGTATTCAGCTAAGTCACCAAAGGTTATTAAACCTTCACATTGATGAAGGACACCGTTTCAATTATTTTTCTTAAAGACACACAATGGTAACAAGAGCTGATTATTAAGCAATGAGGTAAAAGGGCCTTATAAATATAATAATAATAGTAATCAGCCCAATAAGAATGAAAACGATAAAATCCCAATACTTTAGAGAAATACATACAACAATTATGTTTGAAATGTAGAATATGTGGGAATTGACGCCAGATGCTGATCTGCTACTGGAGCTTCCTGAAGAATATACTTTTGAAACAGCTCTTGCAGACTTGATTGTGAGCATATTAACAAAACACAGAGTACAATCTCATTTTTTTCCAAGTTTTTTTGTACATCTAGACACTAACACTACTATTCATTTATCGGGATAATTCCTTGCAAGCAGTGTGGTCCAATAAGGAAAATGACATCAATATACTCTCTTTTTAGTCCCTTACGTGGAATTAATGAAGATTTCAATACGTTAATCAATTCTATTGAATTTTAAAAAGCAAGCATTGAATAAAAGCATAAAAAATATTTGACATTTTTTATGTAATTAATGATATTTAATGTAAAATATTAAATACTCCTTGGTTTGATCAATCTTATTTGATATTTTTGACCAATACCTTTAGGTTTTTCTTTCTTTCTTAACATCAAAACCTTTAGCAAATCAATCCTCCTTAAGCTCTTAAGCAGTGTTTTTTAAATATCAAATAATAATATTATTATTTTTTAAATAATAAAAAATAAAATCCTCCTTACAAAGCAGTGTTTCTCCTCTCTCTCTCTCTCTGCATCCGCGAATACATGGAGGACCGACAACAACACAACCACCGTGAATTGAGCTTCTTAAGCTCCGGCGACTTCATCCGCCACAAAGATCCTCCCCTCAAGGAAATGGATTTCTTCTCATCAGGTAATAATAATAATAATAATACTAACAATAACAAAGATTTCTTCTTAATGTCAAATATCATTAATTCCACGTAAGGGACTAAAAAGAGAGTATATTATTACATTGATGTCATACCTGATTAGCTTCCTGTCATTTTCCTTGTTGGACCACACTGCTTGCAAGGTATTTGCATCGATGCCCCTTTCATGGTCGCAAACTATTCACTCTGTGAAGAGAGACAAACAACACAACTTCATATATATATAAAAAAACAAATAAATTAAAACGTAACCAAGAACAAGCATCAACTTACTCTGTACACTTCAAATTTCAAAATGCTTATGGAAGAGAAAACCGCGCTTTGTAAACAGAGAGAAACGAAAAGACAAAAAAAGGAACGCAAATGATTTATTTCTAAAGCGTAATAATCATTCTATGAGCAAAGTGCATTCATGTTACCGAAAAGTGTGAGTGAGAAGAATGATTGGACCTATTTGCACGTAGAAAATGAAGCTCACAGGGATTGATAAACTCACCCGCACATAAAAATGATTAAATGAACAGGATTGCAAAACACCTTTTTTCCGTGCTAATCAAGGCATGTGCATACACGTACAAACAAAGAAACACACACAGTCACAGAGATATATGGAACAATAAGCCAAAGACTCTCTGTCATGAGTATTGGATATGAATTCAAATACAGAGAAGTCAAGTACAGAGAAGTGCCATAACAGTCATAACGTCATTCCTTTAATCATGGAATCATCAACGGCTGTTATAGAACCCACGTGAAGTGCAACTGATTATTAGTTAGTCAGTTACTTACTTACTATAGTTAGTCAGTTACTTAGTTACAGTTACTTAGTTACTATAGTTAGTTGCTTAGTTAATTATTTTATACAAATGTATGTATCTGTTACATTTCTTAATTAATGAGAATCATTCTACAGTTTACAATGATGAGCTTCCTTTCTCTCCTTTCTTCACTATCCGTTCATAATATGGTATCAGAGCTGTAACAAGCTCTGGTATCCACCTTTCCGCTGCATCTAATTCTTCTTAATTTTTTTTCTTCGATCTGTTCTCTTCTTCAAAACAATGGCAGATCCAATTCCAGAATTTCTGACGAATCTTGGTCATCCTTTCTTCTTGCATTCTAATGAAAATCCATCTTTAGTTCTTGTTAATCCTCCCTTGAGTGGAAAGAACTACCACACTTGGGCGCGAGCTATGAGCATGGCACTATTATCCAAAAACAAGCTTGGATTTATAGATGGGTCCATTGCTCCACCAGCCATCAATGATCCTTTGTTTGTAGCATGGCAAAGATGCAATACAACAGTTCTTGCATGGATTCACAGATCCATCAGTCCGTCAATAGAGAAATCCATTCTTTGGATGGATAGAGCCTTTGATGTATGGCTTGATCTAAAAAATCGATTCAGTCAGTCAGATATATTTAGATTATCTGACATTCAAGAAGATGTTTACAAGCTCCAACAAGGTGAAATGAATGTCACTGACTATTTCACAGAGCTAAAGTCCTGATGGGATGAATTGGACAATCTTCGCCCTATGCCTATCTGCAACTGTGGCCTTCTTGAACTCATAAGGACGCACAAAGACCAGGATCAGACGGTGAGATTTCTTAAGGCTCTGTTTGAGAGATGGTTTTAGGAGGGGAAGGGAGGGGAATGAAGGGTTTTAGGAAACCTTACCCTTGTTTGGGAGTTTAAAAAAAGGAGAGGAAGGATTTGAGGGTTTTTACTAAACCCTCCAAAATCCCCCTTCTTCCTAAAATTTAAGTTCCTCCATTTCAAGGGGTTTAAGAGGTAAACTGTTCAAAATTACTTTTTACCCTTCCCATTAAAATCAGAACATCTTCTCTCTCTTACCGTTTCTCTCTCCCCCTGCCTCTCTCTTTCCCCGCGTTGCTTGGCTAGAGTTTCACTTTCCCTCTTTCTCGGTATGTCTCTCCCTTTTTTCTCTTCATTTTCTGATTCCGATCTCAATCGCCGATTTGGTTGCGTGTTGCTCGATTTGTAATTCCTTCACTTACCCTTTTTGTTGTTCTTCGATTTGTACTTCCTTCACTTACCCCTTTTGTTGTTCTTTACAATCTCAGTTCTGCTCTCTATTTTAGGATTATAGAATCTGATTGTTTTGTCCCTCTAAATCATATATATATATATATATATATATATATATATATATATATAACAATCAGTATTGTGTGGATCGTGTTTATGTTTCTGGTCAATTACATTGATTTGACATAATGTATTTTTTTTTAATACAGTGACAAAATGTATTTTACTTAGCTTGCTTGGAAATTATATTTTTTTTTAATACAGTGACAAAATGTATTTTACTTAGCTTGCTTGGTGTAAAATTTCCAGAAAGCTTCATTTGGACACAATCTTCATTGTGGGAAAATTGATAGCAAACTGCTTCTCAACTCTACACTCTTTTCAGTTACAGATTCATCTCAATTCAAGGTTTGCAGAATACCCCTTTGCTTTTTCAATCCAAATTTCTACTTTTTTATGTTTGTACTTGTGTTATTGCTTGATCAGTTTTGACTTTGATTCGAATTTATTTTTTTGGGTGTTTTATCTCTATTATTGGGTTTCTGCTTGGATGGTTAAAACATGTAAATTATTGCTAGCATATATCATTTGTAGTTTCTGAGTGAATTAAACATGCTATTGTTTTCGATGGAAGATCCTTTCACGTACAATCCAATTGATTTAGATTTAGACAGCTTCATGGTCCCATTTCATCAAAGCCATTAGTCCAATCTTTTATGATCTGTCTTTGTCTTAACAAACAAACAAAAAAATGGGGCGTATGAGTTATGACAATTTTTGCTGACACCAACCTCGAATGATGCCTGTTGTGTATAAAAATTAGGCTAGTATTAATGATATATCATTGATGAGTTAGATTACTAATTTATCTGCATATTGTTAATCAATATATATATATATATGTGTGTGTATGTGTGTGTGCTATAATACCCATTAATTTTATAAGTCCCCTTAATTAGCACAAATTAGTAAAACCTTGCATTGTTTATATGGATAATCCAGGAGAAAAGATGGATAATCCAGGAGAAAAGACAAATCGTGCATATGGAGAGAAAGACGTCGAATGGCTATTGTTCATGTCATATGCCTTGTAGTTTATTACTACATGCTTAGAATTCATTCTCAAAGTAGGATACTTGATCGTATGTTGATTTTGGAGAAGGAGAGCACGAGAAAAAATAATGAAGCGAGTTACTAGTAGTGAAGGTCGAAAGATAATAAGAATGGGGCCTATAGCTTTTTTGGACTTGTGTGCAATGTTAGAACGAGAAGGTGGTCTCCAATCAACCCAACGAGTAAGTATAGAGGAACAAGTTGCCAAAACCCTCTATATTCTAACACATAATGTTAGAAATCGAGAGGTTCAATTTTGGTTTCGACGCTCTGGTGAGACCACTAGTCGGCATTTTCATCATGTCCTTCGATCAATAGTGGTATTAGAAGACAAATATCTTAAACAACCAGATGGCTCACAAATTCCTATGGAAATTCTGGGAAGCAACCGGTTTAACCTATTTTTTAAAGTAAAAAATTGTTTTCATATTTAGATTTAAAAACATGTTTAGTTAAAAATATATTGATGATAATAACAATAATGCTAGGATTGTGTCGGGGCAATTGATTGTACCCATGTTCGTGTCAAAGTTCCATTGAATGAAGCCTCAAAATATCGTGGTAGAAAAGATTTTCCAACACAAAATGTTTTGGCTGCCTGTTCGTTTGACTTAAGATTTACTTATGTTCTGCCTGGATGGGAGGGCCCTGCTTCGGATTCAAGGATACTAAAAGATGCACTACGCAGAACAGATAAACTTAGAATACCTGGAGGTAATTAGTAATTTTTTTTCTATAATTTTCCTTTTGTTTCATTAGATATAACTTAGCAATACTTTTTTGATAGGCAAATATTATCTCCTTGATGCTGGATTCATGTTGAGAAAGGGGCTGATCACACCTTACAGATCAACACACTATCACTTGAAAGAATTTTCCTCAAGAAACCTACCTCGAACACCTCAAGAATTATTTAACCATCGCCAGTTGTCCTTACGTAATGCTGTTGAAAGGGCTTTTGGGGTTTTGAAAAAAAGGTTTCCTATTATTGCTAGTGGCACAGAACCAACTTATGGAATCAAGACACAAAACAAGATTATCATAGCATGTTGCATTTTGCACAATTATTTGATGATGGTCGACCCTGATGAAGAGATGGTTGCTGAGGTGGATGAAGAGATTTTTGACCAAAGAGTATCTGAACAACATGGAGATATCCATATAGACGAGGATGAGGATGAAGAACATACTCGTTTAGGAGAAAATTTAAGAAATTCTATTACTGATGCTATGTGGAGAGCTTATAGATCATGATTAGGATTATTATGTATTTTTTGACTTAATGAATTGATGTTTTGTAGTTGGGGGTGTATTATCATGAATAGATCTGTTACCCATTTTATATTGTTCTATTATTATCAATTTTGTGATTGTGAGACAATGATTCTACTTAATGCTGAATTTTGCATATGCTTAATGTTCGATTGCTACATTGCTAAAATTTTATTTAGGAATCATGTCTGAGTCGGAGACTAAGCGAGAAATATGGACACAAGAGATGGATGATGCTCTTATTGATGCTTTTTTGCATCAACAGAACGATGGAAATAAAGTTAGTGGCTCCTTTACATCCAAAGCATATGAAACCATCATAAAGGAGTTGCAACAAAAATTTGGACGCTCATTTGAGAAAGAAAAGATTAAAAGTCGCTGGAAAATAGTAAAAAGACATTTTTCCAAGTGTTATGACTTGTTCAAGAATGGGTTGAGTGGATTTTCTTGGGACCCAATTACAAAACAATGGTGCGCTGAGCCTGAAGTTTGGCAAAAGCTAATTGAGGTATATTATGAACTTTTCTTGTTTTTATCTCTTTCATGTATTTGCTTAAAAATATTTGTTCAACAATTATTATTGTATAGGCTAAGCCTGAAGCAAAAGAGTGGATGGGAAAGTCTATTCCCAATTATGACAAGTTGATGATCGTGTGTGGAGGAGACAGAGCCGCTGGACAGCATGCTGAAACTGCCAAAGACATTAGGAACAAAAGGTCATTGCCTTGTGAATCTTAGTCCATAGAAACCATTGATGTGACCTTAGAGAGTGCTCAAGAGGTTGGTAATGAAAATGAAGTTACATCACCTGAAGTACAAGATACTCGCAGTCAAGAGGTTAAATCTAAAAGGGCTAAAAGGTCAAAAGATGAAGAAGTTGAAGGGATACAAGTGGCACTTCAAGATATTGCTGGAGCTCTTAAAGAGGGTAATGCATCTCTAAGAGAGAGTAATGTTATTTATGAGAAAGTTCAGCAGAAGCTTCCAATTCCTGAAGCTGAAATTTGGAAACTTTTAGAAGATTTGAAGATTGAGAGGCAAGTGTTCACCCGTGCATATCTTTATCTTCTCGATAATCCTGAGAGGATTAGAGCAGTGATTGGTTGTCCTCTAGACAAACGCAAAGAGTTGCTACTTGAGATGGTGCTTGGTCCTGTTGGTCCCTCGAGGTAATTGTTGAAGTTGTAAAAAATGTATTCTTTGTTAGACTTTGAAATTGAAAATTATTGTATGTCTATATTTTATCATTTTTATTTATTTGATATTTATTTTTTCTGTTGTAGGATGTCCCTGAATCACTAGATGGATGCCCTTTACCAATCCATGTATTCAAATGTTACATTTTGATTAATAAAGAGTAAAGAGAATAATTTAAATAAAAATTGATATTCAAATTGCCTTCATTTTGTTAAACACCTTTTATATGTACCGAAAGCATTTTTCGTTTGAAGAAGTGGACTGGTTAAAATGAAAGTTATGTATTTGAATAGAATGTAGTTTGGAGTTGAGAGGAAGAAAAAATATTGAGCTAACCTGCACAAAGTTATTAATTGGTCAAACTCTTTGTTTCTGTATTCTTAACTGGAGCAATTGCCATTGTTTTGCAGAGGTGCAAGCACTTTGAGATTGGTGGCGATAAGAAGGGCAAAGGAACATCTCTTTTTTAAGTGGAGAATTAGGATTTACAGAGTTTTTCTGTTTTCACAATATTGGAATGTTATTTTTCTATGAATTTTCGGTAACTATATTTTATTTTTTGCGATACATTTTGTGATTGAGAAATGAAGACTATTCCTAATATCATAGACTACTTGTTTCCATTCTAATTTTATTTTTTGTGATACATTTTTGGATTCAATCTTTACTAGCCATTGATGGTACCCTACCTTGTAGTAGAAATCAAATTCCAACACTTTACTTTTCCATGATGCTCGCGATTTCAAAATCTCCAAGAATAGAAAACCATTTAACAGCCAATCAAAATAGCTCTTATAAACGTACCCAAAAAAAAATAGCTCTTCTAACGTGTATAAAAATAATTTTTAGAGAGAGAACAATAATTTATGTATTATCATTTTAGAGAGAGTAAATAATTTTTAGAGAGAGAAAATAATTTTTAGAAGGAGAAAATAATTTTTAGAGGGAGAATATTTTTTAATAAAAATTAAATGATTATTAATTTTTTTAGAAATTTTAAATTTAATTTGTAAAGTATAATAATTATATTAATTTTTTAAAAAAAGGGTAAAATGGTAAAAATATCTCATTGACCCTCCATTATCCTCCCATTCCATTTTTTTGACTCCCAAACAAGGGAAGGGGATACCCTCCAATTTCCTCCCTTTCCTTCCCCTCCCTCCCCCTTGGAACCCCTTCCTCCCCCTCCCCTCCAAACTTCCAAACAGAGCCTTAAGGACTGAATGAGCAATATGCTCATGTCAAGTCTCAAATTATGATGATAGATCCTCTCCCTCATGTTAGCAGAGCCTTTTCCTTGGTGGTTCAACAGGAAAGGCGGTTTCAATCGGTTCCTCAAGGTGAATATTCTTTGTTGTCTCATTCTTTTCATATGGAACTAACAATGGCAGGAAACCTTTTGAGAAAGGTAGACCAAGACCTAATAATGAAGGTCAGGGACGTGGATATACCACTGGAAATCAAGTGTGTGGCACAAAATTGTGTACTTATTGTGGGAAAATTAACCACACGGTTGATTCTTGTTATCAACTTCATGGATTCCCTCCTGGTTACAAAACCAACTTTCCCAAACAGCATACTGTTGCAAACCTGATACAGCAAGAGTCTGATACAAATGTGACCAGTTCAAGTCAAAATGATGAGTAAAAGTTAGGTGTTTCTTTGTCACAAGAACAATACCAGAAACTACCAAATCTTCTGCAATATACTCAAATTGGAATGGAGAAGGAGGATTCTTCGTTTCATTCTTCAAACATGGTCACATCTATGAATTCAATTACTTCACAACCAGATAATTCGAATATTCCATCAGGTAATAATTCTAGTTGTTGGATTTTGGACACAGGAGCTACAGATCATATATGCTCCATGATCTCAATGTTTAGCTCAGTTCATAAGATTACTCCAGTTTCAATCATGATTCCAAATGGAATTCGTGTCACTACTTCTATTTCGGGAACAGTTTATCTGTCTAATTCATTGACATTATTAAACGTTTTATATGTTCCTGCTTTCAAGGTGAATTTGGTATCTGTTTCAAAGCTTGTTAATTCAATTCCTTGTAGCCTAACCTTCTCCAAGACTTCATGCCTCATTGAGCAGGTGGATACCAAGAAGATGATTAGTATAGCTAAAGTCAAGGGAGGTCTCTATGTTTTTGATTGCTCACAAGAAGATTTGAAGAATTTTAGTTTTTCAAATAAGAGTTCGGTACTTGTAACTCAGAAACTGAATAATGCTAAACTTTGGCATTTTCGACTAGGTCATTTGTCTTTTGAATCTTTAAGGCAGATGTCTAAGTCCTTTCCTTTCATTTGTTGCAATGATGTAAGGCCATGTGACACTTGCCATATCAGTAAACAGCGCAGACTACCATTCACTGTTAGCAATACCAAAAGTAATAAATTTTTTGATGTTTTACATGCAGACATATGGGGTCCCTTTGCAGTACCTTCGGTTCATGGTCACAAATTTTTCCTTACATTAGTTGATGACTTCTCTCGCTTTGTATGGATAATTTTGTTAAAGACCAAAGCAGATGTGTGTAAAAGGCTACAGAACTTCATTACTTATGCAGAAACTCAATTCAATGCGAGAATAAAAGTGCTTCGTAGAGACAATGGCTATGAATTTCTCATGACAGACTATTATCTTCAAAAGGGAATTGTTCATCAAAGGAGTTGTGTTGAAACTTCCCAACAGAACGGGAGAGTAGAAAGAAAGCACCATCATCTGTTAAATGTGGCACGAGCTTTATTTTTTCAAGCTCAACTACCTATCAAATTCTGGTGTTTTGCAATTACACATGCTGCACACCTCATTAATAAAATTTCCACTCCTTTACTTGATAACAAATGCCCATATATGATGTTATATGACAGATTTCCTATGCTCAATAACTTGCGGGTATTTGGTTGTCTCAGTTATGCTAGCACCCTTGCTGCTCATCGTGGAAAATTTTCTCCTCATGCAAGAAAGTGTGCACTTTTTGGTTTCCAAGATGGAGTTAAAGGCTATGTTCTTTATGATTTAAAGTCTAGGGAGATATTTACATCTCGCAATGTAATTTTCTATGAAGAATGCTTTCCTTTCAAGGACAACAGTAACCAAACTACTTTTCCTATATCTCTTCCTAATCCACCCGAATATGATATGCCAATTCAACCCACTAGAATTTTCACTCAACCTAATACTCAACCTGACCCACCTATACCTACACCTAGACTTCCTAATGATGCACCCCACTTACCTATATCCCAATTTCCTATGACTGAACCCTCACCTAATATTCTACCTAACCCACGTGATACACAACACAGAGAAGTGCCATTACGTCGGTCTACACGTCCAAGAAACCCACCTCAATACCTTCATGACTTTCACTGCCATACCTCTTTATCTGAACCCATTTCAAATCATACCCGATTTCCCTTATCTGATGTCTTGTCCTATGCCAAATGTTTTGCCAATTTCACTAGGTTCTGATGCAATTCCACTACCCATACTGAACCTAAATCTTATCTTCAAGAATCGAAAGAAGACTGTTGGAGAAAGGCTATGGAGGCAGAAATTTCTGCACTTGAAGAAAACAAAACCTGGGATTCGGTTGATCGTCCTTTGAATAAACATATTATTGGATGCAAATGGGTCTATAAAGTAAAGCTCAAAGTTGATGGTAGTGTAGAAAGGTACAAGGCACGACTGGTTGCTAAGGGGTACACACAAATGGAAGGGGTCGATTACATGGACACGTTTTCACCAGTTGCTAAAATGACTACAATACGGGTTCTGTTTAGTATTGCAGCAGCTCGAGGATGGAACCTTATGTAACTCGATGTTAACAATGCATTTTTGCACGGTGATCTCAAGGAAGAAGTTTACATGGCCTTACCCGATTGATTTCCAAAATCAAAACTTCCCAAAGTATGCAAACTTCAAAAGTCCTTGTATGGACTCAAATAAGCCAGTCGCCAGTGGTATGTTAAACTAACTTCTTCTTTAGTTTCTTTGGGATACAAACAATCTCATGCAGATCACTCTCTCTTCATCAAACAACACTCTTCCTCTTTTACAACCCTTTTGATCTATGTAGATGATATTGTCCTTTCTGGGAATGACTTAGATGAAATAAATAAAGTCAAGTCATATCTGGATTCTTGTTTTAAAATAAAGGACTTGGGTGACTGATGCTTCCCGGCAAGTATACCGATCGCACAAGTAATATAATAGAAAGTAAAGTATCGTCTCCACAGGGATTGGGTCGAATATCAATTAATTGTTCCTTTTAAGAATGGAAGAGTTCAAAGGTTGTGACAAATATTGTCGAATTTTGTGAAATTGAGAACTGAAAATAAAGACTTGTTTTTGTATTTTTATATTGAGAAAAAAAAATAATAAAATAAGAATAGATGTTTTGAAAATATGAGAAAAACATTGTAGCTAGAGCGCACTAACCTTATGATCCCCACTTCTTACTTTGGATTGATTTACAATATTCATTTATAAAATTACTCGGATAAATTATTATCTAAAATAATTAGTTAAATCTCAATCCCTTGGCAATTTAACCCTTTAATCTCAATTGGAATCCTAATCCCTTAGCAACCCCTCATGAAAATTAAGCGATGAACTCTATAATTTAGGCATCCGCAATTCAATACACATCTATTCCTAGCATGCATATGAACTGTTATCCTACCCCCTTTCAGGATGAAAACCCCAATATCCCTATCTAGGGTTTTAACCCTCAGACTATTATCAACTATTAGAGTCATCAATTCTAATAAAGAAAATATAAAATACGAACAGGGTAGAGATAAAGATAATTATATAAACGAACAATTATAAATCAATCCGCGTAACAAGGGTTCAAATAGGGTTTGTGACCGTAACTACAATAAAAAGTAAACTAGCCAAACATAATCATGGCTAAAAATCCAATATTCATAAAAACATAAAGTAAAAGAGAAAGAAGAACAAGAATTTCTCTCCAGAGCTCTCCTTCTGACGCACGACGGTCTCCTTAGGTCAAGAATATCTAATTCTGTGCTGAGCCTCCTTTTTATAATCTTCTTTTTCATCTTCCAAAATTGCCCTTTAAGAAGCACGATCTGTGATTTCCAAAAACCGGCGCTCTCAGCGCCAGTTCCACGCCAAGAGCGTGGTTGCCTCTGAATCATCACGCCATCAGCGTGAAATCCACGCTATGAGCGTGGGAGAAAGGATGGTTTCACGCCGTCAGCGTGAACTCCACGCTATGAGTGTGGGCGTTTCTGGTTCTTCACGCCATCAGCGTGCAATCCACGCTATGAGCGTGGATCTTTATTTTGGCTCCAGTTTGTCTGCTTTTCCTACAAAATCAGCATAAAGTCAGTTGAACAATCCTGGATTTGGAATTTCAGCAAAACAACAATAAACGTTGCCTTTTTACTCAGGATTAGCCAATAATCTTCTTCTTTTTGGCTTGACTTTACCCATATGCTGAAGGCATATCAAATCATTCCCAGATTTAAACGTTGTTGTCCCCAGCAATGTACAAGACTAAATCCAGGACATATTCAATTAATCCAACATAACAATCCATAGACACTCTCAGACACAATATGCCATGCATGCCTGACCCAATATCATAAACTCCTAACAATGTCATCAGCTACTTAAAGATACAAGTCTACATTGATTACCCCTCACACAGATAAATAAAGTCCACTCAACACTCAGTGTTTAAGGGTATCATGAGCACTCAATCAATCACAGCTATAACACTACCATAGGCTTGATCATATTCTCAAAAATTCTTAAAAATGAAGAATCAAACACATGCATCAATTGATCAAAAGGACTTCACAGGTTGTAACTTGGCCGGGTTAAAGGGTAGGAATATATGGACGGTAGCTCAAACAACAATGAGATTGAAAAATTGATGTTATTTCACTTTAACACATTCAACTCAATGGTTTTGCTCCACTAACATTCTCACAGAATTGCAGGAATTAATTCCTTCCAAACACCTTTTATGCACATTCACCCTTTTTTTCTTTTTCTTGCTTTTTTTTTCTTTTTTTTAAGGGCACAGATGAAATTTACATCCCCTAATTACTTGACCTTTGTGGAGCTTACCTCAATTTCTTTGTTTTATGTTAAACACATCAGTAATTCAATCTCAATCAAGGTAAGTCACATGGATATAGGCTAAGCCATCAATCAGGCACATGTCATTTATCAACAAAATTAAGTTCAGGCTCAAGGGGCTAGCAATGGAAAAAATTTCATACAGGTGGTTCATTTTGGCCACTAGCTAACAAGAACAAAATGCCTTTATCATATCAACCAATGCATGCATTACAGAGAAATAGATCAAGTTCTAGAGTGTTACAACAATGAGGCCTCTCAACAAGAAAATTCAGTGTTTAAGCTCAAACCTCACAGCTATGGTATCAATATAGACTCAAGAAAATTGACCTCAGACATTATCAGAATTTCACAACATCAGCTCAGACAAACGAGCAATCATGTAATCTAATTATACCTATGCAATATTATGCCAGAAAGTCATACAACATGCTTCCAAGAATTCAGTCAAGCACATTAACTACATAAGCACATTTAAACCTGAGAATTACTTGAAAAACATATCATTTTTTTTAAATCAAGGGCACACAAAATACTACAAAAATAACTAAGAAAATGAAAAGAGAATATCTCCCCTAATAGAAGAATTGCAGCAGTTATAAGATGCAAGCCTACCATTTCTAGATTTAGAGAATCGTTGTCCTCAGCAATAATTAAACCACAAGAAGGAAGAAAAACCTGCACAATGGAACAAACAATGGCATATGGGATGAACTATAATGCGCACATTAAAACATCAGAGAGAAATATACCAACACAAAGTAACTAAAAATGTGAAACAGAAAAATAAACTAATATACAAAATCTCCGTCAGCAAGGAGATATAACCAACTCTCCATGTCATCCCCCTCAGCAGTGTGGGATGACTCAGCAAATGGAGGGTCCAGTGGTACTGGATGCCTTGGTGTATGAGACCACCATTCCCAGATTTGTTCCAAACCATGAAGCCATGTGAGGAACTCTTTGAAGCATTGATTTTTCCGAGAGATAGAGTCTCGGTGTCTCTTGTCAAACTTCAGCTTCCGGTGATTCACACCCATCCTCCAACTAGTATAAAAAAGTTTGACCACCTCCTTTCTTAGTACCTTCTTCAGTATAGGATGACACCACCTTTTGGGTTTCCTCCCAGGTTTGTCATCATCTTTCAGAGTTTGAGGAAGCTCCTTCAATTCCACTTTTGAGGTACCATCATATTTGTCATCATTTGTTTTCTCAAGAACTTCAAACATTACGTTCTTTTTTTCCTTAGCAGGAACAATTTTATGCGCCTCAAGTTCTTCATCAAGCTCTTGACTAGAAGATTTTTCTTCCTTCCCCACTTGCTCGAATTTAAAACAATCGCCTTTGCCAGAAGATTGTTTCATAGAGTCAAAGACATTGATGGTAATGGACTCATCATTCATCCTTAACTCTAGCTTCCCATTCTCAACATCAATCATGGCACGAGATGTAGCTAAGAAAGGTCTACCCAGCAAAAGAGGCATCTCAGCTCCCCCTTCCATGTCAAGCACCACAAAATCAGCAGGGAAGATGAACTTGTCCACCTTCACAAGAACATCTTCTGTTATTCCACTAGGCTTCCTTACAGACTTATCAGCAAGTTGAAGAGATGCCAAAGTAGGCTTCAACTCGGTGATCCCCAAGGAATTACAAACAGAAAGGGGCATCAAATTAATGTTAGCCCCTAGATCACATAATACCCTGCCAATTTTAGTGTTCCCAATTTCAATAGGAATATTGAAACTCCCTGGATCATTAAGCTTGGGTGGAAACTTTTTCTGTATTATGGCACTACACTCCTCAGTAAGTGTTACTGTTTGGCACTCTTGCAGCTTATGCTTTCTTGATAGCAAGTCCTTTATGAACTTAGCATAATTGGGCATGTAAGCCAGAGCTTCAGCAAAGGGAATGTTGACATGCAATTTCTTGAATATATCAAGAAATCTGTCATAATGTTGCTTCTGAGCATCCTTCTTGAATCTTTCAGGATATGGTGCCATGGCCCTCACATATTCAGGACTCAGCTCAAACTTCTTCTTTTCAACTGGCTTCTCCACTTCAGCAGGTTTTTCAATTTCTTTTTCTTTTTCGGGCTCACCTGCAGTATCTAGTTTCTTCTCAACTTCCACATTTATGCTCGGCTTTTCTGGAGCTACCACCACTTTGCCACTTCTAGTTGTGACAAACATACAATCCTCCTTGGGATTTGTAACTGTGTTACTAGGGAAAGTGCCTGGAGTTCTATCAGCAACTTGCTTAGCCAGCTGGCCAATTTGATTCTCCAAATTCCTGATAGAAGCACTCATGTTCTTGGTATTGGCTCTAGTCTCCTCCATGAAAGTATTAGAGTGTTGAGCCATTTGTCCAACTAACCTCTCCAAATCAGAAGGTTCCTTGGTTTGGACTGGTGGATGCTGCAAATAATTATTAGACTTGAAATCAAGTCCAGTTCCCTGTACTATGTTCTGAAAATTATTGCCTCTAGAAGGATAACTCTGATTCCTAGGAATGTTTTGTGGCTGAGGTCTCTGATCATACCAAACGCCATTAACATGCACTTGTTGAGGAGGATCATCAGATAGCAAGGTAGGATATTCATTAGATTCATGACCTTCCTTGCAATATTCACAAATAACAGCAGCAACAGCTTTAGTCTGAATACCAGCAAGCTGCATCTTGTCAAGCCTTGAGGTCAAATTTGCTATCTGCTGAGATAACAAATTGTTTTCAGCCAGCGCCGCATCATTACCTTCCAGTTGAAGGATTCCTCTCTTAGGCTTGGATGACAGCACTTCATTTTCATTGGCAGCCATCCTCTCAATCAATGCAAGAGTCGCATTTGCTCTCATTGACTTAATGCTACCACCTGCTGCACCATTCAGAACCATCCGGATTTCCGGTTTACAACCGTTGAAGAAGATCCGGACCTGATCACCATTGGTCATGGGGTAATGAAGACACCTCCTCATTAGATCTTTGAACCGGTTCCAGGCTGCACACATAGTTTCACCCTCAGCTTGAGTGAAATTGGTGATATCATTCACCATTTGATTGTATCTTTCCATCGAGAAGAACTCCGCAAAGAACTTATTTGATAAATTTTCCCATGAGGGAATACTTCTCGCAGGCTGTCTCTCCAACCAATTCAAAGCTTTTCCTTTAAGAGCAAAAGGGAACAGCCTCAACCGGATTGCATCATTGGACACTTGAGGATGCTTGGTCGAATCACAGATCATCAGGAATCTGTTTATGAACCTATGAGGGTCTTCATCAACCTCTCCACCAATCTGAGCTCTCTCCACTAGTCGAATATTATCAGACTTGAGCTCCCAATTATTGTTGCCAACTTCAGGATGGACAATGCTCGCATTGGGTCTGTTGAATAATGGAGTCAGAATGGTATCCATGAGCAGATTGTCTTCTTCATTGTTCCCTGCCATGGTTTGTGCTTCTTCAGGCAGAATTCCTAACTCGTTGAATGCAAGCTTCTTCCGAGCAAGTTTGCTGTTTCTCTTTTCAGTTTTTGTAATCTCCAAATCAAGTGGAAATTCTGGCTCTTTACCTCGCATACAACTCAGAAAAGAGATTAGTAGCATTGTTCAAGAAACACAAAGAAATCAAAAAGTAAAAATAAAATAAAAATTCAATCTTAAAAATCAAAATTAATTAATATAAGGAATGCCAATCCCCGGCAACGGCGCCAAAAACTTGATGCTTCCCGGCAAGTATACCGATCACACAAGTAATATAATAGTAAGTAAAGTATCGTCTCCACAGGGATTGAGTCGAATATCAATTAATTGTTCCTTTTAAGAATGGAAGAGTTCAAAGGTTGTGACAAATATTGTCGAATTTTGTGAAATTGAGAACTGAAAATAAAGACTTGTTTTTGTATTTTTATATTGAGAAAAAAAAAAACAATAAAATAAGAATAGATGTTTTGAAAATATGAGAAAAACATTGTAGCTAGAGCGCACTCACCTTATGATCCCCATTTTTTACTTTGGATTGATTTACAATATTCATTTATAAAATTACTCGG
Organism: Gastrolobium bilobum; assembly: GCF_033153095.1. NCBI lineage: Eukaryota > Viridiplantae > Streptophyta > Magnoliopsida > Fabales > Fabaceae > Gastrolobium > Gastrolobium bilobum. The sequence goes on from NW_026897541.1 coordinate 37,653, forward strand.
AAAATTATTATCTAAAATAATTAGTTAAATCTCAATCCTTTGGCAATTTAACCCTTTAATCTCAATTGGAATCCTAATCCCTTAACAACCCCTCATGAAAATTAAGCGATGAACTCAATAATTTAGGCATCCGCAATTCAATACACATCTATTCATAGCATGCATACGAACTGTTATCCTACCCCCTTTTCAGGATGAAAACCCCAATATCCCTATCTAGGGTTCTAACCCTCAGACTATTATCAACTATTAGAGTGATCAATTCTAATAAAGAAAATATAAAATACGAACATGGTAGAGATAAAGATAATTATATAAAACAGACAATTATAAATCAATCCGCGTAATAAGGGTTCACATAGGGTTTGTGACCCTAACTACAATAAAAAGTAAACTAGCCAAACATAATCATGGCTAAAAATCCAATATTCATAAAAACATAAAGTAAAAGAGAAAGAAGAAGAAGAACAAGAACAAGAATTTCTCTCCGAAGCTCTCCTTCTGACGCACGACGATCTCCTTAGGTCCAGAATACCTAATTCTGTGCTGAGCCTTCTTTTTATAATCTTCTTTTTCATCTTCCAAAATTTCCCTTTAAGAAGCACGATCTGTGATTTTCGCATACTGGCGCTGAGAGCGCCAGTTCCACGCCAAGAGCGTGGTTGCCTCTGAATCATCACACCATCATCGTGAAATCCACGCTATGAGCGTGGGAGAAAGGATGGTTTCACGCCATCAGCGTGAACTCCACGCTATGAGCGTGGGCGTTTCTAGTTCTTCACGCCATCAACGTGCAATCCACGCTATGAGCGTGGATCTTCATTTTGGCAAGTCTCCATTTGGCTCCAGTTTTGTCTGCTTTTCCTACAAAATCAGCATAAAGTCAGTTGAACAATTCTGGATTTGGAATTTCAGCAAAACAACAATAAACGTTTCCTTTTTACTCATGATTAGCCAATAATCTTCTTCTTTTTGGCTTGACTTTACCTATATGCTGAAGGCATATCAGTGACCTTCGTTTCTTTCTTGGATTAGAAGTGGCTCGTTCACATGCTAGAATTGTTGTAAATCAGAGAAAGTATGCGCTTGAACTTCTCTCTGATAGTGGTATGTTAAGTTGCCAATCTGCTTCCACACCCATGGAACCAACTGCCAAACTTCATCGTGCTAAAGATTCATCTGATGTTCTCCCTGATCCTCAACCTTATCGCCGTTTGGTTGGACGTTTGTTGTATCTCACTACCACTCGGCCAGACTTGTCTTTTGCTGTGCACCAATTAAGTCAATTCGTATCTTCTCCTACTGCTCTACACATGGCAGCAGCTCATCGTATCCTTCGTTACATCAAAGGCTCACCAGCAAAAGGACTTCTCTTCTTCTAACTCTCTACTTTTATCAGGATTTGCAGATAGTGATTGGGCTTGTTGCCCTGACATTAGGAGATCAGTTTCAGGTCTCTGTGTTTTTCTGGGTAGTTCACTAATATGCCGGCGTTCGAAGAATCAACACACAGTCTCGAGATCATCGACTGAAGCCGAATACCGTGCTTTAGCATCTATTTCATGTGAAATTTAGTGGCTTCGGTTCTTACTACACGATTTACAAGTATCATGTTCCAAACCAGCATCCATTTTCTGTGACAACCTCTCAGCCATATACCTTGCTAAGAATCCGGCATTCCATGAACGTTCAAAGCATATTGAAATAGATTGCCATGTTACAAGGGAACGCATCAATGATGGTACCATTCATTTGCTTCCTATTTCCTCATCTGCACAGCTAGCTGATATCTTCACAAAGTCCCTCCATCCTCGCCTTTTTCATATTCTTTTAAGCAAGCTTGGTCTACGTGATCTCCTCCGTCCAGCTTGTGGGGGGTATTGGATATGAATTCAAATACAGAGAAGTGCCATAACAGTCATAACGTCATTCCTTTAATCATGGAATCATCAACGGCTGTTATAGAACCCACGTGAAGTGCAACTGATTATTAGTTAGTCAGTTACTTACTTACTATAGTTAGTCAGTTACTTAGTTACAGTTACTTAGTTACTATAGTTAGTTGCTTAGTTAATTATTTTATATAAATGTATGTATCTGTTACATTTATCTGTTACATTCTTAATTAATGAGAATCATTCTACAGTTTACAATGATGAGCTTCCTTTCTCTCCTTTCTTCACTATCCGTTCATAATAATGAGAACAAAATGTGAGCGAAAACTGAAAAGAAAACTCTTGTTACCGTTAATAGGATTGTTTTTGCAGGGCCTATTCAGGGAGATGGATGGTTTTAGCAAGAGAAAGGGCACTGTAATAAATTGTAATTACTTTTATGTTACAGTTACTTGTGTGTGTTTTGTGTTGAGTAAGAGAAAGAAAGAAGCTGGTTTATCCACACACACAAAAAGTGAAAGAAAGAAGCAAAGTAAGAAGTAAAAACGATTGGGGAACGCAGAAAATGTGACACGGTGTGGTACTGCGTAATGCGTCTGGGGATGGTGGGGATGGGTGCTGTGGCCAGTAGTAGTACGAATGGGACACACAAGCAGAGAGAGAGAAAAAAAAAGTGGTGGGATGCGTGATACTAAGCTAGTGAATAGACTTGCGCCTAGATTAGAAATGGAATTCTTCGTGACGGTTGGAATTATCCATAAAACAAAAAAACAAAATAAATGAATATTTATTTAAATGAGTCGGAAGAACAAGAGTCTTGAATTCAGTGACTAGTAATGAAAGAAAAAAAAACTGAGTAGATATTCTAATCGGTTAGGTGATTAATTGGTTTCGGGATAAAAGACTTTCAACTTCTTCTAAAAATATAATTAAACACACACTCATTTCTTTGGTGTCAGTTAAACTACGATTATTTGCTAAAACTGAGTGTATTAAGTGTTAACCAGACGTGTCAAGTGTGTCATTTAATTTTATTGGTTATTTTTATTATTTTTTAAATTTTTATTTGAATTAAATCTTATTTGCTTATGTTGTAGCTTTTTATTTATATAAATAATTTATCAATTAAACAGAAATATTTTTCATATTAATTGTTTCATGTAATACAAAAAAAATGACGAAATCCACTAAAAAAAAGAGGAAAATAAAATTTCATCTACTTTTATGTGTATATGAGATAATTTTATCTCTTATCACATGAAAAATATATTTTTCATAAAAACATATTAATAGATAATTGAAATAGCAATTTAACATCACTCCTGCAAACAGACTGTGCTCTTTTTCCTAAATATTTTTGGTTTTTTTTAAGTGAACTTGTTTATTCATGTAATATAAATAAAAAATAATTTCATTACTAAATTAAAGATACTGTCTATTTAAATTATGAATCTTAAAACGAGAATAAATAAATTAACCTCAAACCCGCGCCCGTTCCTGCAACACTACTTCATACCAAATTTTTACTCGAGTTAGGTAAGTTAAAGTATTGATACTAGCATATTCGAAATGATATTTTTTTTAAGAAGAGCTCTTATTATAAAAAAAGATTATTATAATGAATAAAAAAATGAAAATTAAAATAACTTATCCTAATAACAAATTATTTCGTCTTTTCTCTTCTAAAATCCTCAAAACACTTTTATATAATTACCAAACATATAAGAATATGTAAAAACATGTTAAGAGAAGAGATAATATATATATATATATATAGAAACCTATATATATATATATATATATATATATATATATATATATATATTTATGTGTATATTTTTTCTCCTTATGATTTTTTTGCAAAACACAATTGGTCTTTAATGAATTCAACCAGTGGGCAGCAGACACCAATCCCAACATCTCTCATGTGTGATTGGGTTAGATGGTACGCCATGAGCCATCTCCTTGCCACTCTCACCCTCATAACTCACACTCACTCCCCATCTCAATTTTATTTTTAGTTATATTAGTACATGACCCGTGCGATGCATGGAGAAAAAAAATTGGTCGGTTTGTCGAAAAAATATCGAGAAGCGATTGTATAGCATTATATTGAAAAAAACTATGTTTAATGTCATCACAAACATTTATTACATTAACTATATACATATAAATAATAATACACAAAATTAACATGTGTATAAATGCATATTTACGACTTCATATTTAATCTCAATGAGATTAGTTTATATGCTGGTTTATTTTCATATATGATAGCAGTCAGTGGCGGACCCAGGAAATTTTTTTTATGTGTGCACACTTAAGGCGGGGGTTGGGGGCAGCGCCCTCGAAGATTTGTTTTAAAGAAAATTTTAAATGTATTAAAAAAATATATAAACAAGAAAATAAAAGAAAACTTTAACTTAACATAAAAAAAATAATCAAGAGTCAACTAAGCTGTTACAATAGAACGATCACAAAAGCATTCTTCGATTCTTCATTCCTTGAAAATATTGCATTATATCTTCATCATCAATCTTATCAAATATATCACGTTCAACATAAGTTAGCATGCATACGTTAAACCAATCATCACTTATCCGATTGCGCAACTTATCCTTAACAAAAGTCATTGCAGAAAAAACTCGCTCAACATTAGCAGTTGCTACTGATAGAACGAGTGTTGCGATGATGTGTGCTATGCACGCGTCTATTGTCGGTGATCCTAGCGATTTTATGATTCAAAATCACCCACAGCCTTTGAAAAAAAATCCTCAAAATTTTGTGTCTGCACAGTCAACAAAGTCGGTCCGCAACTGACAACAGTAAATCCAAAGACCAGCAACACCGGAAGGATTTGTTAGACAGTAAAAAAAAGTGTTGGCGTGAGGTGTCGTTGGCTATCGTTGGTGCATCATAGCACCAGAATTATCCATATCATCTGGAACAGAGAAAAATAATTTTGCGTACACGCGTTTCGTGGCTTAGTGACCCAATGCAAAACATAGTTCGACATGACAGAAAAAGATATTCATAAAATCATGCGATGCACGGAGAAAAAAAATCGGTCGTTATGTCGAAAAAAAATATCAAGAAGCGATTGTATAGCATTATACTCGAAAAAAGCTACGTTTAATGTGATCACAAACGTTTATTAGATTAAATGCATTCATATAAATAATAATACGCAAAATTAACATGTGTATAAATGCATATTTAAGACTTCATATTTAATCTCAATAAGATTAGTTTGTATGCTGGTTTATTTTCATATATGACAGCAGTAAATCCAAAGACCAGCAACACCAGAAGGATTTGTTAGACAGTAAAAAAAAAGTGTTGGCGTGAGGTGTTGTTGGCTATCATTGGTGCATCATAGCACCAGAAATTATCTATATCATCTGGAACAGACGAAAATAATTTTGCGTATACAATCGATTCGTGGCTTAGTGAATCAATACAAAACATAGTTCTACATGACAGAAAAAGATATTCATAAAATCATGCGATGCAAGGAGAAAAAAAAATTTAGTACAATTTCATCGAGAATAAAATACCGAGAAGCAATTTTATAGCATTATACTCGAAAAAAACTACGTTTAATGTCATCACAAATGTTTATCAGATTAACTGCATACATATAAATAATAATACACAAAATTAACATATGTATAAATGCATATTTAAGATTTCATATTTAATCTCAATAAGATTAGTTTATATGCTGCTTTATTTTCATATATGACAGCAGTAAATCCAAAGACCAGCCACCAGAAGGATTTGTTAGACAGTAAAAAAAAAGTGTTGGGTGGAGGTGTTGTCGGCTATCTTTGGTTCATGATAGCACCAGAAATTATCCATATCATCTGGAACAGACAAAAATAATTTTGCTTACACGTGTTTTGTGGCTTCGTGACCCAATACAAAGCATAGTTTGACATGACAAAAAAATATATTCATAAAATCATTGTTCACTGAACATAAACAGTAGGATAATGGAAAAAAAGTGCAGAACATTCTTGGAAAAACTCAGTCATTAACATGTATAAAACTAACCACTTGAAATCGTCATTATTGAAAACTGTCTCATTTCAGAATCTGCATCACAACCTGCACATGTATTCCAACTACCAAGCTCATTTCCATTATAGTCCATTGCTGACGGTCCATATGAATGCTTCTCGAAAGTGTATTTCTTAGAATGGCACCAAGAAAACTCTTGGATTAGTATCCTTTCCTTACGCACCACATACGCGGGATGAAACACTTGACCTGGTGTCTGCATATACTTAATACGGTTATCCCTTTCAAAGAAAAAAAAACATATCAAATCCCCAATTACGGTGTTCTTCATCAGTTGAATTCATCAAAAGGATGCAATATACATACTTGGCTTCATTGTGACCGTTGCTCGCAGAAATTTTAAGTTTCTGCATAGCCTTGTTATTCATGGATGAACTTGAATATTTTCAAAAATATTGTATCATCCCTTCCCGTTACAAAATTGTTGGGTTTCCACTCTCCCTACATCGTTTCAAGAACATCAATTGCCTCTTCTTATTAAACCGTCTAAGTGGACACAATTCAAAATCGTAGAAGGTTGATCGATCTTCATCCAGAGAATCATCTTCCACGACATGCCAATACGATTTTTGTTCTGAAATCCATTCAATTGACCACAATGCAAATTTATCCAGAGAAGCATGTTTATAAACCAAATCATCCTTTGCAACACGGAGGAAGGCATTGTAACTCATTTTGACATTGCACACGTCTTGAATAGAATGAGAGGCTACCTTTTCGAAGATGCAAAGTAACAATTCCTTTGGAAGAGTGTTGATATCAGCCATTGATTTATTCTCAAGGGTTTAGGCTTTACATTCATCAATGTGCGTTCTTAAAATTTTGTTGTTAGAAATAGAGCACTCAACTGTAGAATATGTAGGGACTAATGAACTTTACAGTCATCATACGAATGACTATCGTATGAACAAAGGCTTCTCTTTGAGTTCCCATTTATCGTTACAAAAAAATGCAGTTTCCAAGAACTCATGATTGATGGTGAATAATCAACTACTGTTATTCAATTAATGAACTACTGTTATTTAAAAAACAATTCTCAGACACTTTTGATGATCTAAGCTTAATCCCTTGATGATCTTCGTAATTGGGAAACCCAAGAGTTATTTTTTAGATTATTGGGAAACCCAAGAGTTATTTATTCACCGATTAATGAACCTTGTCGACAACCAATGTGTTTCATTCACTGTCTCAAGAACCCCAATTGCCATGAAGTTAATCATTATTAATAGGTTATTCATTTCCAATGAAAAGGGCACATGTTTTCGTTCTCTTTCAGGTTTTTTTGTTTACTTTAATACCAACATGCCTCTGTCCTGTTTTGACTTTAGTATCTTTGAACAAATGCAAAAATTGTATTTAAAATTAAACTGAAATTGTACTACACAGCTGTTTTTAATATTTGTCTATCAAATTGGTCGACAAATATATTTAGATATGTTGTGAGAACTGCTGTTAAAATACCAAGGGCAAATAATTAGCATAAGTAGGATCTGCAGTGATGTTAATTATAGCGTTGGAATAAGCTAAACAAAAAAACAACGGCAGCTCTTGTTATGATTATCAAAAATAACAAACACTACAAAGATTCATGACAAAACACTACTTAACAGCACTCTAAGAATAAAAAAAATAGATATCCATTACAAACAAAAAACGTAAAAACATAGTAAACATATTGAAAACCATAACCATATTACAATAATCATTCCCCTAAACAAACTCGCTAGATATTACAAAATTCTTTCAGTTCAGCATCGGCATGACAATACTCACATGTAATCTCACGATCGTCCAAGTTGTTAACAACATTTAATGCTTTGCATATGGTGGAATTGCAAAAAGAAAAGTCATGAATTGGAACCACTTTTCTTCGCACCCACATACCTCGCAGAAAGGATCTCACCCTCTGCTTGCAATCATCTAAATCGATGGTCATTTTCAGTGAACAAAACATCTCAAGTCCATGATTTCGTTTCTCCTTATCTTCACTAACCATCAACAGCGTGCAATACACGTACTTGGCATCAATGTGATCCGTTAGTGCAGCATTTTTCAAATTTTGAAGAGCAAGATTTTCCCTGAAAGAACAACAATTTTGTTGGAAAAATATTACCATTCCGTCACGGTACAAAAGTTCTGGGTTGCCACTTTTCCTGCAACGTCTCAAGAACAATGCTTGTCGGTACATGCTATAGATTTCTTCTGGCGAATATACAAAGTTGTAAAGTGTTCCAATATATTGATCTTCGTGTCCGTTGTCACATCTATTGTCCACACGATGAGAAAACGGCTTTTCCTTGTTAACCAAATTCACATGCACACATGCAAACTTCTCTAAGGAGGATTTTTTATATACAGAGTCATGCTCTGCAAGATGGAGTAATTCCTTGCAAGTTAACTTGACGTTTGATATGTCTTTGATCGAATGGGACGCTACCCTACCCAAAATCTCCAATCCTAAATCAGATGGAAGTGTTGTGAGCGACGCATGTCCTTGTTTTTCAAATCTTGCACGCTTTGCAGATGATGATTCAGCCATTCTTCGAAAGGTTGGACAAAAAAACTTGAATAAATTATATTCTTCGAAAGGAATAACGAAAAAGGAACTGTTTTAGGAACAAATGCTTATGATGCAGGTTATATACTGAGTTCAAACCATCGATTAAATTACACAATACTCATGCAACGATTGGGAAGTCATCCGTTCAACAATCCAACGGGGTTGGTTTATTTTTGGGATTGAATATGCATAAAGTGAAAATACACTTATTAATTCGTTGGCATTTAATGTACCATTTAACTGTTTATAAAATATGTTTGTTAATTCTTAACAATTGAAAATAACAAAACGTTTAATTTCAAGTTTCTTTTCAAAATCCAGTGCAATAACTTGGGTTGTGATATTCCAAACAGAGTTTATTATACTCACTACTGTAGGTGAACTGAGGTTCTAATAGACTACTTTGACAATGATACTAACCATTCAAGACAGATGATTATCAGATTGTCAAAAGATATATGTATTGATTTCAGAACATTTATCCATATTAAAAATAAATTTTACTTCATGGTCCCTGAACTTCTGAATTGTTTCTAGAAAACAAGACTAAGTGCACGTTTGGACGGGCTTGTATTCTTAAAAAAGTTTTTTTTTTATAAATAAAAGTCTTTTTGAGAATTTTTAGATGTTTGAATAACAATTGTTTAGAAAAACAAAAGTTAAAATGCTGCTTTTTTTGTAGCCAGTAGTTGATTGCTTTTGAAAAAAGCAGAAATTTAAAGATAATATAATTTTTTTTTTGGAAAAAAGATAATATAAATTTTTAAAATACAATTTTAACATCATCTTATCATATCTATTTTATCTCTCCTTATCCCACAATCATGCTATTTTATCTCTCATTTATTGTAATTTTATATATAAAAGTGCTTTTTTATTTTAACATCCAAATAACTTTTTTTATGTAAAAGTGATTTTCATATCATACATCCAAACGTAAAATAATTTTATCTTTTAGAAAAGTTCTTTTAAAATAAGCAACGCATAAAAAGTCATTTTTTTAAAAGCTCGTCCAAACGAACCTTAAATTAATGGAAGACAGTACATTTTTTTTTTTTTTTCCACGTAAAGGACTAAAAAGACAGTATATTATCACATTGATGTCATACCTGATTAGCTTCCTGTCATTTTCCTTATTGGACCGCACTGCTTGCAAGGTATTATCCTGATAAATGAATAGTAGTGTTAGTGACTAGATGTACAAAAAACTTGGAAAAAAATGATGAATTCTGAAACCAGTTTTACTAGCACGCAATCAGGTATTACTAATGTTTGGGTGTTTAACAATTTGATGGGACGAGAAAGAAACTCCAGGAAATAGGTTTCCTCTCTATTCCCCTCAAAGGCCCAGTTTTTGCTCCCGAATTCGGGTGGAGTGAGTGAAACCAAAATATTATAAATGTATAAATATAATATACCAAATATAAGTTTTTTTGAAAATTAATAAATCAATTTGACGGCTTAGCTCAATGAATGGTACTGAAGGTGAAAATTGCCTGATTGCGCATTGAGCTCCAGAAATTGCTTGCTCGGCTCTTTACTCCTCATCTTTGGTCGACAAGCATTCGATGATTTCATGATAATTGCTTGAGATATTCTACTTCTTGACCTGACGTGTTAGGTTGCATGTGCATATTATTACTTAGGCATTTGATTTATGGCTTGGTTTCCTTTTGGATTGATGATAAGATCAGTGTTTGGGTATTTGAGATAATTTATGAATTGAAATATCATAGCTACTTGATATATAACATTACAAAGACAGGGCTTTTTACTTCATCAGGATGTTAGAAGATTTATCGGTCATCACGTGATGTAACAAGCTACCCTCCGAACAATTAAGTTTTCGTAACTTATGATCATTTTGCTTTTGCATATAAATTGAATATAAGGGGATTCAGAATGAACTCTCTCGTATGGAACTCATCATTGACATGGAATTGTTTATGAGAAATCTTTTGTCTCGACTAAATTAAAATTTAGTTGAGGATTTTTAGATCTTTATTACTTGTTTGTTGAAGGTTTGGTTTGTTAAAATATAAGTGACAAAAATAACATAAGAACTACTAAAAGGACAATTTGGAAGTTGAAAATGGGTAGTCTTGATGGTTCATAGGTTCATTGAAGTTGCTATATTATTGAGTCCCCAAAGATGACCTTGGAAGCAGGCTTTCACAACAAGAATGGCAAGAGATTATTTTTCTGTTCGAATGAGTTACATTGATAATGGTTGGATTCATGAAGGATTTCCTCGTGACTAAATCTAAGGTATTCCACAATTTTATGCAGATAATGAAAGTTTTCTGATCATGAACTGACAAATGACGAGTTTGACTATTCAATCTACAAATGGCCACATATGTTGTGTCAAGAATGACGAATCATATTGTTATGCAGCTGCTCATCGGATGGTTGAGCACCAAGTCAATCCTGCCCAAGAAGTTCCAGAATGCTTGTTCCGGCCTCACAAGTTACCCGGCCTGCCTAGGGTTCATTGTGTGTTTCAAGCAATGGGACATGGCAAGATTTCCTTGAGTACAAGACTTCCCGGACCCTTCAACAGGACAAGTGAATTTTTTTTTCTTTTGGGGCTGGGGTGGGGGGAAGGGGGTCTGGAATATTGTTAGTGTTAAATAACCCATTCAACTCAAAAGCTTAAGCTTTTGGATAAGGCTATATTAATAGTTTTATATATCTCAACAGTTAAGCACTCCTATGTGAGTAAGTGAGGAAGAGAAATTTGAGCCATAACAACAAACTTGGTATGGGAAGAAATGTAATGAAGTTAGAGGCTATGTGCGAAATAAGAGATGACCATAGAAGTAGGCAATTACTGAGTGAGGACTGGAGAAAGTAACAGGTCTCTCGAATGACCAATTGTATCTTTTATTTTTCTGTTATAGGTATTGTAGAAGTCTACCTCTGTTTAAGGAGCTGATTTCCCTGTTTTCTTAAATAAATCTAATTTCCTAACAAAAACCCAAATAGCGACAGGGAGAAAAGGAGCAAGAGGAAGAAACCGTCATCCTCCATTTACAAACATAAAAAGACTACCATACTACTTATTTTTTTTGTACATATCATACTACTATTTACAATAAGCATCAATATTGTTAGAATACAAATTCAATCTTGCCACTAAGAATAGTTTTTCCCTAAATTATATTGGGAGATTAATTAGTAAGCGTACAGTGGACGAAGTCAATTTTATTGCAATTAGTAAGCGTGATTTATCTACTGGTGCCACAAACAGCTTCTTCTTTTTTCATTAAATTTTGATGTGGTTTTATGGTATCAACAAAAAAAAAAAAAAAGGTGTACATTTTTTTTTTTGGGTAGTATCATATGGTTTTATGATATTAATTATACATTGTCACCTTGTTGATATTATATATGTTGGTACTTTGTTGATATAATATTATGAAGAATTATTTACAATTCCTCCCTCTTAATTATTATGGTTCATCTGTGTATTCAATATGTGTTTAAGAAATTAGAGCTGAATGAGAAAAGTTTTATCAAATAACTTTTTATTTATATTGAGAGTTGAGCTAGTTAATTAGATATATACATCAAATTTTAGAAATTTGTAGAATAATGCATATGATATTTGTGTGTTTATATTTAGACAGATTTTTTATTATCAATATTTGATTTGATATTTTGATGGATAGATGTATATTGAACATTACATTATATTTCATTATTTTTTCTGAATATGTATTTTGAAGAAAAAATATGATGAACAAAATTAATTTGTTATATTTTGCATCAAGTGATGATGTGACTTGAATGCAGTTATGATGTAGTGTTGATTGCTCTCAGCTTCTAATGCTTACTCTAATATTTTATTTATTGAGGTGCATGCTTCCGCTTGAATTGTTTAAATGCAAAATTTATTTAGAAATAATATTATTTTAAATTCATTATCAGTAAAGATGTTGCACATTCTTGTGGATTAGATCATGGTTTGGGCATGTGAATGTTATTATGTTTAAACATATTCCTGTACAACAATTTTTATGAATTACTATAGGGATTACAACCAAAGTGGGATTGCTTATATTGATTATTTATGAACATTTCTTTGTAAAAATTAAGGAATGATTTTGGTTATTTCATGCAATTTCCTGCCCAAAGGGGGTAATTGTGTGTTATAACTGTAAATTTATTTGGGATGATGTTAATGGAGGTGTGTTGGTCTAGGTGATCTGTCTGCCCAAAGGGGACACATCTCTGAAGTCAGTGTATGCTCATTGAGAAATTTTTTCTTGAGGTTATAGATGAAGTTATTGGAGGCTCATTGGTCTAGGAATCTATCTGCCCAAAGGGGATAGATTTTCAAACCCAGTGTTGTGCTCATTGATTAACTCATCTGAGGTTCTGACCTTGGTTTATACCTTGGTTGGTGCATTCTGCCCAAAGGGAAATGTACTATTATGTTGGCCTTGTTATGACAACCTGTTGTACTAAATGATTAACTTATCCAGAGCAACTTTTTCTTGAGGTTATATATGAAGTTATTGGAGGCTCATTGGTCTAGGAATTTATCTGCCCAAAAGGGATAGATTTTCAAACTCAGTGTTGTGCTCATTGATTAACTCATCTGAGGTTCTGGCCTTGGTTTAACCTTGGTTAGTGCATTCTGCCCAAATGAGAATGTACTATTATGTTCGACTCATTATAATATTTTGGTTAAATTGAATGTGTATATTATCCTTTAGTTAATTCTAATGTATACATGTTTTTGCCTTAATGAATTTATATGTTAGTTCCTTTAAATAGATTTGAAAACATGTTTGATTCATTTTGAAATTAATATTTTGGAATATTTATTTTAAATTTTTTATATACATAGATATTTATTTGGAATTATTTGCTCTCGTTCATACTTAATTTTATCAGCTCTTATTCATGTTTGATTCTGTGAAAAATATTTATGATTTTTTTTTAATTTTGATTAATGAAAATTATTATAGATTATGGTGATTATAATGTTAATATTTACTCTCCCAATTTTAGCGTAGATTTTATGTACTTTGTCAATTAAGTTTGATTAGTAAGCTAAGATATATAATTGTTGATATTGAGAATTGAAATTTGTGACAGAAATTGCAGTTTATTAAATGCAATATGAATTTGGAAAATATATGCTATAAGATTTTTCATATTATTTAGGTATAATTGTTGAGAATGTTATTTGTGAATCGTCAGAATTCTTTGTTAAATACAAATTATTGTTTGCAATTATCTGCCCAAATGAAGTTATTGTATATATGAATTAATTTTGAAATTTGTATTGAGTTAAAATTTCAAATAATGTGAAATAATTATGTATTATGTACTCTGTCTAAAGGAGAGTTTATAATAAGCTAATTATTTCGTTAAAATACTTCACTGCACATAATTAATATAATTGTATTTATGTAATAAATATACTTTTGATATGAACGATAAGAATGTCATAATCGAATTGTTGATTGGATTGAATTGTGAATAATGGAGATGAGATCTGTATTTTTATTTTATTTTATTTTTTTATGAATTTTGATCTTGATAGGGCATTGTGTTTTAGCCTATAATTAATGTGGAGAACATACTTGATGTGTTTTTTAGTGGGAGAGATATGATTAATTTTGTATGATCTTGAAGTTATTGTCGAGTCAGTGGGAGATAATTGCTTAGTTTTTAATGTCAAGATATGAGTTTATTTTGAAATGAATTTTCTATAAGGCCTCTTCGAGAATGATTTTGAATTCTATATCCTTTTTAAATCAATATGGATTTTATTTTACATTAATGGTGATTTGATGAGGCAGTGACTTTTTCGAGCTATTAATGGTGATTTGCTGAGTCAGTGGGAGAAAAATTCCTTTTCTTGTATTGTATGTAAATCACTTAGTTCTTCAGAATATTGACTGATTCTATAAGAATTTAGGCCAATGATAAATACATGTGAAGAATATGGGCATTGTGAATTCCTTGGTTTAGTTGATTAGTGGGAGTTTGAATCATTTATTATTATTTTTTCATGTTGAACAATTTATTTTAGATATAATTGAGGTTTATTTAAGAGATAAATTTTATTTTGCACAATTGATAAGGATTTGAGATTTATTGTTGCATATATTGAACATGTGTATTTATATTTATCAATTGTGATATATATTGGAACTCAGTGTCGTTGGGACCACCATGCCTGTGGTTGACACTATATTGGAGTTTGAGGCATGATAATAATATTTTGGAACTCAGTGTCGTTGGGACCACCATGCCTGTGGTTGACACTATATTGGAGTTTGAGGCATGATAATAATATTTTGGAACTCAGTGTCATTGGAACCATCATGTCTGTGGTTGACACTAAATGGGAGTTTGAGACTTAATGGTGTTGTTAGGACTACAGGGCCCGTAGTCGACACCATATTTGATTATATGATGGTTTTTTGATAAACCATGGAATTTCTATGGCTTTAAGGCATTTGAGAGAAATTTGAGGACTGACAAAGAAAATAGTAGTTTGGCTGTTGTTGGATCATATTGGCATGCTATTTTCTTGCTACACTCCACACTAATGACTAGTCGACGGAGTCAAGTAACATTTGTGACCATGGAAGGTCTTATATCGGTAAGGGTATAATCACCGCCTGATTCAATGTTATTTGATTTTAGTTGGATGGAGTCATATTCAGATATCGCACCTTGGATCATGTGTTTTCTTAAAATGTGGCCACATTATAAGAATTAGTCCTTAGCCCGAGAGTCGTTTTCAAATAACTTGTTTTTCTTTTCTCTTTTAAATTAAAATTTTACAATTGATTTTGCCCAAGTGGGAGAATGTTAGAAATTTCTATAATAATTGTGGGCTTCAATCAATTGTAGTTTTTCTTGTTTTAATAAAAACGGGCTAAGTCATGATCCATATGGGGGTGCAGTATAACGCCCATTTAATTGAGTGATCCTTTTGTTTGGACTTGGATATCTGTAAATTGATTAGTGTGGGTAATAGTGTAGGCCTAACCCATAGGCCCATGATGGGAAGGAGACTAGGATTAATAAATTGGCTAGGTCCCCTCTGCATTCACAACGTGTTAGAAAACCGTTACTCCACAACTCGCCCCATCGACGGTTGTGATCAGGGACTGGTGTGAAATGCAGAGGAAGATCCTAGTCTTTCCATTGCAGAAGCATTAGAGGAAACAATAAGCTTCAAGAAATCAAGAATCAAGTAAGCGTAAATATTTTGGTGTTCTAAAATCATATAATCCTATTTGAAATTTTCTTTCATGCCGAAGCACTAAATTATAAGAAAAGTATTACAGAGAGACGAAAGTCCAGAGCATTTTTTGTACTCCAGCAAATTTTTTGAATACACTTCAAAGTTGTGTTTCATTTCCTGTGTTCATCTTCATATATTTTTTCTTTATTTTCTCTAAATTTCCAACAAGTGGTATCAGAGCCACGGTCGATCAAAGATGGCGGAGATGATGCAATCACATATTCCAAAGTTGTCAAAGAGTAATTATGGAAATTGGAGCATTCAGATGAAGACGTTGTTAGGTTCCCAAGACATATGGGACCTTGTTGAGGATGGATACATGGAGCCCGCCAATGCAGCTGCAGAAGCAGTTTTATCAGATGCTCAGAGAAAGATGCTTAAAGATTCACGTAAGAAGGACAAAAAGGCTCTTTTCTTAATTTTTCAAGGTGTTGAGGAATCAGCCTTTGAGAAAATATCATATGCAAAATCATCCAAGGAAGCATGGGAGATTTTACAGAAGTCTTGCTAGGGAGTTGACAAAGCTAAAAAGGTACGACTCCAATCACTAAGAGTTGAGTTTGAAAACTTAAAAATGCAGAATGCAGAGCCAGTTACAGATTATTCCTCACGAGTGCAAAAGGTGGCAAAAGAGATGAAAATAAATGGAGAGACTTTAGATGATGTCAGAGTAATGGAGAAAATTCTACGATCACTATCAAGAAAGTTCGATTATATTGTCACTGCCATTAAAGAAGTCAAAGACTTGTCAGTTATATCTATTGATGAGCTTGTGGGTTCTCTTCAAGCTCACGAGCAAAGAATGAATCTGAATGAAGGTTCTAGCAAATTGGAGCAAGCTTTGCAAAGCAAGTTATCCCTTGATGTAAATCAAGCCAGTAGCAGTAGCTATGGACGTGGCAGAGGAAATCATGGTGGATATAGAGGTGGTTTCAACACCCGAGGTGGATTCAACACTCGAGGCGGTCGTGGCATACGCGGTGGATATAGTCAAACAAATAGAAGATTTCAGACTGATGCTGTAGCATATGGACGTGATCAAGGAGGATATAATAATCGTGGTCGAGGTCGTGGTTTCGTGACCCGAGGAGGAGGAAGATTTCAACAAAGAGGTGATAAATCTCACTTGCAGTGTTATAATTGCAACAGATATGGTCATCTCAGCTATGAGTGTAGAGATGCTGCTAGAGTTGCGGAGAGAAGTCATTATACAACAACTGAAGAGAAAGATGATGAACCGACCATGTTGTTCACTTACAAAGGCGAGGAAGATAGTGGGAAAGATGTTTGGTACCTTGATACTGGAGCTAGTAATCAATGTGTGGCAAAAAAGAGTTATTCACAGAGCTGAATGAGGAAGTCCAAGGAGAAGTTACGTTTGGAGATCTATCAAAGATTCCAGTTAAAGGCAAAGGTGAGATTATGATATTCACAAAGAATGGAGATAAAAAATACATTTCGGATGTCTATTATATACCTTCTTTGAAAAGCAATCTCCTCAGTCTTGGTCAGCTTTTAGAAAAAGGATATGATATTCATTTGAAGAATAATTCTCTCATTATGAGAAATCAGAAAGGAGAATTGATTGCAAAAGTTGATATGACAAGAAATCGTCTATTCAAGCTAAACATCCAGACAAGTGCAAAAAAGTGCATGAAGACTATCATAGAAGATAGTTCGTGGTTATGGCATCTTAGATTTGGTCATCTTGGATTCACTGGCCTGAAGCTGCTATCAAAAGCAAAGATGGTAAATGGATTACCAATGATAAATCAACCTGATCAGCTGTGTGAAGGATGCATGAGAGGAAAGCAACATAGACAAAGCTTTGAAGTTGGCAAATCATGGAGAGCAAAAAGACCACTGCAGCTAGTTCACTCAGATATAGCTGGTCCATTTGATATTCCATCTCTTGGAGGAAACAGGTATTATATTACTTTTATTGATGATTTCAGTAGAAAAGCTTGGGTATATATTCTTAAAGAAAAAGCAAAAGCTCTTGACAAATTCAAAGAATTCAAAGCAATGACAGAAAAGCAAAGTGGTCAGTATCTGAAGACACTCAGAACAGATAGAGGGGGTGAATACACTTCCAAATTATTTGAAGAATTTTGTAGGCAACATGGAATAATTCATCAATTGACAGCAGCCTACACACCACAACAGAATGGTATAGCAGAAAGAAAGAATCGTACAATTCTTGATATGACAAGGAGCATGCTCAAAGAAAAGCATCTGCCAAGAACACTCTGGGCTGAAGTTGTCCAATGTGCTGCCTATCTATTGAATCGATGTCCAACAAAGAGTGTCAAGTTCAAAACACCAAATGAAGCATGGAGTGGTAGAAAGCTAGAGGTAAGCTATCTAATAATTTTTGGTTGTGTAGCATACGCCCATATTCCAGATCAGAAGAGAAAGAAGTTAGATGATAAAGGAGAAAAGTGTATCTTTACTGGCTACGAGCATAGGAGTAAAGCTTACAGATTATACAATCCCCTGACAAAAAAGGTAATCATCTCAAGAGATGTGGAGTTTGACGAAACAGATTACTGGAAATGGAATGATGAAGAAAAAAGAGTAGAAGGCTTATTTTTTAAAGATGATGATAATTCAACAGAGCAAACAGTTAAAGCAGGCAATGATCAGACACCTCCACCAAGTCCTAACCCAATAACTCCTGCATCTACGCCCTCAACCTCAGGAAGCAGTAGCAACAATTCAGGGGGAGCAACAGCAAAGATGAGAAGCTTAAGTGATATCTATGATGCTACAGATCCGGTACAAACTACCCATGATTATTCATTATTTTGTTTAATAGCTGAATGTGATCCAGTGACATATGAGGAAGCTGTAGAAGATGAAAGTGGAAGAAATCCATGAATGATGAAATTGCTGCAATCAAAAGAAATGACACGTGGGAGCACAACTATGCCTAAGAAACATAAGCCCATCAGAGTAAAGTGGGTGTACAAGACAAAGACTAATAAAGAGGGAAAAATGGAGAAATACAAGGCAAGATTGGTAGCTAAAGGCTACAAGCAGAAATATGGAATATATTATGATGAGGTGTTTGCACCAGTTGCAAGGATTGACACTATCACACTTCTTACAGCAGTAGTAGCATAAAAGCAATGGAAGATATACTAGATGGATGTGAAATCAGCATTTCTCAATGGTTACCTGGAAGAAGAAGTCTATATTGAACAACCACCGGGTTATTTTAAAAAAGGAGAAAAAGATAAAGTCTATCGGTTGAATAAGGCACTATATGGATTGAAACAAGCTCCAAGAGCTTGGAACACGAGGATAAATGAATACTTTCATAAGAATGGATTTGTGAAGAGTCCGTACGAACATGCTTTGTATACTAAGAAGAACGAAGATGGGGATATGATGATCGTGTGTCTTTATGTGGATGATATAATCTTCATAGGGAATAATCCAGGTATGTTTGTTGAATTTAAGAAAGCTATGACTAAAGAATTTGAAATGACAGATATTGGAGAAATGTCTTATTTTCTTGGAGTTGAAGTAAAACAAACAAAAGAAGGAATTTATATGTTACAAAAGAAGTATGCAGAAGAAATACTGAGTAGATTCAGAATGAAAGATTGCAATCCTATTTCAACACCAATAGAAGCAGGAACGAAGTTGAAAGCTGACTCAGATAGAGAACCAGTAAACCCAACACTATTCAAAAGTCTGGTCGGAAGCTTGAGGTATTTGACTTTCACTCGACCAGATATCATGTTTGCAGTTGGTCTAATAAGCAGATATATGGAGCATCCAAAGCAGGATCATTTCAGTGCAGCAAAGAGAATTTTAAGATATATCAAAGGAACCATCAATCATGGATTATTCTATACACATTACCAAGATTCAAGGTTAATTGGCTACGCAGATAGTGATTATGGTGGAGATGTAGATGATCGAAAAAGAACTCCAGGATATGCTTTTCATATTGGCTCAATAATATTTTCATGGTCATCAAAGAAACAACAGACAGTTGCTCTATCATCATGCGAAGCTGAATACATAGCTGCAACAGCGTGTACGTGTCAAGCTATTTGGTTAAAGAATATTTTGAATGAATTTCATTATGAGCAAGAAGGTCCAATTACTATAGGCGTAGATAACAAGTCTGCTATATCACTTGCAAAGAATCCAGTTTCCCACAGCCGAAGCAAGCATATTGACACGAAATATCATTTTATTCGAGAGCAAGTTAAAAACTAAGTTGTGGAATTAGTCTACTGCAGAACTAAAGAACAATTGTCAGATATTTTTACAAAGCCATTGAAGACGGATGTATTCAACAAGTTCAAACATATGATTGGTATGCAAAATCGAATTTGAAGGGGAGTGTTAGAATACAAATTCAATCTTGCCACTAATTTCTTCCACCGCTTGCTAGAAGAATCAAGAGCTGTATCTCAACTTACACCTAGCATTCATTTCCACGTGTATTATTTGTTGGAATGATTTCTGTCAAAGCGGTTGGGAACTTGTGACGGTAAAAGGAAGACAAAATCAAATTGAATTGGATAGCAAAAGTTGGCAACTGTGCTGGCCATCAAAAGCGGCAAAACAAATTACTATAAATAGAGATACATGTTAAGCTATTAGTATGTGTGTTGTATAAAAAAACAGAGAAAAAAGAGAGAGTGATGAAGCACTAAATTATAAGAAAAGTATTAGAGAGAGACGAAAGTCCAGAGCGTTTTTTGTACTCCAGCAAATTTTTTCAATACACTTCTAAGTTGTGTTTCATTTTCTGTGTTCATCTTCATATATTTTTTCTTTATTTTCTCTAAATTTCCAACAAATATAACAATATATAGAGCAGCAGATTAGATCATTTCAAGAGGCACCTAGAAATAATGTTGAATACCAATTTTTATGTTGACAATAGTAAAAAACAAAATGAACTTCTAAAGCAACACTCACACCTAAATTTGAAAAGATAAAGATTTCATCTTATCTGTTAGATTTATTCAATTCATTGGCGGAATCCAAACCTGAATGTAGGGGAAATATATGTCCTTTAGGTGGCACTGGAGTCTACTTATGTCAACATCTTTTACTTTTGGCTCGTAAATGTCAACCTGCAACAGTATCATATAATGTGTTCATGAATAAAATTGAAGAGATAATCATTTTGCCCCCTGTAAACATAACATTAGTAGTACGATGGGGAAAAGCCTTTTACAGATGCCTTGATATATAGAATTGGATATATAAGACAATAACTAGGGCTCAACCAAAAACATAAATACATTAAGAAAATGACAGTGAAGTTGGCAGTAGAAATAATGGTATAAAGCTCCAATTTCTTGTTCACTATAGAGACAAGCTCATTTTAGAGGAGTCTTGTCCAAATTCCATATATACCAACTGGTATAAAGCTCCCCCGATGAGATAAAGCCTCTAAAATGCAAATGGGGGTGTATCCACCCTTGAATTAAAGCAGGTTAAGTTCTCAAGACACTTTAATTTACATCAACAATAAAGGGACAACGACCAAATTGTCAGTGTTTACCTAAAATATTACCACAATGTCAGACCTCAGAAATTTTTTATCAAAGTGCCATGTTATCAGTCTCGCTATGCCACATGGCGAGTTAGGATTGGCCACGTGGCAGCACCTGATTGGCCACGTAACTATCTGCGCGGTGCAGCTAAATTACGTGGCAGACAACTCCTGCCATCGTTTGCCACGTGGTCTAAAGCGCTGGGCTACGTGGCAAAATCGCTGGACTGCGTAGCTGTTTACGTAGCAACCCTACGTGTCACACTGTAGTAAGTTCGTTGGGCTGAACAACTGGTTATGTGCATGTGTGACACGTGTCATTTAAATGAAATTAAATAACATTAATTTTAATTTATTAGTCTAGATTATTAGACCTAGGATAGATAACATTATTTTAAGTTATAGAAGTGTCTAAATTATGTTAAAATAATGTAGTTAAGGATTATTAATATAATTTAATCTGTGTGTTAATTAATTTAAATTAATATAGGAGTATTAATTTAATTTAACTCAGTTTATGTAAGTTAAATTATTGTAGACTATTATGACATTTAATATAAGTTATGAGTGTTAATCAATGTTATTAAACTCGGACCGATGATCGACCCGGTCGGGGTACCGTGTAAGTGGGTCACTAGTTCAACCGCATGAACCGGATATGTATATAAATTTATATTTTATACTTAATTATGTAATAAATATTTTAAATAGAGCAAGTGAACCAAGAACCAAATGTAGCTTAGTGGTAAATAGTACAATTTATATCTTCACAACAAGGGTACGATTCTCACTATATGCAATTTTTAAATAATTCTATTAAATGGTATGATATATATATATATATATATATATATATATATATATATATTAAATGGTTCATATTAACCAACAAACAAACTCAACCCAGTGGTAAGTTGTTGTTGGACATACTCATGAGACTCAAGTTCGAATTCGAGCGGTTCCAACTTTGGAATTATTTTTTACAAAACCGGTTCGACGGTTAATACTGGTGGAACCGCGGTTCACAACCGATTCACCGGGTCAATACCGGTTCAATAACATATCCGGTTGTGTTAATTTAATTAAATTATTTTACAATTATCATTTGATAATTTGTAGGAGTGTTAATTTAATTTAATTTAATTTATGCTAATTGGAATTAATTTATGCTAATGTAATTTGTGTTATGTTAAAAATTTGTGAACTGTTACGTTACTTAATTTAATCAAAGGTTGTTAATTAATATAATATATTTTATGTTTGTTAATTGAAATAGTTTAATTTAATCTATATTAATTTAAATTGATCATAACGATTAATTATTTATGTTATAACTGGTAATTACTTATTTTTTGGATTGTTAATTATTTTATTTTAATTAGGAACATGTTAAGTTAAATTATTTGTAAATGTTAAGTAATTAAATTTAGGAGTGTTAAATTAATGTTATTTAATTTCATTTAAATGACACGTGTCACACATGCACGTAACCAGTTTCTTAGCCCGGCGGATTTACCACAGTGTGATATGTGTCACACATGCGTTGAGTGTTTCAACAGTCGCCACGTAATCAGCTATGCAGTCCATTAATTTTGCGACGGTGGCTGGGGTTGTCTGCCACGTAATGTAGCTGCACTCTAACTTATAGCGAGATTGATGACGTGACACTTTGGTAAATAAATTCTAGGACGTGACATTCTGGTAATATTTTAGGTAAAGAGTGACAATTTGATCAATTTCCCAACAATAGATGCACCCTAACTTGTGCACTTTAGACTTTTAGAGGAGATTTTCCATACTAAAAGATTTAAGTAGATTTAAGTATAAACAACTGATCATCTAAAAAATTATCCCGCATCCTGCCTTAGGAAAAATTTTCAGGACAGTTTCAAGATTAAAAAGAAAAAGTAGAAAATTCTCAGCTCAAACACCAATAATAATATGATAGTCTAAATAAAAAATAAAATAAAGTAAAATCAGCAAACAAAAGAAAAAATAAACTATCGATCCCAAATGATACATAAATTTAAATGATAAGCACATTTAGCTTATTATAATTACATGGGTTAAGTATTATATGATTAAGTGGTTAAAGACAAACGTCAAATCCACAATGGTGAAAATGAATAAGAGGACGACAATAAGTTAAAGATGATAGATGATATATACCCTTGTAAAGCTTCCATCAGAATCCCTGATTTCATCCTCTGAGGGATCCCTGATGCCACCATCAGTCTGAATGAGAAAAAAAAAAATTGTTTAGTAAAAGTAACATGCTACTGTCTGTTGAGAGCACAGAAAAATAAGAGAAGAAATGAAGGCACCAAATGCATTGCATTGCTAGGAAAACATACATACCTTCCATGTCATTTTAGAGCTAGATGAACTTAACAAAGCTTCTCTCTCAAGAAACAACATGTAGACTTTCTTGACATGTTTTGTTTTGGAAGAGACTAAAGCACGCCTATAATGTTAAATAACATAAATAAGAGAGAGGGAGTGATAAAGATATACATTTTGAGAATGTACTTGAAACAGAACTATATAATCGAGATTTTTTAAAAAGAAATCGTACCTCCCCAAATGCATAGATGCTATGGGTCCACCGTATCCAAACATACCAAAGTAAGGCTGCGTAATCCCCGCCCCCCACAAAAAAGAAAAAGAAAAAAGACAATCATTATGATTAACATTTTGATGCTTCAATGTGCAAAATCATCACATACGGCAAAGTATTCTCCAAAAGTTTATATAAAGGAAATAATTCCAATTACCAATACATGATTTATGAAGGAAAGCTCTTCTAGCTTAAAATCACTTGCATTGTGAATGCTTGTCAGAACAAGAAAAACAAAAATTGAAGAAAAAAATGTACAGAAAATTAACAACACCATTAAATATGAAGGTTTTCCTCCGATGGCCTTTGATTTTGACGATCTGTGAAGTGAAGCACCCATCTTTCCCCTGTACAAAACGATAAGAGGAGTCTAAAATCAAGAGAAGACAGTGAAATATTCAGCTAATAGAAGTCCTAAATCGTGATGACTAGCACTCGTCAAATGTGATTTAAATTGTCAGATGGAAGTACAAATTTAGTCAAATAATCATTTATTAAGATCAAAAGATAGCAATGTTTGAAAACTGGGTGTAATTTAAGAAACTACTATAATGTGCCACCAGAATTGAAATTTTTGAATTTTAGAAGAATTTTTGTTTTCAAAACATGGATGAATACTTGATTGGTATATATCCAAAGCATTTGCTACGAAACTCGCAGCAAAACATGCCAATGAACCTTCCAACTGAAAATTGCTTCACATATAAATATCTACGAGCAATTCATTCACTTTTAACCTCTACTTTACCTCCAAATCTTCGGGTTATCAAACCAGACTAAATTGAAACCCCTAAACCTTTTAACTGAAATTATATTCCAGACACCTAGATTTGAATCCTTTTGGCCCTCAAGATGTCATACCTGATAAGCTTCCTGTCGTTTTCCTTGCTCGACCACACTGCTTGCAAGGAATTATCCTGATAAATGAATAGTAGTGTTAGTGTCTAGATGTACAAAAAACTTGGAAAAAAATGAGATTGTACTGTGTGTTTTGTTAATAAGCTCACAATCAAGTCTGCAAGAGCTGTTTCAAAAGTATATTCTTCAGGAAGCTCCAGTAGCAGATCAGTATCTGGCGTCAAATCCCACATATTCTACATTTCAAACACAATCATTATGGCATCATGGAAACAAACCCGCAAGATTTTCCAACAATCAAAATCATACCCTGATCACATAATAAAAACCAAAAGATTAACAGCAGGTACAAAAAAAATCAATAGAGAATCCTAACCTCGAAAGATATAGCAACATCACCACTCCCATCCTGACTCAGAAGAAATACAAACAAACAAAAAATAAATAAAGCTTCAACAAGTAAGCAAAGGAATAAAACCAAACTTAAAATTAAAGAAAAACAAAATATAATTAGGTTATACTGACATGAAGCCGTAAAATATGACACTTGTCGGGCTTATAGTTTTTGAATTGAACAACGTTGCTAATCTTCCGATCAGTGGCATCCTGAAATAACAGAGCACCACCCTTCCAGTTAATATCCTTTTTCTTCCTCATTGATTCACCATGGATATCTTTCTGAAATTCCTTGTACTTGTCTTTGACCAAGCGTATAAAATCCCCGAAACTCATTTCCTGTTGAGGATCCCGCAATATGAGTTCCACACTTGTCCCGTTCGGTAATAGGATTTTGAATCGACGATCCTTTCCAGTTTCGTCATTCTCATCGTCGCTTAGCACCATTTTCCTCTTCCTAGGGTTCTTATGAACCGATTCCCCTTTCATGCTCGCAACCTTTTCACTCTGTGAAGAGAGGCAAACAACACAACGTCATATAAAAAAAAAAACAAATAAATTAAAATGTAACCAAGAACAAGCATCAACTTACTCTGTTCACTTCAAATTTCAAAATGCTTATGGAAGAGAAAATCGCGCTTTGTAAACAGATAGAAACTAAAAGACAAAAAAAGGAACGCAAATGATTTATTTCTAAAGCGTAATAATCATTCTATGAGCAAAGTGCATCCATGTTACCGAGAAGTGTGAGTGAGAAGAATGATTGGACCTATTTGCACGTAGAAAATGAAGCTCACACAGGGATTGATAAACTCACCCCGAACATAAAAATGATTAAATGAACAGTATTGCAAAACACCTTTTTTTCCGTGCTACTCAAGGCATGTGCATACACGTACAAACAAAGAAACACACACAGTCACAGTCACAGAGATGGCAAAGACGGTCTGTCATGAGAACGAAATGTGAGTGAAAACTGAAAAGAAAACTCTTGTTACCATTAATAGGATTGTTTCTGCAGGGCCTGTTCAGGGAAATGTAGGGTTTTTGCAAAGAGAAAGGGCACTGTAATAAATTGTAATAAAAGAAAACACTCGTCAAATGTGCATACAGTTACTTGTGTGTGTTTTGTGTTGAGTAAGAGAAAGAAAGAAGCTGGTTTATCCCACACACAAAAAAAAAAAAAAAAAAAGAAGAAGAAGAAAGTGAAAGAAAGAAGCAAAGCAAAAACTATTGGGAAACGCAGAAAATGTGACACGGTGTGGTACTGCGTAATGCCTCTGCCTAAGCACTGGTGAATAGACTTGCTCCTAGAGTAGAAATGGAATTCTTGGTCACTGTTGGACTTAGTGGATATTTAAATGAGTAGGAAGAATAATGAAAGAAAGAAAAAAACTGAGTGGATATTCTAATCGGTTTGGTGATTAATTGGTTTTAGGGATATAAGACTTTCAACTTCTTCTAAAAATAGTACTTAATTAAAAGAAAGAGATCGATGTTGTTGTTGTTTACAGGATTGAGAGTGGTGTGTTCTTTGAAGCTTTCTTCGAGAAAAGCTGATTGTTCCTTAGAGAGTCTGAGTTTCTTTCGTGTTGAGCCATTTTCTTGTTCATCGCTAGTTTTGTCAGCACCTTCACCCTCGTTCTCTCTCCTGTTTCTCATACAGAAATCCATCTGAAAAGATGACACGCTGTTTGGGGATGAAAGTGCAGCACTGTCGTCGGTGTCCACCGCCTGCAACGGTAACCGGTTCACATCAAACGCCCTCGCCGGTTCCTCTGATGTTACGCGTTCCATACCAACTGCCATGAGCAAGTATATACAATGAAACAATAACCAAAGGCCAAAATATGGTGTTAGGTGAAGGTAAGATAAAAAAAATAGAAAGTGGGGTATTTACGTACATCGTTGAGCCATGGAATTCGAAGATGTGAAGAAGGATAGGATCGATGAACCGGTGTTGAAGGAAGAAGGTCGAGCTGAACCGGTGGATCTGAGGAACCCCTTCTTTCGTTCGAGGATTTTCCAGCTAAAGTACCAGCTCCTCCTAGTGCTATGCTTAAACAAACAATCTTTGTTGGGTAATTTTGTAGTGTTGTCGGGATATAAGACTCATTTCTTTGGTGCCAGTTAAACTACGATTATTTGCTAAAACTGAGTGTATTAAGTGTTAAGTGCCAAGTCTGTCATTTAATTTTATTGGTTATTTTTATTATTTTTTAAATTTTTATTAAATTAAATCCTATTTGCTTATGTTGTAGCTTTTTATTCATGGACATAGATTTGATTGATGT
The DNA here is from genome assembly GCF_033153095.1 of Gastrolobium bilobum. Lineage (NCBI taxonomy): Eukaryota > Viridiplantae > Streptophyta > Magnoliopsida > Fabales > Fabaceae > Gastrolobium > Gastrolobium bilobum. The sequence continues at coordinate 65,165 of NW_026897541.1, forward strand.
CGGATTTGTTAGAGTAACCCATTAATTATTCCCTTGATTTTCTTTTCCGGAACTCTCATTATTGGATCAATTAGAACTCCATTTGAGTTCCTTTGATGTCTTATCTTTATTTACAATATTCTTTCTTTAATTAATGAAATATATTTGCCCTCAAATCACCTTCGCCCTTATTGGTATCAACTTCTTCCATTTCATTTTCATTTCCAACTGGTACGGTGTTGGATGTCACTTTCTCATAGCTTTCAGACTGCAAACCTTAAAATAAGACATACTGACATAGCGAGTAGATTATAAAAACAAGAAAATAGTGATAGTAAGAATAAGGAAGGAAATAATGACAGATTTCTAACCCCGTCTCTACCTCACGATTAACAAATTATTCCAACGTTAAAATAACATTTCTACTTTTAAAAAGTTTTGGTTGTCGATACTCGCAGGAGTCTATGACTCTAAAATATTTAAAATATGAGGTAGGATCCTTTGACACCGGTGTCAAATTTGAAATTTGACACCTCATCTGAGAGCCGTTAGATCAAAAAAGATCAACGGTGTCACATGCTCACAAATCAGAGCCATTGATCTTTTTTAATCTAATGGCTCTCAGATGAGGTGTCAAATTTCAAATTTGACACTGATGTCAAAGGATCCTGCCTCTTAAAATATAATAGCGGTAATTTAATTTTGAGAAACTTTCAAATGAATGTATAATAAGTAAAAGGATAATCATTCACTTATGTTGTTTGAAAATGAAATTTTTTTCTAATAAAAATAACATTATATTATGAGTAATATATAATTATAATATTAAATTTATTTATTTTTCACTTTCCTTAAATATTATCGGTTAACATGACAGAAAAAAAAGTAATTTTATGATTATAAATATATATTACTCATAATATATATGAGGTAGGATTCTTTGACACCGGTGTCAAATTTGAAGTTTGACACCTCATCTGAGAGTCGTTAGATCAAAAAAGATCAATGATATCACATGTTTACAAATCAGAGTCGTTGATCTTTTTTGATTTAACGGCTCTAAGATGAGGTGTCAAACTTCAAATTTGACACCGATGTCAAAGAATCTTGCCTCAATATATATATATATATATATATATATATATATATATATATTGCAAGGAGATTATTTACTGCAACATCAAAAAAATGAAATACTAAGTAAAAATACTCAATAGTTTGGGGTTCTCTCATCAATTTTCTTTAGGATTTTAAATTTTAGTCTTATCTTGGAATGTATTTCACTTATTCACCTATCAGTGCAGCTACCCAATTTTTGTTGATTAAAAGAATAAATTAATATTTCACATATTGTAAGAGATAATTTTATCAATTAGACACATAAAAATATAAGAGACTCATGAGACCATGTCAAAGAAAAGAGAAAAAAAGAAACATAAGTCTCGTACACTTTTACTCCCTTAAAAGAATCAGATATACTGTCCGCGCGTAAATTTTTTACCGAAGAGATAATATCAGATAAATGATCAATTGTAAATATAAACGTCTTTTGAAATTTGTGATTTCACATGACCACTTTGAACGTATCAACAAAACTATGAATTCATTGCCTTTTCACTATACAAAACAAAAATTCGACCTTGCAGAAATACATAAAAAAACATTGAGTAAACAAAAACAGAAACAGAAACATAAAAAAAGAGGCCTATGGTAATTGTCACATAACACCGACTATATAGATATCATACCCTTTCCTGATTCACGGTCGTAGTCTTATTTGGTCATAGCACAGCCCACACAATTCATTTACTGGGATCGGTTTTCGTATTCTTTCCTAAATATAAATTATTGAATTTTACTTTTTTTAGAATTAATATGTTTTATGTTAAATATTACAGATTAAGCGCGCGATAAAAGTTACAGGCTTACAAAACTTAAAAATCAATTAATAATTTTAAAAAAAAAAACTAATACGTTATATTTATTTATTTTTGGATGGAGTATCAAAATAAACCCCTTCATTTGTCTGTTAGGGTGTGACCAAAATAACTAATTTAGGGATATTGGATTGGAATTTTAATGGATTGTTTTTGGACAAAAAAATCCGTTGGTATTCGATTAGGATTTTAATGGATAGTCACGTGGTATTCGATTAGGATTTTAAAGGATTATTTTAGAATCCGTCCAAATCCGTTGGTATTCAATCAGGATTTTAAACAATGGAATCAAAATCTCGTGGTATTCAAAAATCAATTAATAATTTTTTTTTAAAAAAACTAATACTTTATATTTATTTATTTTTGGATGGAGTATCAAAATAAACCCCTTCATTTGCCTGTTAGGGTGTGACCAAAATAACTAATTTAGGGGGTGTATTGGATTGGAATTTTAATGGATTGTTTTTGGACAAAAAAATTCGTTGGTATTCGATTAGGATTTTAATGGATAGTCACGTGGTATTCGATTAGGATTTTAAAGGATTATTTTAGAATCCGTCCAAATCTGTTGGTATTCAATCAGGATTTTAAACAATGGAATCACAATCTCGTGCTATTCAAAAATCCGACGATTTTAATGGATTTTCTATTGGTGTGGATTTCGTGAGACTTTTTAGTGAAAAATATAAACAGGATGCCTTTCTCACAATCTCACCCTAACCTCTAGGATTTCTTGAGATTCTTCTATTGCAGTGTTTTCTTCCTCCTTGGCAGGTTGACTGCTCAAAATAGGGTTCCGCCATGGGAGCTTCTTAAAAAGCATATTTTTTTGGCATTTTCATCACAAAACAACTCAGAAACAACAAACTAACGAGATTTTAATATAATCTATCTCAAAAATAACATATTTTTGAGCCATTTTTGAGAAATTTCGGAAGTTTAAAAAGTGTTTTTTAAGTTATGGGTCGCGATTTTTCTTGGCACACAAAGTGTCATTTTTGTATTACAAATAAAACAATACAAAAATAACAGGAGAACTTTCATAGTATGAACTCTATATTTCATAACAATACATTCATGAACGAAATTCCTTCACTATAGGAAACGATTTCAAACAATTTTTGTGTCAATAGATAACTAAAAACTTGTTTCTCAAAAGTCCCAAAGCAATTTAAGGTTTCAATGTATCGACTGAAAAAAAATTGAGAAATTTTCTAAACTTTCATGTAATTAAACCCAAAATTTCATATTCAAAATTTTCTTAGAATATTCAATGAAAATATGCATATGATATATGGTTAGAAAACTCTCATCACATAAAATAAAAATCCCAAGGTTTTCAAGATCAATTGTAAAAAATTACAAACGAATTTTAATCATGAACTTTCGGTTCTATATGCAAATTTAGAATTATTTTTATAATTAAAAAAATTTGGTCTTATAATCATATATGCATAACTTTGATACCAAATGTAGAAGATAATTTTCAACCCATTAGATATGTGAAAAGCTGTTGTTTAGTAATTTTGAATGTTTGTTAAAAATTATATTATGTTTTACTGATTGAGAAAATTATATTAGGTTTTATTTTTTTTATTAATTTCATTGTATTTCTTTGTTATTTTTTATGGGGAATATTATACTTACAACCTATTTTTGTTTACAACCTTTTACAACCATATCTTAACCGTTGATTTTCGTCAATCAATGGTTATTATTTTCGCAAATCAAACTCAAATTCATTGAGAAAATTATATTAGATTATATTAGTAATTTTTGAGATAATTTTCAACCTGTTGTTAAGTTTACTTTTTTTTATTAATATCATTGCATTTCTTTGTTATTTGTTTTTATCGACTCTTGTAATTTTGAATATTTGTTAAAAATTCATATAATTTTTTAAAATCTTATAAATTCATATTGTTCTTTCAAATCTTATGAATTCTATTAAAATCCTTTAAAATCCAATCCTATGAAATCTTGATTGTAAAAAAAATCTTTTAAAAAAGTCTATAAAGTCTCTCCAATTCTAAAATGTTTTTTAAAATCTGTAGAAATTTTATCTCAAAAAAGTTTTTTAAAATCCTAATCCAATACACCCTTTAAATAATATCATTGATAGTTTTGATTTTATAGGTAGATTTGATTTTAAATTCCAACTGATATTAAGATGGGCAAAAAAAAAGTGAAATATAAAAGATATGTGAAATTTTACCAAAAAGAGAGAGAGAGATATGTGAAATATAGGAAAGATATATAAGAGATATATATGGCACATATGTTCTAAATGGGAAATCAAGAAAGTTTTAAGAAGTGTGTAAAGATAGTTTCTCAAGTTATAAATGCTTATATTTGGAGGTTTAGAATTGCAAAATTTATAAGGGAAAAGTTAAAAAATTTCACTATAGTATTGCTTTGAATCACTTATACTTTTATGTTTTTTTTCATCCATACCCCTACTTAACCTGTTAGGAACTTAACTAAGTATATATGTTTTACCCTTCTTAAAAGAAGAAAATAAACTGCTAAAAAAAGAAGAGAAAAATAAGACCAAATAGTATGACAACTTAGAACACTTAAAGAAAGACTAAAATAAAAGATAAAAAATAAAATGTGTCTAAATAATAAAATAGAAGAAAAAATAAGGTCAAAAATATGTTAAAAATCACAATAGTGAAATAAAATATTAAAATTAAAAAAAAATAGTCTAAATGAAAAAAGAAATACCAAAGACCAAAATAAGAATAAAAAACTAAGATAAAAAAATAAAAAACAAATGAAACAAAAAGAAGTCACAATTATGAGTTTTCAATATATTTGGTTATATTTTTTTTTAATTTTTTTTTGTCCTTGATCTATTTTATTTAGATATGTTTGGTCTTTTTTATATATTTTTATTTTTTTTCACTTTTTGATCTATTTTATTCTGATTTTCTTCTTCTTTTTTAGCCTTGTATCATCCCACCTACTAAATATTTTTGTAAAAAAAAGATAAAGAGAGAGAGAATAAAATAGATATATAAAAAAGATTAAACATATCTAAATAAAAAGAATAAAATAGATCAAAGATAAAAAAATAAAAACCAAATATATTGAAAATTCATAACTGTGATTTCTTTTTATTCTATTTTTTATCTTAATTTTTTCTTCTATTTTTTTGTATTCAATATATATTTTTTCATTTAGACTTTTTTTTTATTTTTTTATTTTAGTTTTTTTTTGTCACTATTGTGATTTTTAACATATTTTGTCTTATTTTTTCTTCTATTTTTTTTTATTTAGACACATTTGATTTTTTTTTCTTATGCTCTTTTATTAAAGTTTTCATAACATTTGGTTTTTTTCTTTTTTTATCACTTTATTTTTCTTTTTTATCACTTTCTTTTTCTTTTTTATCACTTTATTTTCTTCTACTAAAAAGGGTAAATCAGATATATTTAGTCAAGTTTCTAATGGTGTTAAGGAGGGAATGGATGGAAAAAATCACAGAAGATTAAGTGATTAAAAAAAAGCATAGGGATATAAGTGATTCAAAACAATAACATAAGAGAATTTTTGAACTTTTCTCAATTTATAATAACATGAGAGTAATAGTGCAAAAGAGATTGTATTGCAAGGGAGCTTGCAAGATAAACTTGTATTGATAGTAAAGTTGACGCTTATTATTCATTTTTATTTTAGTTAACCCAACCTTAATTACTTCTTTGAGGCTAGTTGGCTCCTCTCGTGATCTCCACAAGTTTCGACTTGATGAAGAGATAACCAACTTGGAAGTGATGAGGCGATAAGCTGTCTTCATTGGTTCTTGTGGGTGACTTGTAATAAAGTTCTGCTGTAGTTTCTTGGTAATAAAGTATCTTGGCGGTGAAGTTTGCTAAGGAGCTTGTTGAGATGTGACAATAAGCTGTAGTTTCTTGGTAATAAAGTATCTTGGCGGTGAAGTTTGCTAAGGAGCTTGTTGAGATGTGACAATAACTGTAAAAGTCTTTGTTGACTTGATCTTTTCTTAATAATGAAGACTTTGAACGTGAGTCTCGTATTAACATGAGTCTTGCATGTATTTATATTATTATTTTGGATCCGATTTTAAATTTATATTTCTTTGAATATACTTGTTATATTTTGTTAGAAATAAATAAAATCATTAATTTAATCTCACTTAATAATTTAAGTTTTTGGGTTGAATTTTTTTTATATGGTATGAGAGCCTTGTGTCCCTCATTTTCTTTGTGAAATTTCTTATCACAAATAGCTTAAGTCTGATAAATCATTCACCTTTCAAACTCAATAAATTCTTTTAGAAGAGAATGTATTAAAAATATATAAAATTATCAAGTAGCCACTCAATAACTTAAAATTTTAAGTTGATTAATTCTTTACTTAATGGACATAGATTTGATTGATGTCGGATTTGTTAGATTCTTTTCCCAACTACTCAAGGAGTAATATTAATCGACAAATTAACAGCTTTGTTCTTTAATTCAAGAATTTAATAGGCCTTTTGTACATTTTATATCATTTTTTTTAGTGTCTTAAATATTTTACAGTTAAAAGTTAACTCTTCTATATACTAACTTCGTTCTTAAATTTTTGTTTATTTAAAAAATTAAGGAACGCTTTCAGGAAAACAACATTGACGTAAATATCCAAAATTATGAAATTAAAAATTTCCAGAGAGATTATATCCTGTGAAATTAATTTGTAAAAAGTCAAATGACATTAAAATAAAAAAAGGAACAAAGTTATATCTAAGGGTCTCGGACCTTCATTAAAAACCGGAGTATGTATCATACTATCTTTGGCAATTAGAAAAAGATGTATAGAATTCAAATTATGTGATAATTGAGTGTAGATATTAGACCTATGACAACTAAATTTTATGGGTACTTCATATGAATATATAGATACACAATGCAGCCATCTACGCAATGTTACTAAATCAAGGATGCCTAATACCTATGAGCACACAATAATGCAGCCCAAAACTTGAAAGAAAATGTGACACGGTGTGGTACTAAGTAATGCGTTTGGGGATGGTGGTGGGATGCGTGATACCAAGCTAGTGAATAGACTTGCGCCTAGAGTAGAAATGGAATTCTTGGTGACAGTTGGACTTATCATAAAACAAAAAAAAAACAAAATAAATGAATATTCAAATGAGTAGGAAGAACAAGAGTCTTGGTTTCGGGATATAAGACTTTCAACTACGATTATTTGCTAAAACTGAGTGTATTAAGTGTTAACCTGGCGTGCCAAGTGTCATTTACTTTTATTGGTTATTTTATTATTTTTTAAATTTTTATTTAAATTAAATCTTATTTGCTTATGTTGTAGCTTTTTATTCATATAAATAATTTATTAATTAAAAAAGAAATATTTTTCATATTAATTATTTCATATAATACAAAAAAAAATGACCGAATCCACCAAGAAAAACAGGAAGAAAAAAATTCATCTACTTTTATGTGTATATGAGATAATTTTATCTCATACCACATGAGAAATATATTTTTCATAAAAACATATTAATAGATAATTGAAATAGCAATTTAACATCACTCCTACAAACGGACTGCGCTCTTTTTCCTAAATATTTTGGTTTTTTTTAAGTGAACTTGTTTATTCATGTAATATAAATAAAAAATGATTTCATTACTAAATTAAAGATACTGTTTATTTAAATTATGAATCTTAAAACGAGAATAAATAAATTAACCTCAAACCCGCGCCTATTTGAAATTTTTACTGGAGCTAGGTAAGTTAAAGTATTAATACTAGCATATTTGAAATGATATTTTTTAAGAAGAGCTCTTATTATAAAAAAATATTATTATAATGAATAAAAAATGAAAATGAAAATAACTTATCCTAATAATAAATTATTTCATCTTTTCTCTTTTAAAATCCTCAAAACAGTTTTATATAATTACCAAACATATAAGAATATGTAAAAACATGTTAAGAGAAGAGATAATATATATATATATATATATATATATATATATATATATATATATATATATATATATAAACCTATATATTTTTATGTGTATATTTTATCTTCCTATGATTCTTTTGCAAAACACAAATGGTCTTTAATGAATTCAACCAGTGGGCAGAGGGCACCTCTCTTTACTGAATTAAAAAAATAGCACGGGTCACGTGACCCAATCCCAACATCTCTCATGTGTGATTGGGTTAGATGGTACGCCATGAGCCATCCCCTTGCCACTCTCACCCTCATAACTCACACTCACTCCCCATCTCAATTTTACTTTTATTTTTACTAGTACATGACTCGTACGATGCACGAAAAAAAAAAATTTGATCGGTTTGTCGAAAAAAAATATCGAGAAGCGATTGTATAGCATTATACTGAAAAAATACTACGTTTAATGTCATCACAAACGTTTATTACATTAACTGTATACATATAAATAATAATACACAAAATTAACATGTGTATAAATGTATATTTAAGACTTCATATTTAATCTCAATGAAATTAATTTATATGCTGTTTTATTTTCATATATGACAGCAGTAAATCCAAAGACCATCAAGGTCTTTACATAAAAGTCTCATACACTTTTAGTCCCTTAAAAGAATCAGATATACGGTTCGCGCGCAAAATTTTTGACCGAAGAGATAATATCAGATAAATGATCAATTGTAAATATAAACGTCTTTTGAAATTTGTGATTTCACATTACCACTTTGAACGTATCAACAAAACTATGAATTCATTGGCTTTTCAGTATACAAAACAAACAGAAACAGAAACATAAAAAAGAGGCCTATGTTACATAACACCGAGTATAGATATCACATCCTCCCACACCCTAAAAATAAGACGGGAAGGAAACATGAACACGTGTAACCTTAAATCCAAATTCATGCAATTCTAAACTTGAAAGAACAGTTTCCACCAAAATGATCAAGCATCCTCTCCGGTAGCTTTAAAAGGCTGAGGAAATCTTCCATGTTATTTCTATTTGCACAGATTTCCGACTCACAACCCAGAAAAGAAAACTACCTTTGTTTCAATTGCATTAAACTATCAGTTCCTCTTCCCTTGAAGCAACCTAAAATAAAGCACTCCAAACACCTCCATCCCCTTCACCACACTTTGAGTGGACAAATTTAATCTTCTCTACTGACTTGCAGATTCCACTGCAGCTCCAATCAAAGGATGCATCACATATGTTACCTGCTTGAGCCTTCCACTCACAGTCTACAGAAACATTAGGCGAAATGAGAACCACATTCAAAAGAGAAAAGAAAAGAAAAAGGTGGGGGGAGGGGGGATGAGAAACTCAGTTGAACTAAAAATATAAATTATATAGCAGAAGCTTTAAAAGACAAAACATCAGGCAAAAATTCCGTACTAGTGTTAATTTGTAAAAGTATCTCCACGCTGAAACACATCCGTAAAGATTGACGAGAGTAGAGCAGTCAAACACGTAGGGTTGACTGACGTGACCAGTCCCGCCACATACATCGACGTGATCAGCAGCCACATAGGATCCAATTCAAGTGTCTGCATGAATCCCGCCATTTGGTCTGACTCATTTGAGTCCCGCCATATCAATTGGCGAGACTATTGCAATAAATCAATACCCATTGAAAAGAAGGGCGATCATGATATATTTATCAATTCCAACTCTCACCCACTTTTTTCAAGTCTGTCTTCAAACAAATTAAAAAAAAAGAAAAAAGAAAAAGAGTAATCCATGCAACAACTCTGAAAAACAATTTAACACGCCAGAGACCAAACCAAACCAAACAAAATTATAAAAAAAATTGGTACTTACCCAAAGGTGGCTTTCTGTTATTGGACGAGGATCGCCAATGACCCTCACCTTGTTTTTTTCTCCAATTAGCCATGCCCCAGATGAAAAAGGGTAAGACCCAGAAGAAGAAATTTGAAAACTTTGCTTGCAAGCAGTGCAGAGCCACAAAAGAAGAAATTTTTTTCCAAACTTTGGCGGATTCCAGGAATTTCCTCAACAGAAAGAGAGAGAGAGAGAGACAGACAGACAGACAGGTGTATATTATTGTACAGGGACACAAAGATACAAACAAAAAAACGATGGTGTGAAAAAGTAAGAAGAAGAAGAGAATGAAATTAAGGAGTTTAAAGAAGTAGCATGATGATGATGATGTCCTCAGTATTACTATTGCATAGTCTCGCCAATTGATATGGCGGGACTCAAATGAGTCAGACCAAATGGCGGGATTCATGCAGACACGTGAGTTGGATCCTACGTGGCTGCTGATCACGTCGATGTATGTGGCGGAACTGGTCACGTCAGTCAACCCTACGTGTTTGACTGCTCTACTCTCGTCAATCTTTACGGATGTGTTTCAGCGTGGAAATACTTTTGCAAATTAACACTAGTACGGAATTTTTGCCCAAAACATCATGTTGTCCTTTTTAAAACTTTTCAAAATGTCGAGAGCCCTATAAGAAGAAAGTTTGATGGGAACTCATCCAGTGACACCAAAATGCATGATAAATCTGACAGCCAAAGAGATAGGTAGACAATGTTGGCAAAAAAATTTATTTATTGTAATTTAATTAAATAATTACGTAAATATGACAGTGTGGGAAATATTTACGCATCTATTGCACACTGTGACGCCCCACTGGGTCGTCTCATGAGGGGAAGATGCCCAAATGGGGCGTCTCTCATGAGGTGGTGACACGTGTCACTTGTTTTTCAAAAAAAAAAAAATTAATTTAATCATAAAACTTCTAAAGGCCATAACTTTTGACTCGAATATCCAAATCAGGTAATTCTTTTTTTGATTCCACATAACTTTTCGAGATCTACGCAATGACATCTCATTTGATATATTTTATTTCTCACCAACATAATTTAAATTTAAATCAGGTAATCCTTCTTCCTTAGATATTTAGAATATTTATTTAATTATTTTCTTTATTAATACAGATTTTTCAAATTGATTTTTGAGTTTAAATCACAAATCAAATCTTTATTTTGTTTCCCTTATTAATAATAATTGTTACTTTTAATTTAATTCACAAACCAAATTTTTTTATAATAAAAAAAAAATTTAATTTAAATCACACATCAAATCTTAATTTATTTTTTGTATTAAATCAAGAATGCAGAACTCAGAGGCTTCTGAGTTTAAAAATGTGACACGTGTCAACACTTGTCAAAACCTAACACCTCACCAATCACGTCTAAATTGGGTTTCAATCAAGAGGAAATCACGCCTAATTTAAGTAATTTTATTTTTGAAAAATATTCATAAGCCATCATTAATTTCAGACCACGAATAATAACCCAGAAGCTTATAGCATTAATCATTAATTTTAAAAATAATATTCTTCTTCCTTAGAAATTTAGAATATTTATTTAATCATTTTCTTTATTTCTACAGATTTTTCAAATTGATTTTTTAGTTTAAATCACAAATCAAATCTTTATTTTGCTTTCCTTATTAATAATAATTTTTTTATTTTGAATTTAAATCACAAACCAAAATTTTGTTATAATAAAAAAAATTATTATAAAAAAAATTTAAATCACAAATCAAAATTTTTATTTATTTTTTTATATTAAATCACAAATCATGAACTCAGAGGCTTCTGGGTTTAACCGTTCTTATAATACAATTCTTGCAAATTAAAATTGTGTTTGTGAGAAATAAAATATGTCTAATGAGATGTCATTGCGTAGATCTCGAAAAGTTATGTGGAATCAAAAAAAAATTACCTGATTTGGATACTCGAGTCAAAAGTTATGGCCTTTAGAAATTTTATGATTAAATTAATTTTTTTTTGGAAAAACAAGTGACACGTGTCACCACCTCATGAGAGACGCCCCATTTGGGCGTCTTCCTCTTCACGAGAGACGCTCCAGTGGGGCGTCACAGTGTGCAATAGATGTGTAAATATTTCTCAAACTGTGATATTTGCGTAATTATTTAATTAAATTACAATAAATAAATTTTTTTGCCAGAGAATGTTTACTAGTTACTTATTTTCAGATGCCATACCTGGAGGAGTCCCACGGCACATACTACGGTCATCAATATGCTCAACTTCCAGACAAATGAACCATGCGCCGAGTGAGACATCTTCATTAGCATATTTGTGCAATATTGGCCTGCAGTCACAATTAGGAACCCCGTGAAATTTGTCTTGCAAGACATTATATTCCATGCCAAACGTACATAAGATTCTGCTAAAGAGTTCCTATCTTGGAAACATTTTTAACTGAATGTACAAAAATGCTTCTGACTAAAATTTGTATTTTTTAAAGAGTATTTTGCTTTAAAAAAATGACAACACAATCATTCTGCACAGTGAAAAATCTAGTTGGGTGCTTAATTTCACATTCAAAAATGTTTCTTCATATATATAAAGAAGAAAAGTCACTATAGTTGGCCAGAGATAAAAAAAAATAGCTAATTAATATTGAATGGAAAACAATATCCATACTGATTGATGGAAATGTAAGTGGCCAGGGGGCGTTTGGTCCAGGAGATATTTTTTTTTACCGGGGGAAAAATATATACGGGAATATGGTGGGTATAAAAATTCACCTGGAATGTTAAAAAAAAGTGTTTGGTAGACAAAAATATTACCGGAAATATTAATTAATTTTACCGAAGATGTGTTTGGTTGATGACAAAATATTGCTGGGAAAAAAGATAGTGTTTACGAAACTACCCTTGTGATTGCACAAGAGTAAAAAAATAAAAAATCATCAGTGCCCAATGAATGTAAAATGGAGGGTAATTTAGACCGAAAATATGTAAAATAGATTCCAACGCCGCAGGGAAAAACAAATACCACATCCAAAAATGGATTCTGAAATCTCGTTCGCTAGTGTTAAATGAATTCCAAGGAAAAAAAAATCCCCAGACATTTTTCTTGTTTTCCTTCTATCAAACATGAGAATAAAAACTTCTCACGTCCACTTTCCAAGGCATCCTAAATATTACCATATACCAAACAGCTCCTTAGAGATTGCATATATCTGCCCAGTTGCATGTCGGAAGTATTTACCAAACTTCCAAAACTCAGGTTCACGATACTTTGTTGAATAAACATTAAATGTGGAGTTATGTGTCAGTTTAATTTTTAATGGGTTTAATTCAGCAGTCAGTTTAGTTTTTAATGGGTTTAATTCAGCAAACGTTAAATGTCAGTTTTATGTTTTTAAGTTTCTGAAGTTATGTGAGTTTATTGTGGTGTTAAGTGTCTTTATTGTAGAGTTACAAGTTTTGTAATTTAAAAATCTATTGTTTGAATGTAAAAGTTACGACTTCTACCTTAGTAAAACTTCTTTGTTTTTACTCTTCTCCTAACAAATTGGTATCAGAGCTAATGGAGAGTATGATCGGTAATGTGCCGCTACCCCGACTTACGAAGGCGAACTACGAGAATTGGAGCATCCAAATGAAAGCTCTTCTCGGGTCTCAAGACTTGGGAGGTCGTCCAAGAAGGTTTCGAAGAACCGGCAACTACCGCAGGGTATACGGCGGCTCAAAACAAGGCGTTGAAAGAGACGCGATCGAAAGATAAGGCAGCTTTGTACATGTTGTTCCGAGCTGTTGACGAGTCAGGCTTTGAGAAGATTGCGAGTGCGACAACTTCAAAAGAAGCGTGGGACATTTTGGCAAAGGTGTACAAAGGAGCAGATCGAGTTAAACAAGTCCGCCTTCAAACTCTTCGCGGCGAGTTGGAAGGCATGAAGATGAAGGAGTTGGAAGGTGTCTCTGACTACATCACGCGTGTTCAAACCGTGGTGAACCAACTCAACCGAAACGGAGAAGCATTAACCGATGCGCGAGTTGTGGAGAAGATTTTGAGGTCATTAACCGACAACTTCGAGAATGTCGTATGTGCCATAGAAGAGTCAAAGGACCCAGCAACGCTCACGGTCGACGAGCTCGCTGGTTCTCTCGAGGCACACGAACAACGCAAGAAGAAGAAGGAGGAGGAGACACTCGAGCAAGCACTTCAAACCAAGGCAGCAATCAAAGATGAAAAGGCACTCTATTCTCAAAACTTTAGAGGTAGAGGGCGTGCCCGTGGAGGTCGAGGAAATGGTCGCGGTGGTAGAGGTCGCGGTCAAGAAGGGTATTATGAGGAGAAGAGGCAATCAAACCAACAGAATTGGCGTGGAAGAGGACGCGGTCGTGGGAGAGGTGGTCGGTCAAATTATTCCAACATCGAGTGCTACAAGTGTGGCAAATATGGTCACTATGCAAAGGATTGTAACTCTGATAAGTGTTACAATTGTGGCCAGGTGGGGCATTTCGCGAAAGAATGTCGATTCGAGAAAAAGGTGGAAGAGACAACCAACCTAGCCACGGAAGATGAGGCGAAAGAAGGTCTTCTCATGATGACACACAATGAAGGCAACACCGACAATGACACGGTGTGGTACCTCGACACGGGTGCAAGCAACCATATGTGCGGGCACGAGCACCTATTCAGAGAGATGCGAAAGGTGGAAACTGGACATGTGTCGTTTGGAGATGCGTCGAAGGTTGAGGTCAAAGGCCAAGGTATGATTTTTTACTTACAAAAGAATGGCTTAATTGGATCAATCCAAGATGTGTATTACGTACCAGACCTCAAGAGCAACATCTTGAGTATGGGGAAACTCATGGAGAAAGGTTATTCGGTACTTATGCAAGGCCGGATTTTACACTTGAAAGATAAGCAAGGGTGTTCGGTCGCTCGAATTGAAATGGAGAGAAATCGCATGTACAAGCTGAATTTGAAAAGCGTGCGAGAAAAATGTTTGCAGGTAGACGTAGAAGACAAGGCGTCGCTGTGGCATCTCCGTTTTGGTCACCTACATCATGGTGGTCTAAACGAGTTAGCAAAGAAGAACATGGTGCACGGGCTACCAGACATGGACTATGAGGGAAAGTTTTGTGAAGAGTGTGTGCTCGGCAAGCATGCGAGAACTTCGTTTCAAAAGAAGGCAGAATATCGGGCTAAGCAACCTCTTGAGTTGATTCATACTGACATATGTGGACCAATCACCCCTGAATCTTTTAGCGGTAAGAGGTATTTTATTTCCTTTATTGATGATTTCTCACGAAAAACTTGGGTTTATTTTTTGAAAGAAAAATCCGAGGCGTTCGAGGTGTTCAAAAAGTTCAAAGTGATGGTGGAAAAGACAACCGGTAGACACATCAAATCCATACGAACTGATAGAGGTGGAGAGTATACTTCAACAGTTTTCATGGAGTATTGTGAGGAGCAAGGCATAAGGCGGTTTCTAACCGCACCGTACTCTCCGCAACAAAACGGTGTGGCCGAGAGGAAGAACAGGACCATTCTTGACATGGTTCGGTCAATGCTCAAGAGCAAGAAGATGCCGAAGGAATTTTGGGCGGAAGTTGTGCAATGTGCCATCTATGTGCAAAATCGGTGTCCACATGCGAAGTTGGATGATCAAACCCTGCAAGAGGCATGGAGCGGACAAAAACCGACAGTCTGTCATCTCAAAGTATTCGGTAGTGTGGCCTATGCACACGTGCCGGATCAGCGAAGAACGAAGCTTGAAGACAAAAGCAAAAGGTATATTTTTATTGGGTATGATGAGAAAACAAAAGCATACAAGTTACTCGACCCGATAAGCAAGAAGGTTGTGGTGAGTCGTGATGTTCGAGTTAATGAAGCAAGCGGTTGGGATTGGAATAACTCAACGGAGGTTATCATTGAAGTTGGAGAATCATCAATTGTTACACCAACAACCATACCGATAAATTCTGAAACTACTGATGATGAAGATGAACTGCGACAACCCAGAATGAGAAGTTTGCAAGATTTGTATGATTCGACAAATGAGGTACACCTTGTATGTCTTTTGTCGGATTCTGAGAATATAAGCTTTGAAGAGGCAATGCGAGACAAGAAGTAGCAAACTGCCATGGACGAGGAGATTAAAGCAATTGAACGCAACAACACATGGGAGTTAGCGGAATTGCCGAAAGGAAGTCAGCCCATTGGTGTGAAGTGGGTGTTCAAGAGAAAGATGAATGTTCAAGGTGAGATAGAACGGTACAAGGCACGACTTGTTGCAAAGGGATACAAGCAAAAGGCGGGAATCGACTATGACGAGGTGTTTGCTCCCGTTGTTAGAATGGAGACAATCCGATTGCTCATTTCTCAAGCGGCTCAATTCAAATGGCCGATATTTCAAATGGATGTCAAGTCGGCATTCTTGAATGGTGTGCTCGAAGAAGAAGTCTACATCGAACAACCACCTGGGTACATGAAAATCGGAGAAGAAAAGAAGGTGCTGAAATTGAAGAAGGCACTTTACGGGTTAAAGCAAGCACCGCGGGCATGGAATACTCGTATTGATACATACTTCAAGGAGAACGGGTTCGAGCAATGTCCCTACGAACATGCCCTTTATGTGAAGAAGAGTGGAGGTAATTTGTTATTTGTTTCTCTTTATGTTGATGACCTTATTTTTATGGGGAACAATGATGAGATGATACAAGAGTTTAAGAGCACAATGACACGGGAATTCGAGATGACAGATCTGGGTTTGATGAAGTTCTTCCTTGGTCTGGATGTAAGACAAGGAGAGACAGGTATTTTTGTGTCACAGGAGGTATATGCAAAGGAAATCTTGAAGAAGTACAAGATGGCAGATTGCAACCCAGTTTCAACACCAATGGAACCAGGTGCAAAACTCTCGAAGTTCGATGGAGGAGAACGAGTCGACGCGAGCAAATATCGAAGTTTGGTGGGAAGCCTTCGCTATCTCACATGCACAAGGCCAGACCTTTTGTAAAGTGTTGGCATTGTAAGTCGATTCATGGAAGAGCCATTTTATTCACATTGGAAGGCGTTGAAGCGAATCCTACGGTATATCCAAGGAACAGTGTCACTCGGGTTATTTTATTCAAATTCAGAAGATTACAAGTTAATTGGGTACTCCGACAGCAATTGGTGTGGAGACTTAGACGATCGAAAAAGCACTTCAGGATATGTGTTCTTTATGGGTGACACGGCATTTACTTGGCTTTCAAAGAAGCAACCAATCGTGACGCTCTCAACATGCGAAGCTGAATATGTGGCAGTGTCTCAGTGTGTATGTCATGCAATATGGCTCAGAAATTTGTTGGGCAAGTTGGAGCAACAACAACTCAGTGCGACTGTGATACGAGTTGATAATAAATCGGCAATTGAGTTGGCAAAGAACCCAGTCAATCATGAGAGAAGCAAGCACATCGACGTTCGGTTTCACTTCATCCGAGATCATGTGAAGGAAGGAAGTGTAGAATTAGTACACGTGGAAAGTCGGGACCAGGTCGCGGATATCTTCAAGAAATTGATCGGCATGAAGGATGGCAGAAGCATTTAAGTTTACGGGGGAGTTTTGTTGAATAAACATTAAATGTGGAGTTATGTGTCAGTTTAATTTTTAATGGGTTTAATTCAGCAGTCAGTTTAGTTTTTAATGGTTTAATTCAGCAAACGTTAAATGTCAGTTTTATGTTTTTAAGTTTCTGAAGTTATGTGAGTTTATTGTGGTGTTAAGTGTCTTTATTGTAGAGTTACAAGTTTTATAATTTAAAAATCTATTGTTTGAATGTAAAAGTTACGACTTCTACCTTAGTTAAACTTCTTTGTTTTTACTCTTCTCCTAACATACTTTTCGTGTCACTATTCATCAAGGAGGAGATATTGTATTTTGGGAGGAGTTTTGCTTAGAGATGGCTCCCTAGACCTTGTACAAGCTATTGGAGGTAATAAAACCCTATTTCCATGATACTATTTTGATGATTTGAGCCATGAAAAATTATGAGCATGTGTAGGTGGAAAATAGGCTAGCTTAAAATGTGAAGTGATGATGAATGGTGTATGTTTTGGAGATAGGAATAGGAAAATAAGCATTTGTATGTTAAAAAAATTGGAAAAAAATCCCATGTATCCTTCCCCTATGCCTCGGCCTTGTGAGGGTAATTAGGGAGTGATGTACAAAATTTTGTTCTATGTATTGAGAAGATTTAATATGTGGGATTGGGTATAAATTTGATGAATTAGTAAGAATGTTAAAGTGGGAAAAATCCTATAGTGTGATACACCATTTTCGGCCTTGTGGGTCTTTGAGGGGCTTGATATTCCAAAATTAAATTGGAACTTGGTGGATATATATTGATGTATGTGTAGTTGTTAAATTAAGTGAAGAAGTGAAATGAAAAAGAAAAGAAAAACCTTGGTTTCTCCCCTTGGATTTCGGCCTTTGAAGTAGGTTTAGGGATAGTTTTGTTACATTTTATTTTAATAAAAAGAATAGTTTTCCAAGG
Organism: Gastrolobium bilobum; assembly: GCF_033153095.1. NCBI lineage: Eukaryota > Viridiplantae > Streptophyta > Magnoliopsida > Fabales > Fabaceae > Gastrolobium > Gastrolobium bilobum. The sequence goes on from NW_026897541.1 coordinate 83,410, forward strand.
TATGAAATGGATGAGTTAAAGAATGGTAATGACTTAAAAATTGTTGAAAGAAATATTAGTTCCCTTTATGTGTACCCACAGCCTTATAGAGAAAATAATGGCTTGAAATAGGTTGGAAATTCTCTTGTGAGTACTTAGTTAATTTAGGGAACATTAACAATAATAAAATGGTCTTGACTTGTGTACTGGCATATGATTGGAAAAAATGTAAAGAAACGAAAATAAGCGAGAAAATGTATGCCTTATGAAAATCTAGGCATGATGGCATTTTATTGATTTGTATTTTGGATTCTTTCTCTAGGTGTACCTAGGGACTGAAAAGGATCGGAATCTCTTGAAGATATATAAGTAACTTGTGTCACAAGTAAGAGGATTGAAAAAGCTTCAAGAGGTAAGCTCTATGTTTAAGGAGTCTTTTCCTACTTGAGTTCTCCACCATGGTTAGTGAACTATGGATGGACTATATGACTATTGTTTTGATACTTTGTATAGATGCATTCATATAGAGCTATTTGATAACATGATATGACTTGTTCTGATATGATTTCTATATTGATGTGTGGTACACTGATGTCTTCTTGGGGTTTCCCTGAGATTGACAATGTACACCTCTGACATGTTCTGGTTCCGCTTGGGGTCCTCCCTTGGGAACACGTGCGTTGATTTCTGCTTGGGGTCCTCCCTTGGGAATGATGGCGCACGCCTCTGATACGAAGGGATATATGTTTTGTTCTGTTATAATATCTGTTATATATGCATTTGTATACTCTGTATCTAACTTTCATGCAGGAGTGAGCCAGGGGTGTGGAGAAATTTCTATAAACCTGGAGCTTATTGAGATTTGTAATCTCACCCCTCTTTGGGGACATGTTTTTAGGTGCCCAGATTCCCGGTGAAGCCTCACTAGGCAGGGACGCGACCCGTGGTTGAGGCGTTGGGACAGATCAGTTTTTGAGTAGCTGTAGGCTGCTAACCTTTTGGAGTGCATTTATGTTATTTCATATTTTCGCATTTGATGGATCATGATGTTGGATCATTTGCTTTGTATATGGCCTATATATGTCTTGTACATGTCTTTCAGTTTGATGCATGTACATTTGTTTATTCAGGCATATTGATATGACCATGTAGTATTCAGTTATGTTTTGTATTGGATTGCATGCTATTAGATTAGTGGCACGAAGCCAAGTTCTGCATGCGCCCATGGATGGGTATCTGAGTTTATTTGCATGACTGGTACTTCTGGATATATATATTGTCTAAACTGTCTATCAGGAACTCTTGAGAGTGGGACTGGAAAATCCCCAGTTGTCCGATTTACATAGGTTACTCTGTCCGATTTTCGTTTACGCAGAATAAGAATTTAAAAAGAAAAAGTTAGCTCTTATTTTCGTAAGATAAGTCTTCTGCTGTTTCTGTTTATATCATATGCATGTTAATTGAACCGGCTCGAGACGGGGATGTTACACTACACTCCCAATGCATTCTACAACCTTAAAGGGGGAATAAAAATAAAGACTCAGCTTCTGGGAAGATCTATGGTGTACTGATAGCTGACAGTATGGCTCCAGACGTAAGAGCACTTGATCTCCCATTTGAAAGGTAAGATCTTTACGCTTACGATCTGCTTGATTCTTCATTAAAGTCTGTGCTTTTTTTAAGCTTTGTTTCAATGATGTAAGGATCTTGGAGCGCTGGGAAAGATCTAAGTCCACTGCCTCTATGGAGGTGGTTACCAAAGTGTATTCCAACAAGCATGTGGGGACCGACCGTATGTGGCCTAAAAGGGAGATGTTCTAAAAGATTGATTGTGAGTTGTGTTGTAATGAAATTCTACCCAGCTCAGAAAACGATGCGAAGCAGCTGGATTGTCATGGACAAAGCATCTCAGGTACTATTCTAAACTGCGATTCACCCTCTCGGTTTGTCCGTCCGACTGAGGATGGTAAGCCAAGCTAAAATGAAGAGTGGTCCCTTGTAGTTGGAATAAAGTTTTCCTAAGCTTATTAGTAAAAATTGGGTCTCTATCGGAAATAATTGATTTCGATGGGCCATGCAATTTACCCACAGTATCCCAAAAAACTTGAGCCACTCTGCAAAGTGCACTCCCTTGGTAAGTCTATCAACCACTACAAGAATGTATGTAAATCCCCTGAGTGGGGCAAATGTGTAATGAAATCCATGGACAATTCCGACCAATTGGCGTCGGGAATGGAAAGGGGGCGGATATGCAATTTCAAGTGAGTAAACAGAATTCTATACGGAAAGCCGTATAGAATTATATGGAAAGTCGTATTCGATGAAAGTCGTATGTACAACTTGGAAGGAGATTTTTCATATCTTTCGAAATCCACCATACGGAGTCAAAAGGCCAAAATAAATGATCTTTTAGCCCCTTAAGTTAAAAAAACAAATTATCCCTTGAGTACTCCGTGTCACGGTTTTAATCCTAGAAAAATATGATTTTTCATGTGATGTTAATCTTCTATTGGTTCTACTAAAAATGAGTCCATGACACCCAAGGTTCCACGCTTGTCTTTTCTTGATCAATTTTTACATAAAAATACACCTATACGTCAGCAACATATTTGCAGCCAAATTCTTATGATTTGCTAGCCCAGGGTTTTAACACCATTCTCCTATTCTTCCCATTTACTAACTAAATAAACAGGGAGTCAAAGTGTCTTCTCAATATGTGAAGCCAAAGAAATAAAACTGTGGTGAAGAAGGAAACAATTTCAAAAATTATTTACATAAAAAAGACAGACACCTGGCATAAGCAACATTTATATAGTACAGGTATTTATTTGTTGCGACCGACTATGTGTAAGGCTATAAAAATCAGCGAGAAATCCAGCATGCTAAGTTGGAAATCCATTTTGTTGGAAAGTGAGTCTGTGCAGTGTAAGAGTGAACAGAACTGTAGAGCGAAAGAGATGGAATTGGAGAGAGAAAAAGAGCGGAAGTTGTAGTCGATTAAAAACTGGGTACGAAAACGCTGTAAACACTACGAGCGCTAGAAAAATTATAAGAGAGCAAAAGATAATATATTCATAACCCTAAACAAGCATCTCAGATGGTCTGAAAGTTTAACAAAGTTAAAAAACAAGTTTACACATAATTTTGCTTTAAAGCCTATCGCATTTCTCAGCTAACCGAAACTTAACAAGCAAGAACCTATACATTATGAGCTGCCCCCTCACCTGTTTTATAATCCAGAAGTTCTATGTTATGCTCCATTCTATCCATAAGCTGATGATATTTCTCTCTTTTTTTCGTAAATTTCTTTAGATACTTCTCACGACGTTTACTGCATTCTCCGATTTCTTCTTCAATCGTCCTCAGGTCTGACTTCTTTCCTTTGATCTGTGACAAGATTTCTCCGGTTTCTGGAGTGAGAACCATCGGATTCACGCAACGAAAACATATGGAAGGATTCCTAAAACCAGAACAAGTTCGGTGGGTTATGTTTATACCCAAATAACTTATCCTAATACAAATCAAAAACATAAAAATGCTAAACTGTCTTTTTAACATTCTTTTTAACACTGTAAAATCTCGATAGCCCCATAAATATCATGTGCCCACACCCTGTTAATAGGGCCAAGATTGTACCCAATAATAAAGAGGTATTGAAAATAAAGCATTGAAAAGTTTGTTCATAGCATTTTTCCAACCACATTATGCCTCAACTACTAGAAACCTCCACGCATTTTAACTGTAAATTAATTCCCTTTTTCTCCCCTGTACCCTATCAAAGAAGTCAAAAACCCATAAATACATTTGGTTATACGATAAGGTAGAGAACAGCAGGCAAAAAGCTGAAAGCTAACAATTCTTCTAACTTGCAAATTTTAACATAAGATTTTCATCTTTCAACGAAAAAATATTATATCATTACTGAAATTCTCATCCATCTCTTCAACTGATTGCTTAATAGGCAACCTGCTAATAGTCCATTTTCATGTTCTGTGAGACTGAGAAGCAACAAACCCGAGTTATATCAATTAGCTCCACCAGAGAAGAACGAAATTATCCAATACCTATTTCGAGCCTCAAAAAATCATGTAGCGGTAATGGACAAAAGGACGGGGCCCACTGACAGAGGCAATATTCAAGTGATATTTGTTGAGCTCAAAGATTTTCCTTGCAGTTGGAAAAACGATTTTACAAATTATCTACAATCTGGTCCATATTCGTACAACTTGTCCAGCTTTTACTCCCAATGACCAAAGATGTAATATTTATGACATTGGCACGGCTAATTATGCAAATTTATATTGATGGGTTCAGAGACAGCATTTCAAAGAGCTCTACGCAAAAATAAGAGCAAAAGAAACCAGATGCACAAGAGAAAATTTATCACACAAAAAAACTGGATGAAATGCATAACTTCGGAGAATATTCATCACACCAACACGCACATATATATATAGAGTGAAAGAGAGAGAGAGATACCCATAACCAAGAGAGAGAACTCCATTTTCTCTTAAAATACCACCATCTAAAGAAACAGCACCATCCTCTATACATGCACGAGCAGCAACCATACTCTCCCTTGTTTTGTAAACATGGAGCTTTTTGAAAAGGCTAAACAGCACCGTCTCCCGAAGCCCATGGCCTAAAGTTGTCCTTGTCTGCATGTGATCGATGTCCAGGTCAACCATATTAACTGCATAACCAATAAAACCTGCTGGAGTTTTCCCATTTGACAAGCAAGGACATGGCAAACACAACTTTCTCTGAAAGTCTATTCCTCGCAAACACCCAGGGTATGGCCTGTCAAACCAATGCATATACATGTTCTTTAAAAAATAACAAACAAAAAAGCTCCACGACATAAGGCCTTGACCTATAGTTTTTTTTAATTATAAAATATTATATAAAGAGGGGAGGAGTGACCGTGTTCCAATCTGGAAACAGCCTCTTCGCAAATATTATATAAAGAGCAAACCCGATGCACAAGACTGTTTTCCATACTCATCCTGTTATAAAATACTCTTATAAAATATAATAATATATAAATGAAAATTACAGTCATGACTGTTAAACTCTGTGTTACCTTATATCTTCAAAGCATATAACACGGTAACGCTTGCTTATAGATTTTCCAAGAGCAGCTGCTTCAGCATGTAAAGCATACCCACAATCAATTTCTCCATTTTGTGTATACTTCTCAAGAGATTGTGCAGCATCAAAGGATCTACAAATAACAGCCAGCATATTATCTTCACCAAGATACTCTGTTAATATCCTGCAGATAAGTTAACATAAACACATTTAGAAGTAAAATAGATTTAAAAACGTTTTATTCTTTATCAATACATTGAAATGGAAGAATTTTCATTTTTTTTTCCGGAGGGGAGAGGTAGGGGAGTGAAACATTACTCGACCTGCTAAGCTCAGGACTCTGAACGGTTCCAAGGAGGGCAACGATGCCTATAATATCTTCCATGAAATAGTTCTGTGGGTTTTGGTGCATAGAAAGTGCACTCAAGACACCAGCTGCTGAGTTTTCCATACTTCCAATTTTTGTAGTCAATTCGTCTTTGGTAGAGAAAGAGTCCAGATCACCCAATTGATAGGGTTGAACCTTCTCTGTGCAATTAAGACAAGACACAAACTATCGACAACGTCATATCTATTGTGTTAACAGAAGAAAACAAGCATAATAAATACACAAGTAGATCTACAGATATAACTCACAGGACAAAAAGACGTTAAATGCAAAAAAGTCTTATTCGGTGAATATGATCTTTAAGTCTTAATTATTTCCTGTCTTATCTTGATCTGATAACTGTTAAAAATAATACAACATAATAGTTATAATGACCCTAACTGGTAAATCTTAGTTAGAGATTTAATTTAAGGATTTAAATGTCATAATTAGATTCAGTGAGCGATTTCGAGTATTTTGACTGTAATCATGACTATGTTATGAACAGTGTGTTCTGCCGGAGAATTTACAGTTTTGTGAATTAACCGGTAGAGCTTAAATGAGCAAAATAATTTTAGGAACATAATTTGATAATTCTGACGACAAATATGAGTTCAGAACGAAAAATTGTATAGTCTGGCACTTTCCGTGAAAATCTTGTGAATAGTGTTTCTACCGGGTATTTTGTACTGCTGTTTAAGCAACCGGTAGAGCCCAGAAACAAATAATTGATGAAATAAGAATAAGAAAGTCCAATATATGCCAAGCAAGTCAATATAGGCCCAAGAAAATGATAAGTTTATAAGTTTAAGTTTCATAAGTAAATGAAGTACAATTAGTGATTCACAGTGCATTTCGTCAAAAACGGTGCAAAAATCATACTGTGAATTATGAATATTGTTTTGTAAGAATTAAAAAGTAATATAAATGATTTTAGAAAAATAAAAATGTTTGTAGCATTGAGTTAGTTCCGGGTCAGTTTAAGTGAAAATACGCGAAAGAAAAACATCTGTTAAAAAGTCACATGTGGCTATAAAGCTTTGTCATTCAAGTGAATCACTATTCACACAACTAAAACTCCTTTCTCTCTCTTGCAAGCCGTGGAGTTCATCATGGAAGAGGGGGGGGGTTTAGGGCTTTATTTCTTTTTTTGATTTCTTCTTGAATATGCCACCAAATCCAATGACCCACCACATGAAATTGATTGGAAACCACTCAATGAATCCATTCCACCTATCCATTTGAGCTATAGTTGAGTGTGTGAAGAGTTATTCCTCCTCTCATTTTCGAGTTACTATTCATTGGAGGAGAAAAAGTGAGTTTTTGATGAGCTTGGCTTGGAGGTTGCTTTCTAGGCTTTGGGAAGTTGATTAGTGCTAAGAAACCTTTGTTTCCATGATGTTATTTTGATGGTTTGTGCCATAGAAATTGTGAGCATGTGTTGGTGTGAAATAAATTAGTTTAAAATTTGAATTGATGATGGATTGATGATGTGTTGGATATAGGAATGTGGAATAAGCATATGAACATGTATAAAAAATTTGGAAAAAAATCCCATGGTGACATACCCTAGATTTCGGCCTTGATAGGGTAATTAGGGGTGATGCACAAAGATTTATTGTATGTATTGGGAAGGTTTAATGTGCTTGAATAAGAGGAAATTTGATGAGTTAGTAAGAATGTTAAATTTGAAAGAAAATCCTTTGAAACATACCCTTGATGTTTCGGCCTTGAAGGATTTAAAGAGCTTGAGATTCCCAAAAATTAAATTGGAACTTGGTATATATATATATATATATATATTTATGTACGTGTAGTTGTTACATTAAGTGAGGAAAATGTATTGTAAAAGAGAAGGATCCTTGGAAATTCCCTTAAAGGATTCGACATATAGGGTGTTTAGGGAAAGATGTTGTCATATTTTATTTTAATAAAATATGTGTGTTTCAAAGTATGAAAATGATAAGTCATGAAGTGAAATGGTTTGAAAAGAAATCATGGAAAATTATATTGATTTCCTAATTTTAGGCCCACGGTCCTTTAAAGTAAAATGCTATGATTTATGTTGGAAATTCGTAAGGGAATGGATGATTAAATTAAAGAACACCAACGGTTATAAAGAGGTCTAGACTTGTGTATTGGCATAGGATTGACAAAAATGCAAAGAAATGAAAAGAAGCGATAAAATGTGTGCCTTATGTGAAAGCTAGGCATGATGGCATTTTATTAATTGGTATTTGTGGATTCTTGCTCTAGGTGTATCTAGGGACTAAAAAGGAATCAGAATCTCTTGAAGATATATAAGTAACTTGTGCAACTTGTATTGGTAAAGCTTCAAGAGGTAAGCTCTATGTTTAAGGAGTCTTTTCCTGCTTGAGTGCTCCACCATGGTTAGTGAACTATGGTTGGACTGTATGACTGTTATTTAGATGCTTTGTATAGATGCATTCATATAGAGTTATTTGATAACATGATATGTTTTGCTCTGATATGACTTCTGTAATATGATTTCTGTAACAATCTCTGGCTATTGATTGTATAGTACCCGGACGTCCGCTTTGGGGTCCTCCCTCGGGACTGATGGTGTACGCCTCTGTTATGTCTGGTTCCGCTTTGGGGTCCTCCCTCGGGAACACGTGCGTTGATTTCCGCTTGGGGTCCTCCCTTGGGAATGACGGCGCACGCCTCTGACATGATATGGATATATGCTCTGTTATGTTATGATATCTGCTACATGTTGTATTTGTATACTCTGTATCTGACTTTCGTGCAGGAGTGAGCCAGGGGTATGGAGAATTCTCTATAAACCTGGAGCTTATGGAGATTTGTAATCTCACCCCTCGTTGGGGACATATTTTCAGGTGCCCCGATTCCCGGTGAGTCCTCACTAGGCAGGGACACGACACGTGGCTGAGGCAGTTGACAGATCGGATTTTGAGTGGCTGTAGGCTACTACCTTTTTGGAGTGTTTGATGTCTTTTAGTATTTCCGCATTTGATGGATCATGATATGGATCCTTTATTTTGTATGTGGCCTGTATATGTTTTGTACATGTCTGTCACTTTGATGCATGTACATTTGGGTATTCAGGAACGTTATATGATGATGTATTATTCAGTTTATGATTTCTTATTGGATTGCATGCTGATTAGGATAGTGGCACGGAGCCATATTTTGCATGCGCCCATGGATGGGTATCTGATTATATTTGCATGATTGGTACTTCTGGATTAATATGCTGTATAAATTGTTTATCAGGAAACGCTTCTGAGTGGGATTGGAAAATCCCCAGTTGTCCGATTTATAGAGGAAACTCTGCCCGATTTTCGTTTACGCCGAGTAAGAATTAAGTTAGAAAAAGAAAAAGTTAGCTCATATTTTCGTAAGTTAAGTCTTCCGTTGTTTCTGTTTATATCATGTGTATGTTAATGGGATGTTACAATAGTAATATAACTAAATACATTTATTTTTTGCTACTAGCTAATCTAAGCACATATCTCACATTATAAAATTTAAAAACTAGAAAGTTGTATGCATGTGTGTTTATAAGACAGGGAGAGAATGAGAACCTAGCAGCTGCAGCATCTCTTGGTCAGTTTCAGCCTTTAGCTCATTCAAATTATTAAGATGACTTTCTATTTTATGAATTTTCTCCCCAAGTCTGAGGATGCCTTCAAGTTTCTACAAAGAAGCACATCAAGACGAACTCAAGTTGTGACAAAAGATGACATTTATTGAAATAGACATTACTAAATCATAAACCATTAATTTGCTGAAACCAAAAGAAATTACTATGCCAAATAAATACAAAATCACTTGACTTTCAGCCTTCATAATTTCTTGTGAGGAGGCATGTTAGAGAGACATAAAACCAATCTTGGCTATCACCTAATTTTCAGCATATTTAGTTAATCTATGACACCACTATTAAACAAGTTCACCGTTATCATGAGTTTTGAAACATAACTAAACACAAATATCCTTCCACGCTCACATCCAAACCATTTATATCGAGAGAAAAAACGAACAAAACAGAATTCGTTACTGATACCTGGACACCGTTATCTACTACGGAGATCATTGAGTTAGTTTCTTGATTAAATGATGGTAGGTCCTGCAGGTGCATAATACTTTTATCTGCCGATGAAGTTTGACCAACATCATTCTTCCCTTCTGGCATTTTGATAACAGGAACCTGCACAAAAATCCCACCAATTATGATTCGGAGATGAAGCAAAATCTAGTAAAAACAAAAATGTTACAACCTCAAGGGGGCGCTTGATAGAAGAGAATTTTTTTTCCCGGGAGTGTTATCAAAAAGTTGTTTGGTAGACCAAATTTTTTCCAAAAATGTTGGGTTATTTTTCTGATGCTATGTTTGGTTGATTGTAAAATATTGCTGGGATATGAAGTGATTTTACAAAACTAACCTTTATAATAAATAAAAATAAAACAGATTAAGCCATAAAAGAAGTAAAATAAAAATAATAAATTATAAAAATTTGCTGGTTTGGTTTCCTTTCTCATGTAAATTCTCCGACTGCGATTTTGAACCATCTCCCATCAGCATACTCGTAAACAAGGGAATGAGCTTGCAAATTGGTTGGTAGGAAATGCTTCTGAAGGATTTTCTAGAACCGGTCGCTTTTCCCCCACCACCTTCAGACATTATTGAATGTTGATTCCCCTACCAATATTTCTTTGTTTACTTGTCTTATGGTTGCTCTATTAAGGAATCTGATACAGAAATGAAATCAAGGAAACAAGTATTTTGGTTCTGGAAATCCAGAGTTTTCTGTATATTAATGGAATTCAAAATAACTACAAGGTCTATTACAACGCAGCGAAAGTTAACAACCAGTAAACAATTACAAGAACTCAGAATTGTTTAAGAAAACAAGGAAATGTAAATGACTGATAGTGTGAGACGTTCGAGAGGTCTCACTCTCTCCCAAGATCCTTTTCCAGCCTAATTTTCCAGATGCCTTCCCACGCCTTCTTCTCTCCTCTTAACCACTTTCTCGTAACCAACTTGCTCTTCCTTTCTTGCAATCCGTTAGAGGGCATTCAGGTCAATCTCCTCTACATTTGAGTCTATTGCATTTGCAACGCTGCTGGGCCCAACTTCTTACCCTAGATCTGCTCCTGTATTAGAAACTGGGCCTACTTCTGCCTCAACAACCCAAATCCTCCTCTTTTTATCTCTTCTGTACACCTTAATGGGCCGGTTCGTATCAATACTCCCTCCCATCTTAAGCACCTTGTCCTCAAGGTGAAAGCGTGGAAATTGACGATTGATGAGCTTGTAATCCTCCCAAGAGTTTTAAAACTCCGGTAGTTGCTGCCATTTGATTAAAACTGGTAACGAACCAGTGTTCGAATGTCTCCATTGGAGTAATGATTCAGGCTCCAATTGTAGCTCTCACTCGTCTGTTAAAACCAAAGGTAACGGCTGTGCTTGAGGGACTGTGGAGGTGGCTTTTTTAAGAAGAGACATTTGAAAAACTGGATGTACCTTGCAACCATCGGGTAATTGAATTTTATAAGCTGCTGCACCAATACATTCCACAATTGGATACGGACCATAATATCGTGGGCTTAACTTCTCATTCACTCGCCTAGCAATGGACTTAAGACGATAAGGCTGTAACCTGAGGTAAACCGAGTCCCCCACCGCGAAATGCACCTCTCTTCTTCGCTGATTTGCATGAAATCGCATACGGTCTTGAGCTTGCAGCAGATTTTGTTGCAAATCATGTAAAATCCTATCCATCTCCACTAAAGACAGAGACACAACATCAACAGAGGGAACGAAACTGCCACAACAAAACAGAGTGGGTGGGTCTCTCCCATATAAAGCTTTAAAAGGAGTCATCCCCATTGAATCCTTGTAAGTAGTGTTGTACCAAAAATCAGCCCAATGGACCCAATTTGGCCACTGCCTCGGCTTGGAGCTGCAAAAACATCGTAGATAAGCCTCTAAACATCTATTTACTACTTCCGTCTGCCCAGTGGACTGCGGATGATATGCGGTGCTGTAGTTGAGTTTGGTTCCTACACTTTTGAATAACTCAGCCCAAAAAGAACTCAGGAACACTCTGTCCCTATCTGAAACTATGGTCAAAGGAAACCCATGAAGCTTCACCACTTCTTTAATGAACAACTCAGCAACCTCCTTGGCTGTGTAGGGGTGCTTAATCGAAAAAAATGGGCGTATTTGGTGAGACGGTCCACCACGACAAATAAGGTGTCAACTCCCATCGTTTTTGGCAACCCTCCCACAAAGTCCATTGAGATATCAGACCACACGCTAGTGGGAATGGGCAGGGGCTGTATGAGCCCCGCTGGACTAAGATTTTGCGCTTTACATTGTTGACACACTGCACATGCAGCCACATAATCCTTGATATGGCGCTTCATCCCTTCCCAATATACCAATCCAGCTAACCTCTTATAGGTACGAAGGTACCCTGAGTGCCCACCAAAACACGAATCATGATAATCCTTGAGAAAAAGAGAAATAAGTTTAGAGTTCTTAGGGAGTACCAATCTGTTCCGGTAGAAAAGTCTCCCTTCCTTCAGCTCGAACCCCTCATGTGCCTCTGGATTCGCGATCAGATCTTGCACAATGGTCTTTAACTGGTTGTCCTGCTATACCTCCTGCTCTAGTGCCTCAAAATCCACTAATTGTACCCTGGAAATTGCAGCAAACTGCATTTGGCGGGATAGTGCATCCGCCACCTGATTTTCTCTCCCAAGTTGATAATGAATTTCAAAATCAAAACCCGGTTAATTTAGACACCCATCTTTGTTGTTCTTCAGCCAACAGTTTCTGTGACAACAAGTGTTTCAAACTTTTCTGATCAGTCTTGACTATGAAATGCCTCCCCATATATAGTGCTTCCACTTCTAAATGGCAAAGACGATCGCCATTAATTCCTTTTCATATACCGATTTATTTTGGGCCCTAGGGGAGAACCCTTGGCTGACATATGCTAAGGGTTTATTATCTTGCATAAGGACAGCCCCAACACCTTTACCTGATGCATCCGTTACGACTGTGAATGTCTTGTGAAAATCCGGCAATGCTAAGACCGGTACAGTAGTCATAGAGATCTTCAACTGCTCAAATGCTGCCTCCGCTTCGGCATTCCAATGAAACCCATCCTTCTGTAGCAGATTGGTTAGAGGTTTTGCTATCTTTCCATAATCTCTAACGAACCGCCGATAGTATCCAGTCAAACCCAAAAATCCCCTCAACCCCTTCACATTTTTTGGCACAGGCCATCCTACCATGGCCTTTAGCTTATTAGGATAAGCACTTATACCCTTTTCTAAGATAATATGTCCCAGATACTCTACATGATCACTGCCAAAGCAACATTTCTTTTTATTGACCACCATTTGCTGCTGTCGTAGCACCTCAAAAACCCTCCTCAAATGGACCTCATGCTCCTCCTTGTGCTTACTATAGATTAAGATATCGTCTAAAAAGACAAGAGCAAACTTTCTCAGAAAAGGTTACAGGATCTCATTCATCAGTGCCTGAAAAGTCGAAGGTGCATTGGTCAACCCGAAAGGCATCACCAAGTACTCGTAATGCCCCTTATGCGTACGAAACGCGGTTTTGGGAATGTCTTCTTCCCTCATTCTGATCTGGAGATAACCAGATTTCATATCCAACTTGGAGAAAAATTTTGACCTTCCCAACTCATCAAACAGCTCTTCTACCACAGGAATTGAGAATTTGTCTGGGACGGTGAGCTTGTTTAAAGCCCTGTAGTCCACACATACTCGCCAGCTGCCATCTTTTTTTTTACTAATATAACTGGGCTAGAATAGGGGCTTGTATTGTGCCTAACCCACCCGTTGCCCATTAATTCAGCAACTAATTTTTTATCATCGTTTTCTGGTAGTAGGGGTACCTGTATGGTCGCACCAATGGCACCTAACTACCTGGATTTAGGTGGATGGCGTGGTCACAAGATCTCTTTGGTGGAAGTGAACTAGCCGCCTGAAACAAGTCCTGATATTCCAACAGCAATGCATCTAACCTATCCCAGCTGCTCCCCTCAACTTCTCCAGTGTTCCTCTCGGTGCTCAGAAAATAACCTTCCCCCTGGTCCTGCAAGGCTTTTACAATCGACTTGAAAGACACCTCTGACCGGGAAAGAGTAAGGTCTCCTCTAACCAGTACCTCCTTGCCATCCTGTTCAAATCAAAGGGTAATGTCCCTGAAGTTTGCCCTGATGTCCCCCAATTGTGTCAACCATTCCAATCCCAAGACTACATCGGCTCCCCCTAACTCAAACAAATACAAATCTTGTCTAATTCGAGCATCCTGAATCTTTAATTCCACAGCCTTGCACACCCCTTGGCATTGCACCTTATGGCCATTCCCCACCACTACCTGATACACTGACGTCTCTGTTACCGCTAAGCCCAACTACTCCGCGACGACAGCTCTCACAAAATTGCTGGAAGCTCCACAATCAACCATCACCTCAACTTTCTGACCCAGTATTTCTCCCCAAGCCTTTAAGGTTTGGTTTGAAGTGAGCCCTAGTAGGCTGTTCATCGAAAGCTGCAACTCCTTGTTCGCCTCTTCCTCTACCGGTTTCGTCAACAGCTCTTCTACTTTGTCGTTCCTATCCTCCTCCTCCAGATCATCATCTTCCACCAATAAAAGGTTCAGCTGGCGGATTTGACAGCGATAGGTGGGATTCCAGCGCTCATTGCACTTAAAACACAATCATCGATCGTGTCTATCGCGCAACTCAGCTTGTGAAAGCCTTCTTCCCTGACCGACGAAGCTCTCTGTCGGAGTTTTTCCATTGACAGAGGCAGAAGTCTTCGCCGTTGAACCATCCTTAGGGTTTTCACCTGAACCCGCATGCATTGAGGCCCCAGTTGCGTTCGAGTTGTTCGAATTTGTGAAAGAGGTACGACTTGGGTTGTTAGAGCCCATACCGTGATTTACCCACTCTTTATTCTCGGTTGGGCCAGTTCCAGTTCTTGGGCCCAAGTTGCTACGATTTGAATTGGAGGCCCATTGCTTCGTACTCCATCCCCAGCCCTCTTCCCTCCATGCAGAATTTCTTTTCTCTATTTTGAACGAGAACTTTATCATCTCCGTCAACCTAAGGGTAGGGTACATCAAAATTCCTCCCTGATACTGCTACGCACACCATTCAACCATGCTCCTTTCAAAAGATCTTCATCTTCAAAACGCAGGGCTCCCACCATCTTCTCAAACTTAGCTCGAAATTCCCCAATGTTTCCATTTTGTTTGAGCTTGTATAGAGCTCGATACGGGTTGTCTAATGCATCGGGTTGAAATCGACTAAGGATTTCTCGCCGGAAAAGACCCCAATTACCGTTTGGATTACTAACTTCCCACCAATGATACCAATGAAGTGCCTCTCCCTCCAAGCACACCAGCACCGCCGCCAGTTTCTCCACCTCGGCAATTCCATTAACGGTGAAATACCGCTCCACCTTGCTCACCCATCCAAACGCGTCATCACCGGAGAATAAAGGAATCTCCAATCGTCTGCCCACCGGAGGGTTTATATTAACCCTTATGTTAAATCTTCCTCCATTAATGCCGGAACCATGTTTATCTGAATCCTCTCCCTCGTTCCGGGAGCGACTCCTCCCTCTAGTTGCCATCTCATCCAGCCGTCGAATGATCTCCGCTACTCCTGCCTCGGTTGCTTCCATCCTTCTCGCCATCTCATCTTGACAAACGTTGTTCCTGCGCAGCCCCTCTTCCACGATCTCCAATCGATTATCCATCCGTCGAGTACTGACCATCCCACAGAGCTCCAAGATCAGAGCTCTGATACCAATTGATAAGGTTGTCTTAGCCAAACACAGAAATGAAATCAAGGAAACAAGTATTTTGGTTCTGGAAATCCAGAGTTTTCTGTATATTAATGGAATTCAAAATAACTACAAGGTCTATTGCAACGCAACGAAAGTTAACAACCAGTAAACAATTACAAGAACTCAGAATTGTTTAAGAAAACAAGGAAATGTAAATGACTGATAGTGTGAGACGTTCGAGAGGTCTCACTCTCTCCCAAGATCCTTTTCCAGCCTAATTTTCCATATGCCTTCCCATGCCTTCTTCTCTCCTCTTAACCACTTTCTTGTAACCAACTTGTTCTTCCTTTCTTGCAATCCGTTAGAGGGTATTCAGGTCAATCTCCATTCAGGTCAATCTCCTCTACATTTGAGTCTATTGCATTTGCAACGCTGCTGGGCCCAACTTCTTCCCCTAGATCTGCTCCTGTATTAGAAATTGGGCCTACTTCTGCCTCTGCAGCCCAAATCCTCCTCTTTTTATCTCTTCTGTACACCTTAATGGGCCGGTTCGTATGAGAATCCTTTGTAAATTTTTTTCCTTTGGACCCAACTCACAATATTTACTAAAACAAAAAATCTTCAGCTGCTAAAACGCAAAGATCCTCTATTGCACTCGCGAATGGGTTGTGTTTGTTTTTGTTAGCGGTTACAGGTGAAGGTGTTAAAAGGGTTACACCCTTCGTTCCATTGAGATGATAACTCGTTCTAAACTTGTGGAGCAACTCAAAGATTACCAGATCTCAACGCAAGTGTTCTCCCCTCACTCTCTTCTCTCCCAAACCCCATATCATTACTTGGTAAAAATCAAAAACCCCTCACTCGGCGACAACCGGCGTCAAGCAGAGGAAGCAACGTCATGTCTTGAGAAGAGGGTATTTTGGTTTGAGAAAAGATCCCTTATTTTCCCACCGGGTGGGGAAAAAAAACCATCCCTTGGTTGGTATTTGCAAATGGAAATCTGCAGTGAAAACAAAATGATGGAAAAAAAAAATTCCAGGATAATTTTTACTCTTTCTCCTACCAAACATGGAAAAATAATTTTTCCCAACCCATTTTCCCAGAATTCCCAAAAAAATCCATATACCAAACAACACCTAAGACTCAGACATAGCTCTAAATATATAATGAACGAGCAGCTTCAAAGCAAAAAGTCCCATCATTTAAAGGAACACGTATTTTGAAACACTCAAGCACTATCAAACACATAGTTATCAAATGCGGATTGCGGCATGTCGCGGCCAACCCCGAAAAATGGTATAGCGTTATAGCGGGTTGCGGTTGCGAATTAGCGGAATAGATATATGACAGAAATAATGACAAAAGTAAACATTTTTTAAAGGAAGAGATAGCAGAAGTGACAGAGACAGACGCGGATAGAATAAAAAACCCTTAAATTTTATTTGTTACACATTTAAATTTAGAACAAAATTGACATTTTGCCTTATGACAGCAATATGGCCGCAAATGCGATCGCAATGGCCGCTATTGCGTTCAAGTGTGGTGCGGCGCGGTTTCTCTCGGCGAGACACTGCAACGCCCATACGGCGCGGCTCGCGGCGCTATTGCAGCGCAATTAACTACTATGATCAAACAACTTGAACACTCGGCCATTATTAAACAAGTTTATTGTTATCATGAATTTTTAAAATGACGAAACACAAATATCCTTCCAAGTTCAACATCAAAACCATTTACATATCAGGGGAAAAAAAACAAAGCAGAATTCATTTCTGATACCTTATCATCATTTTTTACAATGGAGATCATTAAGTTATTTTCTTCATTAAATGATGGTAGGTCTTCCAGGTGCAGGATATTCTTATCTGGGGATGAAGTTTGACCAACATCATTCTTCCCTTCTGGTATTTTGATACCAGGAACCTGCACACAAATCCCACCAGCTATAATTCAGAGCTGGACCAAAATCTAGTAAAGATAAAACTTTACAACCGCCGTTTTTTAGCATATTGTGAATACATGAAAAGTTAGCCTATAAAATGATTGTAGACATTACTAATACATGAGCTGAGACACTATTCACATCACCAACAAAAGCTTTTAACGAGAGACATAAATATCTTTTGAAAAGATATACTAACCCCATCAACCTCCCGTTGTTGAACATGGCTTCGACCCAGCAAGTCAATTGAAGCAGGAGATTTCTGCTGTTTCTTATTAAGTCGATTGTCCCATTCAATGCTTTCAACAGCTACAAACTGTTATAAATTGCTTTGAATTCAGAAAGGCTTTCAACTGTATAGAAAACATAAACTTTAAAATATAATCAAAGAACCTTTCCGGAATCGATCACACTTAAAGGTAAAGACAATGAACCATGAATGTCCAAACTTGCATCTTCATCACCCACTGAAAGGACACATCCATTCTCATCTGGGATATCTATTGGCCTTTAAAATCAAACAAACAGCGGTAATTAATTTTGAGAAGTGACCATTTTAGAGGATTATATAACTTTGGGGGACGAAGTTTACAAATAATATGTACAACTAACCTGCATATGATTCGAGCTTCTCCTATTAACAAAGAAACTACATTGGTCAGCTTTAATTCACTTTGCAGTCAAAATTAATTTCTGATCTAAAGTAACATCTTATTCACAGCATAAGCATATCATCAACTAATGAAGATTTTGCCTTCTAATTTTTTTACACGAGGGAAGGGACGAAGCATTCAAGTTTCTTTTTTTTAGTGTTAACTAAATAAAATTATCCTTAATTTCAAGTATGCAACTTTTTCATGCACATCTTGACTTAATCGTTAAACTTGTAAAGCGTTAAAATCAACCAAACAAAAACAAATGCAAACAACAGAAGAACAGACAGTAAGTTGTTTCACATTTTTCAGTTGTTAATGAAGAATGAAAATAATAAAATTGATTATCATATAAAATCCATTTTACATAAATATTTTTTAAGACTCCTTACTTATAGGATATAAATTTATTTCCAGTTTAATCTTAGCGATATATTTCAAACAATTAAAATGCACCACTATGTCGCTGTTCAATTCTACGTGTTCTGTTAGGAAGACAAAATGAGAGAGAAATTATATAATTCATGAGTTCGACTACACCATGGAGACTGAATAATATAATTAGACAAGAGGTAATAAAGGCAAAAATTAAAAATAAAATAAAATCCTACTTACCATAATTATATGATTTGGTTAGTCTATATAATGAATTTAGTCACTATTTTATCACATTCAAATACTCCTCCTCAAATCAAACAAACACGTTAGATGCACCAAGTTTATCACATGTAACTTGTCCTAGAACACTCAAGAACTTAATGAAAACATCCGCCAGCAAGTCCTACTAATAAAGTGAGTGGTGAATTCTCAATATAAAATCTCCTCTCTAACTGGGATGAGATTTGCTTACAGGAAAGGAGGTAGCCCTTAACATATCAGCGCGATTGGCACTCTAGGATCCAAGGGGAACAACCAAAGGAGGAAGAGGTATATTAAGGGCCGCTTGCCGGAAAGCCTAAATAAAGTGGCCCAAGCCGTGTTCAGCTTGAGAATAGGGAGTAAGCCCAAAGTCTTATCTTGATGGGAAAATTATTCCAATGGTATGATAACTCCATGAAATATGACTTAAAACACATGGTTAACCCCAATTACACTGAGTTGCAAGTATGTGGAGTAAAAAAAATGATGGGTTGATTTTGATGTTTCAGGTCCAAAAAGAAGTGAAAGAAGTGGGCTACAAAAGAAAAAGAAAAATAAAAAGAAATGGGCTTTAGAGTTCAACTCAGAAAGGCCCGATTGGAAGACAAAAAAAAAAAGTGAAAGAAAATAAAAGATTTGTGCAGCGTAGCGATATAGAGAAAAGAAAAGATTTGTGAAAGACGGATTTGGCTAAAGAGAAAATTCAAGAAGCCCTCAATAATGTCCAAAAATTATGATTGATCAAGTTTTATTTTAGTTGAAAATTTGTAGCATTTTTTATTCTTTGTTTCAAAACTAATTCAATTTTTTTCATTATTTAGTTATAAGCCGATATGGGATGTCATTGATGAAAGATGAGACAAGAAACTTCATAGGCCTTCACATGCCACAGGCTATTACCATAACCCCAAACATCATTATTCTCCTTTATTTGAAATTGATCTTGAAGTAAAACTAGGAGTATATGATTGTTATCCAAAGGATGGGAGGGAATATTGATGATGCAAGTAAGATTAATGAGCAACTTGAAAAATTGAAGTATCGAATGGGTTTTTTTAGGGACTAGAAGGGGGTTGAGTCTAAAACTTCAGCAGCATGTTGGGAATCTGATAGGGCTCAACTCCGCAAGGCCCAATATGGTAAGGTTTACATCAGGGACCGAAATAGGGGTAAGTGGCCCAAGGGAATTATTAAGGAGAGTGCTGAGTCACATTCTTTGGAGCATGCTGAGTCAGAGGGTTTGTTACAAAAGGTTGTTACTCTTGTTGTGCCTGAAACAGATATAGGGGGGATGTGAACGTGTGACTGAGGCACCATGAAGGTCATTTGGATTGCTGAGGCAAATTGGGAGATCTAAGGGCATTTCGAAAGCCCCTGAACCATTTACATTCTGCTGATTTCTTTTCTTTATTTCTTTCTGCACAATCTGAGCTATAACAGCACTATAGCATGTAACAAGAGTTATTTCAATTGTATCACTGTTGGATTTTACTGGTTTGAGATATAAATAAAGGAATTATTCAGAGATCTCCATTGTTACTGTTTAATTATTCAGAAATCTCCATTGTTACTGTTTGATTCCTATCAGAATCTTACGGGGATAAGTTTCAAAGCTCAAAAGATTGTTTGTGCTAAGCTTGACATGAAGTGGGTAATTATCAATGAAGTCAGAAAAAATCTCCAGAAAGCCCAAACAGCAGAACAACTCAAGTTCAAGTCCAAACAGAAGTAAAATTATTAGATATGCAAAAAGCGAAACCAGAAAAGGCCAAAAAATCTACAACTGAAGGCAAAAAACACACAAACGCACAACCAGACAATGTTGTAGAAGTCTCTGAACGTCTCAAACAGCAACAAAAAAACCAAATCTGATCAAAGGAGGCATGAGTGGCAAAAAGGATCCAATTTTTATGACAAAGAGAGGTCCATGAACGTCCCAAACAGCAACAAAAAAACATGTTTGGTCAAAGGAGGCGTGAGTGGCCAAAAAGATCTGATTTTTATGATGAGATCATAGACCCACTGCTGGAAACATCCGTAGATTGATAGATCTGAAAAAACGGAGTCAAACAGTGGTCCTCTTGGTCCAAAAAGTCCTCGAAAAATTTTTCCGGTGGCGGCGAGAGGCTAACAAATAGGCTTCCGCTCTAAAGGCAGCAGTTGCGGAAACAGAGCAATCAGGATCGAGAACTCTGATACTAACTTGAAAAGAAAGAACTTGAAAAGTAAGAATTGTTAATTACAAATGTACAAAAGCTCTCTATTTATAGAGATTGGATGACCTAATGGGCTAAGCCTAAAGAAGATTCTAAAATGAAAAATAAATAATTACAATACAATTATTTACAACATAATTGCATACTTATTTTTTGACATACAATTAATCTAAACTCTATTTGCATAATTTCTAATAAGTTGGGCTAATTCTCACTGGCAAGCCGATATAGTTTAAATTAAAACATTGTCAACTTTGAACTTCAAAATTTATCATTAAATATGTTGTTTGGAAAGTAAACATGTCCGCAACAGTATTTATAAAGGTACACTTGAAAGAAAAGGGTATTTGAAATATTATTGAATTGTGTAAATAATCTGTACAAAAAGGTATCTATTTATAGAGAATGAAAAACCTAATACTTGACCTAATGGGCTTGGCCCAATACAACAAATAATAATAATTAAATAACCAATATTTACAACACTCCCCCTCAAGCTGAGGAATATATATTTATCATTCTCAGCTTGCTAGTAAGTTCTTGAAATCTGTCTGAAAGAAGTCTCTTTGTTAATAGATCAGCCAATTGACGCCCAGTGGGAATGTATGGAGTGGTAATCAGCCCACTATCAAGTTTCTCTTTGATGAAATGACGGTCAACCTTAATATGTTTAGTCTGATCATGTTGAACTGGATTATTAGCTATACAAATAGCGGACTTATTATCACATAGCAGCTTCATAGGTCCCTCATATTTTATTTTGAGATCATCAAGTATAATTTTCAGCCACAATAACTCACAAATGCCTTGAGCCATAGCTCGAAATTTAGCTTCTGCACTTGATTTGGCGACCACATCTTGTTTCTTACTTCTCTATGTCACCAAATTACCGCAAAGAAACATGCAGTAACCAGTGGTAGAACGACGGTCAGTCACAGATCCAGCATAATCAGCATCAGTGTAAACTTCTAAAGAGAGATTGCCATCACGTCGGAATAACAATCCTTTACCAAGAGTAGCTTTAAGATACTGAAGAATTCTCTCTACTGCCTGCATGTGTTTCTCCTTTGGATCGTGCATAAACTGACTAACAACACTAACAGCATAAGTTAGGTCTGGTCTAGTATGAGCTAGATATATTGTCCTTTATCAACTGGAGGACTCTCCTCTTCATAGCCTATCTTGTGATTCTGCTCAATAGGAGTATTAGAGGGTTTACACCCGAGCTTTCCTGCTTCTTTGAGAAGATCAAGAACATATTTTCTCTGGCTGATAAAAATTCCTTTCCTTGAATGAGCTACTTCTATCCCTAGAAAATATCTCAGTTTCCCAAGGTTTTTGACTTCAAACTCAGAGGCAAGTCGTGTTTACAGAATCTGTTTATCCACAAAATCATCACCTGTGATAATAATATCATCAACATATACAAGGAGCACAGTAAGCTTCCCATTATGGGAGTGCTTGAAGAAAAGAGTGTGATCTCCTTGACTCTGTCTGTATCCTAAGGTCATCATAACCTTAGTAAACCTTCCAAACCAGGCACGAGGTGACTGCTTCAAACAATACAAGGCCTTTTTTAATCTACAAACTTTATTTTCTCCCTTCACAGAATCAAAACCAGCCGGGATTTCCATGTAAACTTCTTCTTCTAACTCACGATTGAGGATAACATTTTTCACATCAAATTGATTTATATCCCAATCGTAATGGGCAGCAAGGGATAACAAGACTCTCACCGTATTCATCTTTGCAACTGGAGAAAATGTTTCTTCATAATCAATGCCATAGGTTTGAGTGTAACCTTTGGCAACTAATCGAGCCTTGTATCTCTCAAGAGTTCTATCATAATTATATTTCAGGGCATAAACCCATCTGCACCCTACTGCTTTTTTTCCATTAGGTCTATCAATAACCTCCCATGTTTTATTTTTCTCCAATGCATTCATCTCCTCTTGCATGGCTTGAGCCCAATTCCCATCTTTCAAGGCTTCATGTACTGATTTTGGGATTGCAATAGAGTCTAGTGCTAAAACAAAGCTTTTGTGCTGCACAGAAAGATTAGCAGAGGAAACAAAATGGGAAATAGGGTATTGAGTACAAGAGGGACAGGAGGAACAAGATTTCTTGGGACAAGATCTTTTTCCTTTTCTAAGAGCAATGGGTAAATCATCAGAATCAGTAGTAATGGGTAAGTCATCAGAAGTATCATGATCAGAAATATGAGATTCAAGACTTACCAGTGGTTCAGACGATTGAGATTGCTGCTGAGGCAATGTGGGCTGTTTCCTTCTTTGATATAACAACTCAGGTGTCATAATCTTCCGTATCTCTGGTGTACTTGATGTATCAGTCACAGGAGGATTAGTCACAAGAGGATCAGACACAGGAGGAACAAGAACAAGAGGAGGATACACTGACACAGGTAAAGGAGTAGACACTGAAGACTCAAAGAAGGGAGGTGGAGGATTCTCCCCCTGAAGATGAGGACCTTGGAAAAAGGACTCAGATTCCTGAAATGTAACATCCATAGAAACAAAAAATTTCCTACTACCAGGGTGATAGCACTTGTAGCCCTTCTTATCAGGAACATAACCAGGAAAAACACATTTAATAGCCCTAGGGTCCAACTTACTGCGATGATGTTTATGAACATGAACAAAAGCAACACACCCAAACACTCATGGAGGAAGACTCGTAGTTGGAATAGAAGGGAAAAAAGAAGTTATAGAGTGAATAGAACTTACATGGTCAAGTACCCGAGTGGGTAAACGGTTGATCAAGAATGCTGCAGTAAGAATAGCATCTCCCCAATAGTATTTGGGTACATGTGTTTGAAACATTAATGCATGAGCCACTTTAAGAAGGTGACGATTTTTTCTTTTAGCAACCCCATTCTGTTGAGGGGTGTCAACACAAGTAAGTTCATGAATCATACCGTTATTTCGTATAAATTGGGAAAAACTGTGATTAACATATTCAGTACCATTATCTGTTCTTAGTCTCTTGATTTTTTTACCAAATTGGGTCTCAACCATTTTATAAAATTGAAAGAACAGATGTGGTACCTCAGACTTTTCACGCATTAAGTAAACCCAAGTTACACGAGTGCAATCATCAATAAAAGAAACAAACCATCTATTTCCATAAGCATGAGGGACTTTAGAAGGACCCCAAACATCATAATGAATAGGATCAAAAGGTTCAACACTCTTAGTACTACTAGAAGGAAAAGACACACAATGATGCTTAGCAAACTCACAAACATCACAATGAAAAGGCTCAACAGACTTAGACAAAAACAATGACGGAAATAAAGACTAGAGTAAAGTAAATGGAGGATGTCCCAAGCGCTTATGATGAAGCCAAATCAAAGAATCAGCAGTTGATTGACCATGAGACATCAAGATGTGATATGTTACTTTATTTGCGGGAGATTGTGACACCAGATAGTACAACCCACCTTGCTCTTTAGCACTACCAATCGTCTTCCCCGTGGCGAGATCCTGAAAAACACAATGGGTAGGAAAGAAGGTTACAGTACAATTCAAATATTTTGTAATTTTATGAATAGAAAGAAGATTTGTGGAGAGTTTAGGAACATGAATAGCATCTTTAAGATGTAAGGACTACTGTATGTTTATGTCACCAGAACCCGTAACTAATGTATGTGAGCCATCAGCTATGGCTATTGTATGAGTTCCAATGGTAGGATGATAAGAAGTAAAGGAGTCAGCACAACAAGCCATATGATCAGTAGCACCAGAATCAACAACCCAAGAATGTTTAAAATCATTACATGAAGAAAGGAAAGAATGAGTTTTGGAGCTCATACCAGTCATAGCAAAAGCACTAGTAAGGATTTTGCAAAACAAGAAAAGTGACTTGGCTTCTTCGTTGTCCAAATTATCATAGCTTAACTGCAGGCAATTGTAAGGATTTTGCAATCCTTTTTCAATATTCACTGGTTTTGAATTTTTCAATCTATCCAATGCAACCTTCCATTCCACTTCAGCCTTACCTTTCAGAGTACTAGCCACAACCGCAATAGCAACAAGAAGTCCTTTACATTCATGTGAAATTAGTCTTGCCAAGTGCTTTAAGCTATCAGAGGTGCCTTCAAATATATGAGCTTGATTTTGGAAAAGAGCCCAAGCTTCCTCATTAGTTAAGATAGATAGTGGAATCTTTCTTTGGCAATCCATCAAAGTACAAACATTGACAGATCTTGTGGTAACGAGAACCTTGCAAACCCTATGATGTTCATTGGAGGGAATTCCTATGGCTCCAAAATCAAGCTTCTCCCAAACATCATCAAGAATCACAAGAATCCTATTTTCTTTGGTTAATCTCTTGCACAAGAGTTGGGCTTTCTCCCTTACTTCATTTTCTGGAAAGGTAAACTGTTGTGGGCTTGCAATTTTATCTTGGATCCTTCGAACTTCTACTGCACTAGACACAGGCACAAAAAGAACTTTGTCAAAAAGCTGCTTAGCTTCTGCTCTCTTCTTAACTTCCATTGCCAAAGTGGTTTTACCACACCCCCCATGCCATACAATCCAATCATGGCAACCTTGTCATCTTTCAGTGCCTCCATCAGTTGCTCATAAGCAGATTGTCTACTATCAAATTCCAAACATTTTTCAAAAGGAAAATCTGGCATGCCTGAAGGAAGTGTAGCAAAATGTTCAAGTTGTATATACTTATTGCCTTCTTCTATACAATTTTCAATGTCCACTTTTTTCTTTTCTAACTTCTTGCCCACGCCGTATTGCCAAATCCAATTCGGACAGTGCCAGAGACAATAGCTCTTGTTTGTTCTTGCTTTTTTAAGTAAATCCTCCACGTTGTTTTTGAGAGCGTTAGCTTCCTTCAACCACCCATCAAACACATCAGCATTCTTTATTGCTTGTTTATTGGCATGTTTAACAAGGTCTTCCACGCTGTCTATTGTTGTGGTCAATTTATCTTCCTGTTTTTGAAGCTCTTCAACAAAATTGTTGAAGCAGCAAGGATAGCTTAATTGATCTACTGCTCTGCACACCAAATATCTTCCAATCGCAGACGCGATGCAGGAAAGCCACTCCATCAATTTCTTCCACCAAATGCAACTTAGTTCACCTGAACAAAAGAGAAGAACATGCAATAATGAATGAGAAAAATTCAAAAACAAGTACTCTATTTCATTTCTATATGTATTGGGTTTAAAGACATGGCAGAGTGTTGAGGACGTGAACATTGGTTCCAATTCTGTTGGGGAAAGTACACGCGCATTCCTTGCAATGCTACCAAAATGTTACTTGTTCTAAAAAAAATCTAATAAAGAAGTTGCTTAAAAAATAATAAAGAAATAAATAGTGTAAAATTTGTTCAAGTTATAAAATGAACTTTTTGTTGATTTTACAACAGGATCAAACAAACTCATTTAAGAAAAACAGAAGGATTATTTGAGGAAAAGTTACGCATCAAATAGAATAGTTTATAATATATAAATGTATTGTCCTACCCCATTAAGCAATGTAACCGAAGAATTTCAATGAAGTTGAAATAGTTTATAATATAATAAAATGATCGCTTATCAATCACAATTTTGTTAAGCTACATATATTGACAGGATCAATTACGTAATGATACGGGAATAAAAAGTCGAAAAATATAATAAATATTTATTTTAAAAACTTCTTCCCTTTTATGAGGAAGAAAACGAATTATTTGATATCCAAATATTCAGATTCTAATTTGCAGGATAGAACGAATTAATGGATATATAGAACGAATCATTTGTTTCCTCAATTATCAGGATTTAACAGTGTTTTCCAAATTATAATACCATTTAATCTCGATAGGCTGATCTAAATCAAAAGTTGCTTGCCCTCTTTTGCAGAAAAAAAAAATGAGTGAGAGAGCGTAGGGTGAGAGAGACTCAGCTGTGAGAGAAAGTAAAGAAAACAAAAACAAAAAAAATACTCTATCATTGATCAGTCTGGATACCTACTTCTTGATGCCAAATTTTTGTTAGCAGCTTACTCGGGGATCCTTCTAGTTTACAGCAGAACTCCTACTGCAGTCTACAGAGAACCAATTCTCTTGCTTTGAATGTGCTTCAAATGTCTCTGTATATTCCGATGAATTTGGAGAATGGGGGCGAATATCAATGTTAAATCTCTAGGACACTAATATAGGGTTTTAGTGAAGTCCACAATCGATAATTGGACCTAATTAATTATAAAACTCTAAAATTGGACCTAATTAGGTATTATAAAAAATGAATTATTTTATTATTATTTTGTAATAGAATACTCTATCATTGTATTTGGGTTTAGCCTGTTAGGTTTTTTAGTCTCTTTAAATAGAGAACTCTTGTACAAATATGATACAATTCAATAATATACAAAATCTTCTTTTCTATTTGGTATCAAAAATTATGATACAATTCAATAATATACAAAATCTTCTTTTCTATTTGGTATCAAAGCTCTCGATTCTGAGGGCTCTGCTTCCGCAAATCACCGCCTTTAAAAAAAAATCAAACCCTATTTGAAATACTACGGGTTGTTACAATATTCAAATTGGTTTTAGTAATAGTTAACTTCATAATAAATATTTGAAATTTCATTACCTATCATGAAAAAATTGATCAATATTTTACCAAATTAATATGAATAAAAATTAAAAACGGATACCGAATCAATCTCACTAGAGTGTATCAGAGATTTTAAATTTGAAAATATAATAGTAAATATTTACATCTTATTTTTCTTTGCAAAATTGATAGGTATTATAAGTTTAATTTTTTTTTGTTAAATTATGAATATTAAATGTAATATACACTACATAAATTAAAAATATTATTTAATATTAAAATGTGTCTCCAGGTGTCAAAATTCATATTTTTTTAAAATTGACATGTCGAAGTGTCGTACAATGTCGTGTCACATGTCACATATCGGTGTCGGTGCTACTTAAATTTCAGCAATCTAATAAGTGAATTGAGAATACCAGAACAGTGACCCAAATACCAGAACAGTGAATTGATAGACATACACGATAACAAATGCATACAACGTACATGTATTTAAGTGTGTATAATCTTAAATCATATCAGTTGCTTCATCCTAAATCGAAACTTTAGAATGATAAAAGAACAATAGTAAGTAAGCCATTAAAATTGGTTCAGTGGTTAGAGATTCGAATGGTTTGCAAGAGGTCATAGGTTCAAATACCAACATTGTATATAAAAAAGGAAAATTAATTGTCTGTATATAAGGTAGGTGAGGGTAGATCCGTACTTTTGCATGTACATTAGGGATTGTGCTTAGGAGCCTAAATGGATTAGGTTGGGTGACACGAGCTGTCGAACTCGCGCAAATTAAAAATTATTTTTTTATTAGGGTTCAGAAAATTTGTAGTAGAGTGGAAACCCTAAGTCGTCTCTCAGGAAATTGCTTGGGTAAAAATCGTTTATCAAAACAGAAATTAAAAGGGGGTTTTTGAATTTTGGTTGAATAATTTAAAAGGCAGAATATAAAATTGGATGTAAAATTCGTAATTAAAAACAACGAACCTAAGATTTGGGTTCCATGGACGTCTTTCCTCGGATAAGAAGATATCAGAATCGTGATTGATTTGTCAATCAAATCAGAATCCTTATTTCCAATTGAAAACCCTCTCTAAGCGATCGCTTAGCATTTGATCAAAGACGATGCTTCTACTCATACAATCGCAGAGTATCAGGCCGCTTGATTTAAGGTCATAGGGTCAATCAACCTAATCATCAAATCTGATGATTAATCCCTTTCCATAATCGCAATCGCGAACCTCAGATTGAATATCCACGATCGCACAATATCAATCTGAGTTGGGAAGGGAAACGAAACTGATTTAAAATAAAGCGCAGACCCTCAAGACTAATCCATGGAATCCGTTACCCTTAGGTTGATTAAAAGGTTCTTAGTCTCGCATGGCTAAGGTAAACATGATTAAAATGAAAAGAAGAAGAAGAAGAAGAAGAAAAAGATGAAGAACAGAATTTAACCAAAAACTTAGAGAGAACTTTTCTATTGCAAAAACTAACTGCCGAAGGGTTTCCTAGAGTCTCCCTTAAATAGCCGTCACGCAGGACGGCTAGGGTTTCACCGCTTCAGCCCAAACATAAAATAAAAGCTGAATAAAATAAAATAAAATAATAAAACATAGCCTTGGGCCCTAAACACATTGGGTCCTAATGTGAATTACAAGTTCAAACATCAAAATAAAATTCCAGCAAAACACATCATATTGAGATCAAGTTTCGACCATCTTCCTGTCCGAATTGGTCTTCAGTAGATGAAATAGCGATTGTAGCCCTCTCTGTTAGCTGCAAAACGCAACAAGAACGGAGTCAATCAGACATCTGTAGAGTGAGATATGGTCAAAATACGGAAGTAGTGTAAATCTGGAAAATTATGACGAAAATCAATTAAACCTAACTAAAATCTAGAATTGTGAATTGACCCAAAAGACCTTTATTTAATTCAAATAAATCATAAAAATACCAACCAAGAGTAATAAATAAGTGTAACAAAATATGATTTATCATTGGGCTCGACTGAGTTTGGCTTAAATTGGTCAGACTTGTGTTAAATACTTTAGTTCTGACATGGTCTGTTAACCTTGTGTAGGCCCAAAATAGAAGTCTGATGTGACCTATTTTTAAGCCTATTAGGCATTCAATATAATAATTAAAATAATATAAAATTTAATTATTTAAAAGTATTAAAATTATTGTTTATTTATTTTATTTAAATGAAAAAATATAATATAGGTCGGCCTGTAAGTTTATATGTCCGACATGTAAAAATAAGCCTAACACCTATTTTTTAAATAGTCTTTTTAAGAACCTGAGCATATTCTATTTGACTATATATAATAGGCGAGTCTGGACTTATATAGGTTAGGTCGTTAGGGGTGTAAATGGGTCAGGCTGACCTAGCTCAGCCTACGGCCCGGCCTACATTGAGCCCGACCCAGGCCCGGCCTTTCAAAAAAGTAGAGTAGACTTAGGCTTATAAAAAAGTTTTTTTAACAAATAGGTCATAGGCTAATTTTGTCAAGCCCGGCCTACAGCCTTGTAGGCTGGCCTATTTAATTTATTAAAATAAAATAATAAAATAATAAAATAATATTTATTTTTGGTGATAAAGACGCAAAGTACCAAATACCAATATCTCTTACTTTTTGTGCTATTTTATTTTATAAAAGGAAAACTTGTCTAATGTCTCCAAATTTTACATGCTGTTATAGCTTAATACCATGGAGCAATGGGTACCTTGCTGGATTATGATGTTACTGATGAAGATCTTTCAATAATACTCTTCTTTCCCTTGTCTTGATGGTGGTTTAAAGATTTTTAGATGAATGACCTTCTCTTGTAGACTTTATTTCAGCATCCAGTAATTGTATTTTTCTTATTTTCCTCATTTCTTTGACTCTATTTCTCTATGATATACATTCTAGAGCTGAGGTATTATGTTGACTCTTTCTTGTTTGTCATTTTTTTCTTATTAGAAGTACTAGTGCATGCATGAATGGAACTTTCTTTGTTCTATACAATTATTATTTTTGTTTAGTATCTACAGTGGGAGGCCTACAAGGCCTGTAGGCCATGTCAGGCTTTCTTATTTTTAAAAATGGGCCGAGCTTGGCCTACAAATAAAGCCTTTAATAGGCCAGTTTGCCAGATAGGCTGAATTTTTTTTAACGTAGGCTTGGGTCAGGATGGCCAAAGTCCAGCCCATTTACACCTCTATATGTCGTAGACCTCTGTTAGGCCACATATCTCATTTACATCCCTACGTGTGCTTAATGCGAAAGTTTATTTTATTTTATTTTTCACTTGCGGGGTACTAAAGATTTAATGTATCACTTATTAAAGTTAAAATAAATAATTTATGTAATGCATTTACTTTACACACTCTTTTATGGTTAATATTACAATAGTATCATTTATTTTTAATTTTAGTAAAATAATACATATCACAAGAATATATATTGAAAATTGCTCGCTAGCTCAATGCGTGGAGTGAAATAAAACATGTGAATTTCGATGCCATTTCAAATTAAATTACTCGTTTCTTGTTATCTTAAACCCTGCTAATTGCTAGGTCACAACAGGAGAATTTTTTTTCTCCAATCCGCATTAATTTTATTTTATTTTCACATGGGAGAAGTTATCACAACTATTGTTATTAAAACCAAAACTGACCAGTTCAATTGGTATTGACAGGTTTGCTACGGTTGGGATTTGAACCTTTGATAAGTGCATGGGTATTGTAGTTCTTATCACAAGATTATAATTATTTAATATAAAAATATTTGTCTTTTTAAAGGAAGGTCATTTTAGTTAAAATTAATATTTTTATTTAAAATTTAAATTAAAAAAATCTCTCACTTTCTCCTCCATTATTTTCATTGTGTATCTATTTCTCTTACTTGAAATAACACAATTCTATGTACTAAAAAAAAAAAATAACACAATTCTATGCCTTTTAAAAGGACAAATATCAATCTCATTATTTAATTGTTAAAGTGTATATGTTAATATATTTATTAAATAATTTAATTTAAATTTTATTTAATTGGTTGAACAGTGACGCATCTATTGAATCAATGGCTCATTAATCCAATACTGACTGGGTTGATGACCAATTTGAGTTTAATAACATTGCTCACAACATTTTTTTTATATACAAGACTCGATCTCAACAACTGCAACTAAGAAAATAAAACTCCTTAATATTATTGTGTCAAGCTTACTATTAACTACTTTATTATTATTACATTTCTATGAATAACTATATAAATTAAGGGTTTACTATATTTTTGATATAGGGAATGGAGTTAATTCCTGTCACTCAAAACAACATTGATTTGAGATTTGTAAAAAATAATGAGTTTTTGAGAAAATATACAATTTTTTGAAATATTATATTTTTTTTAACCACAAAATAACCTCATTTTGAAATTATAAAAAATAAATTTACCTCATATGATAGAAAAATACTTTTTCCCATAAATAAAAAATCTCTACGTAAATAAAGCAAAAATCCAGGCTTTTCGACCCTTTTGTCCTTCATTAATTAATTAATAATCATTTTGTCTCTTATCCAAAACTATCTACCAATCTGCCCCTCTTTAATCGATTAACTTGAAGATTTAATCGATTAAATGGTCAAAACTGGCAAAAAAGGTTGACTTGAATATTAATTGATTAAATGTCTCTCTTAATCGATTAAATATCCCTCTTAATTGATTTAATCGATTAAAACTTATATTTAATCAATTAAATATCCCAAATGAGTGTGGAAACATTGATTGAACGAGACAAACACGGTATTGGAGGTTATTTGAATTTTGAATTTTGAATTTAATGTAATAGGAGTTGATTGCGTCCTATTAAATACAAAACGTAATCAGCTCCTATTAAATACAAAACGCAATCAGCTCCTATTAAATACAAATCGCGATCAACTCCTATTACATTAAATTCAAAATTCAAATAACCTCTAATACACGAAAAACTGATTGAAGATTTTGCTAAGTATTTTTATAATGAATATGCAAGACGGGAAGGGTTCGTTGTTCGCCTTGATCGCTGTCATCGTTCCAAGGTTGACAATAGGATCACTTCGCGCCGTTTTTCATGTAATAAACAAGGTTTTCATCTGAGAGGTAGAAATGGAGCCAAACCTGTTGATGTAAATCAATCCAGTTTCCAAGAATCGTTTTTCTTTTCGTGCTATTGTTAAATCAAACCATTTACTGTTGGCATTTGCTTATCTATGCAAAAAGACAAAAAAACAATGTTTGGTTATCTATGCTCGTTGATTTGCTTCATATGCATGGAATCTGCTTTTGTTTATGGAGGAAATTTGACCTTTGTTACCTGCTGGGAGATTTATTCGATTAAATTGAAGATTTGATCGATTAAATCTTCAAGTCAACCATTTTTGTCAGTTTTGACCATTTAATCGATTAAATCTTCAAGTTAATCGATTAAAGAGGGGCAGATTGGTAGATAGTTTTGGATAAGGGACAAAATGATTATTAATTAATTAATGAAGGACAAAAGGGTCGAAAAGCCTGGATTTTTGCTTTATTTACGTAGAGATTTTTTATTTATGGGAAAAAGTATTTTTTCTATCATATGAGGTAAATTTATTTTTTATAATTTCAAAATGAGGTTATTTACAAAAAAAAAAGACAAAAAAACAATGTTTGGTTATCTATGCTCGTTGATTTGCTTCATATGCATGGAATCTGCTTTTGTTTATGGAGGAAATTTGACCTTTGTTACCTGCTGGGAGATTTAATCGATTAAATTGAAGATTTGATCGATTAAATCTTCAAGTCAACCATTTTTGTCAGTTTTGACCATTTAATCGATTAAATCTTCAAGTTAATCGATTAAAGAGGGGCAAATTGGTAGATAATTTTAAATAAGGGGCAAAATGGTTATTAATTAATTAATGAAGGGCAAAAGGGTAAAAAATCCATATATCTTTAGTGTGCAACTGTATGTTATTTATCCTTAGATTCCTCCTTAGATAAAATTTAGTCTATCTCCTATATTAATATGAGATTGAAACGGATTTGCGTTGTTTTCATTTCATGGAAGTGAAAGGCAGTACACGAGATAGCTTAAACATTTTGGAACACTCTCAATTGCTGCCTAATAAACACACGATGCGCTAAAGAAAGGGTTCGTTAATGTTTGCTATCTTGCTGATGCTCAACTCAAAATCAAAAACATTGGAATTAGAAAATGCTCTCACTCTATTTCTTACCACGCCTTTCTTGAAACGACGCCATGACCAAAATAATGTTGTCGTCTATTGAGTCATAACTTAGTCAACTGGCCCAAGCTTCGCCAAATATGATTTGGGATGAAGTTTTTATACAATATTGACTCATTGAATTTAACTTGCAAAGTAGTTTTTTTGTTGTTGTAAACTATACCTTTCCTGGGGCTTCGCCCCTTAATGTTATCAAAAAAAAAAAAAACTATACCTTTCCTATTTTTTAGCTATAATAAATTACTCCTATCCTCACAACCAAACACTTTTTCATACATTACTCTTTCCGTAGGCATCATGGCGATGTTGAATTAAGCGCAAATTCAAATTCTGATCAATATCTCACATTATAAAACATTGTAATATAAATATAAGAGTATATAAGCTGCTAGAAATCGAGAGTTTGCTGTTGAAGACCATAAGTTATTACCTTAAGGTAGAAGAGAAACAAGGGGTTAAGAATGGAGAGTGTACAATGAAAACATTAAAGAAGAGGATATAATTAAAAAAGAGGAGAAGAATGCAGAGAAAGGAGAAAACCAAAGAGAGAAGAGTTTGATGCAATTTTCTGAAATTCCTCATTCAAGACTACTATGCCCTTATTAACAATACACTTGGTCTGGTCTGGGTTACTCAATTAATCAACATAAAATTTGAGTGAAGAGTCGATAATATAGTGGCTTCCATAGCTTAATAGAGATGAACATGTACAAAAGCAATAAACAAGAAAAAACCTTAAGAGGGAATTCTCGTAGCAATGCGGTTGTACTCAAATTGGTTGCATAGAACTGACCATTTATACTCGAGCTCAGATAATTCTTGCAGAGCTTTTCTCTGATCTTCCACCATTTGAGACTTGTCATTCCTCACAGTTTCAAACTCCTTTTTCAATCCTCTAGTTTCTGCTTCAAAATTCTTCTTTTCCTCTTGAAGAGATAATAGGTCAGCCTCACAATCTTTTATTTCTTTTTCCAACCTATTCATCTGTTCCTTCAAAATTGCTTCCTTTTGTTGAGCTTCATCCATAAAATTCTTTGCCTTGGAAATTTTGGAAACAAGAGTAATGGCTACCTCATTTCCATGAGCTAGTTCTTCCTTTGATAGATTTCTCCTTTTGTTCTAGAACTACAAATTTGTTGGTGGTAGCAAAGGCTTGCTTGAAGGAACATAGGATACTTGGAAACTCTTGCTGCAAACAGTCTATTATAGCTTTAAGACCATATGATAGAGTCACATGTTCTAAAGAAAGCCGGGACAAGAAGTTAAGACCAGTCAGAAGGCCAAGGCTGTTAGAGTCGGAGCTAGCTATGTCCTTTAGAGGCATCTTTAGAAACTCTTCTAGGTCTGCGAGGACCTTTACCACCAAGTTATCTTCGGTAACAGCCGAGACAACAGAAACTGAAGTTGTGAGTGTTTGGCCATCACCATCTTCCTCCGCAGGTTGAATATTTATAGGATGGCCTTCACTTTCTTGATCAGTGTATGTCTCAGTTTGGCTTACATTTCCACTCTGGGAAAAATAAGAAAAAAAGAATAACAAATAAAGCATTAGCATTAAGCCACAAGAGTTGCAAAGCAGCAATTTTCTCCCGGCAACTTTGGATAAAAGTGCAACAAGTAGAAGTTAAACTACGGGTAAGGACAATATATTGACAAAATTTATACTCTTTAGTTTGCATTGGTACACAATTTCTGATTTTCTTTATCCCACTCAAATGGCAAATAATAAATAAGAAATAGATCAACATTGTTTTTAGCACTAATTCAACCGAAAAAACTTAAGCTATTAGGTGAAGATCACAATAATGGTTTTATACTTCTTTAATATGTCCCCGCACACAAGAGTCTATCGGTTATACTTCTCTAACACACTCATTCAAATAAGAGCCTATCAAGCTTGAAGGGTGAACAATGTACAAGTCTATCTATCCATGCTAAGAAATTTCACAATATTAATTATTTATTAATAAAATAAAAACAGTGAAGATTGAACTCGTGACCACTTAAGGAGCCGATATCATATAAAACGACAATTCAACTCAAAAAACTTAAAACTGTTAGGTGAAAGTCACAATAATAGTTTTTTTATTTCTCTAATATTACTAACATATTCAAAAGGTTAATGACATTTAATACACTTACGTTTGGAAATGATTTATGCTCGGGAATAAGTGATGGGCCTGGCTGTGAGTTTGCTGGGTCTGAATGAGATGATGAAGTTGTTATCTTCGCATGCTCTGACGTAGATTCTTCTTCAATGCCTCTCTTCATACTCTGCACAGAAGCAAAAGATAGGCTTTGGAGTATACTTCTATTCCCATTTCAAAAAATGAAAATAAGCATATCAGCGGGATACCTTTTGGAGGGGAGCAAGTAATGGACCTGGTGATGTGTTCCTGATTTCTGAATTAGTGGACAAAGTTATTGTTACACTTTTCTCTGATTTAGAACCCTGTTGAATACTTTGATCCCCAGT
Source organism: Gastrolobium bilobum (assembly GCF_033153095.1). Taxonomy (NCBI): domain Eukaryota; kingdom Viridiplantae; phylum Streptophyta; class Magnoliopsida; order Fabales; family Fabaceae; genus Gastrolobium; species Gastrolobium bilobum. The sequence goes on from NW_026897541.1 coordinate 119,431, forward strand.
TTCTTTGAGACACTGTTTAGCAAAAAAAAGAAAAAGAAAAAGTAAATAAGTTGCAGTCTTGAAGTTTATTTCTAGCACGTACATGCAATACTGTTGACACGAAACGGACTAATTTATGGTAATTTATGTTAACACATTGTAAAATGCCAAAAGATATCTTGCTTAATGCTTAGTTAGGTTTCATTGTGTTTATTTCCTTTCCTTCCCTTCTTCTCCGTATGTAGTTTAATAATATATAGTTTTTCAGAAGAGGGAAAAAAACAGAAGAAAAAAGAAAAAAAAGAAAACATGTTATACCTCTGTCAAATTTGGCGAAGAAATAGGTGACAACAAGTGTGGTCTCCCTTTACTTTCTCTCTCTGATTCAAGGAATTCGTATGATTTAGATGCAGTTGTTCTGCTTTCAATTTGGTTGTGTTCATGTAGCATTCCAGCTAAGTTACCCAGTATATATTGATTGGTACCTTTGACTTGTGAAGAAGGCAGGTCACTTTCACATATTGCTGGATCTTCAAGATTCATTTGAAGTTGTGAATTGGTTTCTGGCATAGGATCCCATTCCTGTGGAAAATAATAAATCAGAAACAAGTGGGACATGTTCAAAGGGAAAATTGCATACAACAAACTTACATGTGCATATGATATACGCTGAGAAGTAACTAATGCGTCTGACTGTGAGCTAGCTGAATCTGAATGAGTTGATGAAGTAAGTATCATGGCATTATCCGATGTGGTTCCTTCCTCAACAACTCTGTTAAGACTCTGCAGGAAACCAAAAGACATGTCACTTTGTAGTATAATTCCATTATTAATATAAAATGAAAATAAGCATATCGACGCTATGCCATTTGAAAGGGAACAAGCAATGGTCCTCATGATGCGTTCTTTGTTTCTGAATCAGAGGAAGAGTTGATGTTACAGTTTTATCAGATTCAGAACCCCCTCTTGAATACTTTGTTCCTTGCTTTTTTTGTAGTACAATTCAGCTATTCATTTCCCGACAAATTAACAGAACGTACATATTCAAGTGGCGTAACAGTATTTACCTGAGAAATTTCAATGGGACATTCAATTTCTCCAAGTGGCTCTTGTTGGTTCATCAAACATGGTTCCCTCGTTGATTGTCCATCCACCAACTCCTATAGTGCAAAGTCATTAGGCTTATGGTTGACACGCATGATTTGATAAGACTTGATAAAAAATTTAATACTATGCAGTGTTTGATCTGATTCAGAACCTACTCCTTGAATACTTTGTTCCTTGCTCTTTTTATAGTACACTTCAGCTATTCATTTCCCGACAAATTAGCAGTATGTACATATTTAAGTGGCATAACATTATTTACCTGAGAAATTTCAACGTGACATTCGATTTCTTCAAATGGCTCTTGTTGGTTCTTCAAACATGGTTCCCTCGTTGATTGTCCATCCACCAACTCCTACAGTGCAAAGTCATTAGGCTTAGGGTTGGCACGCATGATATGATAAGACTTGATAAAAAATTTAATACTATAATATAATATAATGTTATCAATTTGTTGATGTGAACATTATTTCATATGAAGTATATCTGTCAAATATCTTATAAATTAAAATTTAAAAATATGTTACCAAAAAAAAAAATTAAAAATAAAAGGTAAGATTAGGCTTGATTAGATTTCGATGCATAAATTCATATAAAACTTTCTAAATGCAGTTTATAAGCCCCAAACACACCATATCGATTTTCTTATAATTAGGGCCCATTTGGCAAGGAACAAGTGCATTTGATCAATTCTACAGCGGGCTAGCATGGAAGGATTTAGCTAGGCTGAATTGACACCTCTAAATAGCCGTAATTAGGGTCCCACTTGGCACATTTTCACAACCAGTCTGGATAGCAGTAGATATGGATGATAGGTTGAATTCACTCCAAGAGACAATAACGCCGAAGAGAGCCAGTATTATAAAAATTAATAATTTAAATAACTTTTCATTTTGAAAATTAAATGTGTGAATTTTATTAAGATTAAGTATGACTATTTTGAAATAAATAATGTATGTCTATCTTGAATTTTTTTTTAAAAAAAGAAATAACTATTACGCACATATAAATATAAATTAAGATTATCTTAAGGATCCAAGGCTCCTATATAGGTCGGAAGTGTTGGGAAAAACTCGGTTCCCTCAAACTCGGCTCAGGGGCCTTTGCGGAAGTCAGTCAATGAGATCCTCGATCTCAGATCTCGGCAATACCTCGGCCTGAATTTCACTAGGTCGGGCAGCGCAACGGAACAATCAAAAACGAAAAAATCAAAACAGGAGAGAGAGAAGAAGAACACAACCAGTTTTAACGTAGGAAAACTTTCTTGAATAAAGAAGTAAAAATCCCACGGAACCTAGTCCAGATCAAAAATTCACTAAGAAAATAATTGTTACAAAGAATCAAATACACCAATGTGGTGGTTAACTCAACCTCTCCAACAATGGTGAAAATCAAACTACCCTAGAGATGTTTCACTCAAAGTCTCTCTAGAGATCTCTCAAATGCAAAGCATAAAGCTTTACTCAAACAATCAAACATTTTTCTCTCAAATCTGACTTAGCCTCCACCCACAACTAATGAGTATATATAGAGGAGGTGGAAATTAGGGTTAGGGTTTTTAGGAAACCCCTCAAATGGACTTGGGCTTAGCATTGAAGGAGGAAGCCCAACAAATCTTCCCTTCCGACTTCAATGCGTCGGCTTCAGCATCAACCCGCCTCCTTCACAGCAGTCTTCAAATTTTCTTACTGGAACCGGCTTCATCATCATGTCGGACCAATTTTGGTCAGTGTGCACCTTGACGAGTTCGAGCTTTCCACCTTCCACCACATCCCGGATCCAGTTATACCTCACATCAATATGCTTAGTGCGGGAGTGATAGGTTGAATTCTTCGCAAGATGGATTGCGCTTTGATTGTCACAACCCAGCTCGTACTTGTCTTGATCATGGCCGAGTTCCATGAGGAACTTCTTCATCCACAACATCTCTTTGCTTGTCTCAATAGCGGCAATGTACTCAGCCTCAGTTGTCAATAGTGCAACACATTTCTGAAGTCTTGATTGCCAAGAGACGGCTCCTCCGGCAAATCTCATCATATATCCTGTAGTCGACTTCCTCAAGTCGGCGTCTCCCCCTAAATCAGAATCCGAGTAGCCTTGCAACTTGGCTTTACCTTCTCCAAATCGGAGACATAAGTCGGTCGTACCTCGGAAGTACTTGAAGATCCACTTCACTGCTTCCCAGTGCTCTTTGCCGGGGTTTGACAAATATCGGCTTACCATTCCAACAGCATACGCCAAGTCGGGTCTAGTGCAAACCATTGCATACATCAAGCTTCCGACGACGGATTGGTAAGGGACCTTCATCATCTCATCTTTGTCTTCATCAGATCTCGGACATTGCTTCTGGTTCAGCTTTATGTGTCCGGCTAGGGGGGTGCTCACTGTTTTGGCTTTGTCCATTCTGAATCTCTTCAGTATCTTCTCAATATATTTCTCTTGACTCAACCACAGTAGCTTCTTCTGTCTATCTCGAATGATCTTGATTCCAAGAATCTGCTTTGCAGGGCCGAGGTCCTTCATTGCGAAGGACGAGCTCAACGCCTTTTTCAGGGCGGCTATCTCGATTTGTCTTTCCCTACAATAAGCATGTCGTCAACATATAACAACAAAATCAGAAAATCTCCGGCCTCATACCTCTTCACAAATACGCAGTGGTCGGCTTCAGTCTTCTCAAACTTATGATCAATCATGAATGATTCAAATTTCTTGTACCACTGCCGAGGTGCTTTCTTCAAGCCATAGAGACTCTTCTTCAACCGACAAAAGTCTTCTTGGTCTGGAGCTTGGAACCCTTCAGGTTGCTCCATATATATCTCTTCTTCTAAATCGCCGTGAAGAAATGATGTCTTCACGTCCATTTGTTCTACCTCGAGGTCCATCGAAGCCGCCATGGCTAACACAGTTCGGACCGAGGTCATTTTCACTACAGGAGAAAAAATCTCCTTAAAATCTACTCCTTTCTTCTGATTGCAGCCTTTCACTACAATCTGGGCTTTATATCTTGGCTTTTGCCTGTTCTCTTCATTTTTAATCTTGTAGACCCATTTATTTTTCAGAGCTCGTCTTCCTTTAGGCAACTCGGTTAGCTCATAGGTTTGATTTTCATGCAGAGACTTCATCTCGTCTTCCAATGCCTTTTTCCATTCTTCTTTCTCTGAGCTCATCACAGCCTCATCATAACTCTGAGGCTCACCGTCTTCAGGAACAACGGTGTATTCATCATATGGGTATCTTGTAGAGGGTCTTCTTTCTCGAGTTGGATATCTCGGCTGTTCTTCAGCTTGAGAGCCCGGTTCATCACTCTCATCCCAGATCTCATCATCAACTCGGACCTCAGTGTCTTGGTCATCATCAGCTTGTTGTTGATCATCATTTTCTTCATTTTTTTGATTTTCTCCCCCTGCTTCAGCTCGGACAGGAGGGATGGGTTCTTCACGTCTGACAGTAACCCGGACTTTGGGCTTCGAGATGTCATGAATGTTCTCATGCTCATGAAAGATCACATCTCGGCTTCTCATGATCTTCTTATTGATTGGATCCCAAAGTCGGAACCCGAACTCGGATTTTGGTGAACCGAGATAGATGCATTCTTTTGTCTTCGCATCAAGTTTGACCCTTTCATCTTTAGGGATATGCACGAAAGCTCGGCATCCAAACACCTTCAATTGATTGTAGGCCGCTTTTCGACCTGTCCAGACTTCTTCTGGAATTTCTCCTTCAAGTGGCCGTGATGGTGAGAGGTTGATCAAGTCAACAGCGGCTTTGACGGCTTCTCCCCAGATGATTTCGGTAACCCGGCATTGGATATCATGCTTCGTACCTTCTCTTTAATTGTTCTGTTCATCCTCTCAGCCAGTCCATTCAACTGTGGAGTCTTGGGGGGGACGTCTTCTCAAGTCGAATCTCGGCCGCTCTGCAGTATGCATCAAATGGAATTCTTTAAAGGATTGGAGTACCTGGTCTTTAGACTTCAAACAAATATACCCACACTTTGCGGGAATTGTCATCAATAAATGAAACAAAGTACTGAGCTCCTCCAAGGGATCTTTCCGACATGGAGCAGACATCAGTATGGACGAGGTCAAGAATATACCTGCATCGTCTAGGTTGATCCGGTTTCACTAAAGAAACCCGGTGCTGCTTTCCAGCTAGGCAATGCGTGCAACTCTCCAACGCTTGGCCTTTCAACCCGGTCAGTAATCCTTTCTTGTTCAGGATCTGTAGCCCTTTCTCGCTCATGTGGCCGAGGCGCTTGTGCCATAGCTCCAAGCTAGGTTCATCTCGGACAGAATTGGCTTCTCCGCCATTGATCTTTCCTTGCATCATGTACAAGGAGCCTTCCTTCTTACCTCGGGACACGACCAAGTTTCCCTTGGCTAGCTTCCATCTAACACTACCGAAGTAGTTCACTAACCCGGCATCATCAAGTTTTCCTACCGAGATTAGGTTCAAACGCAGTCAGGAACATGCCTTACATCCTTCAACACAAGTCGGCACCCGACATCCGTGGTTAGAGTTACATCACCGACACCAACAATCTTGCTGGTCACTTGATTTCCCATCTTCACGACTCCAAAATCACCACTTCGATAAGAGGAGAAAAAACCTTTGTGTAGAGTAACGTGGAAGGAGGCACCAGAGTCAACAATCCAGGTGCAGTCATCATATGGAACATTCAAATAATTATCCTCACCAAGGAGGAATATCTCGGCATCCGGGTTGGCAGCCACCGCAGTGGTGCTCTTGTCTTCCCTCTTCTTGGGAACAATCTGATCTGGCTTCACAGAGCCGTTCTTCTCATCATTCTGCATGGTCCAGCAGTCTGGCTTCTTATGGCCTGTCTTTCCACAGTAAAAGCACTTCAACTCATATTTCGACTTTGACCGACCTCTAGACTTGTCTCGTCTGTCACGACCTCTACCTCGGCTTTTGCTTCTACCGCGGGAGTCGGATTTCCCTTTGTTCTCAGCAACGTTTTCCTCAGACGTGCTCGGAGTACCTCGTTCTCTTCTCCTGGATTCTTCGCCCAGGAGGTTGTCTGTCACGACATCCATCTTCAATTTTCCATCTGGAGTCAAGTTATTCAGGGTCACCACCAGAGTATCCCAGCTTTCTGGCAGCGAGCTAAACAGCAGCAATGCCTACAATTCTTCATCAATTTCCATATCAGCCTTTGACAGCTGATTCACAATACCTTTGTAGGTGTTCAGGTGTTCAATCATGCTCATGCCGTCCTTGTATTCAAGCTTCACAAGTCGGCGAACCGGGTATGCTTTATTCCTGGGAGTCTTCTTCTGAATCATGGACTCTAGCTTCATCCACAACTCATACGCGTTCGTGAACTCGGACACGTGCTCAAAGAGGCTTTTATCAATATATTTCCTGATCGTGGCTACCGTCTTCCGACTCAGGATCTCCCACTCCTTATCAGTTTTGCCTGTCGGTCTCTCATCAAGGATAATGGGCTCATGTAAATCTTTGCAGTAGAGATGATCTTCCATCATCGGTCTCCAATAAGTGAAGTTGTCTGCGGTCAACTTGAACATATCTCCATCATGAGTTATGCCACTGGTCTCCATCTCGTCTCCTTCAGAACCCGTCGAACTCGGGCTCTGATACCACTGTTGGGAAAAACTCGGTTCCCTCAAACTCGGCTCAGGGGCCTTTGCGGAAGTCAGTCAATGAGATCCTCGATCTCAGATCTCGGCAATACCTCGGCCTGAATTTCACTAGGTCGGGCAGCGCAACGGAATAATCAAAAACGAAAAATCAAAACAGGAGAGAGAGAAGAAGAACACAACCAGTTTTAACGTGGGAAAACCTTCTTGAATAAAGAAGTAAGCACGGGACATAGTCCAGATCAAAAATCCACTATGAAAATAATGGTTACAAAGAATCAAATACACCAATGTGGTGGTTAACTCAACCTCTCCAACAATGGTGAAAATCAAACTACCCTAGAGATGTTTCACTCAAACTCTCTCTAGAGATCTCTCAAATGCAAAGCATAAAGCTTTACTCAAACAATTCTTCTCTCAAATTTGTTCTCTCAAATCTGACCTTAGGGTTAAGATTTTTAAGAAATTAGGGTTAAGATTTTTAAGAAACCCCTCAAATGGGCTTGAGCTTAGCATTGAAGGAGGAAGCCCAACAGGAAGGACTACCAAAATTTGTTAATTGATATTGGATCTATATTTTTATTAAAAAAATTATTAATTTCTGCACACATCAACCTTTATCGCATTTTATTTTTCACAAGAATACATTCACATTATTTAATTTTTTTCAAAATAAATTAAAAAACGTTTGTGTTCACACTACACAATTTTAAAAACATTTCCTTATTTGGTAAATCAGTGAATAAAAAAATTATAAAACAAAAACGATTTTTGAATATAAATCGATGGATAAGATTTCATAACTCAAATCAATGGTCAAGATTTGTTATAAATTGTAGGTGGCAGACAGCTCATTTAAATTTGAATTTTGGAGTTGAAAATTTAAATTTGATTTTTGAATTCTGAATGGTGGCAGACAACTCATTTAATGTTGAGCTACTTTCTGCATTGGAATTGTTAAACATTTTAAAAAATACATCTGCTTCTATGTATTCTATGTGATTGCTTGGGGGCGATTTTGTTGCTTTTGTTCATTTTTTCTTTTTTTGCCTCTGACGCATATCAGCTGTTAAAACATACAGCCGCCTCAAGGAAATAGCTTCTTCGTTCTCTCTTTGATCGTCTTACCAATATGTTTTCAAAATATGATTTTCTGAAGGATGTCAATCCTGCCAAGGAGGACTGGAGGATTAAGGTGAAGGTGGTTCGGGCTTGGAAAGTTCCTAACTTTCAACGTAGAGATTTTGACGACAATGTTGAAATGGTTTTATTGGATGAACAGGTAGTTGTCTGCGTTTTTTAAATCTTCCATCTTTGTTCTGATCATTTTAATTAACGTTATTCATGTGAGTTACTTGCGTTCTTTTGTAGGGTGGTAGGATCCACGCCACTGTCAAAGGTTCTTTGCCGGTGCGGAAGAAAATCCATGAAGGAGAGTGTTATTTTATAAAAAAAAATTGGAGTTGAATTCAATAGCGATGTGTTCAGGCCAACCAAGCATCAGTATCGTTTGTCATTCAACTTGAGGACTGATGTTAAATCGATTGTTGATTGTGATCTTTCTTGGAGTCAATTTGATTTTGTTGATTATAACATCATTGAGAAAGAATCATCTGACTCTCCTTATTTAGTGGGTAATATATCTTTCCTAACTGTTTGTCATTTTTTTTTTTTTTTTGCATTTTTTTTACGAACTCTTTGCTGGCCTCTTTTTGTTTTTTTTGTAGACGTCATTGGTTTAATCTCAGGAATTAGGCAAGTTTGTGATCGTGTAGTTTCTGGTAGGAAAGCGAAAATGGTTGTGTTGGAGCTTGACAATTTGAGGTATTTGAAATGTTATAGTTAGATAGAAAAACAAAGACAAATTGCCGCTCTGTTAGCTTATATGTTTCGTGTGTAACGTTGTTCTTGCTGCAACTCATATGTAGAGGTCACAAGCTGGAACGCACTTTGTGGGAGCATTATGTGGATGAGGTGCAGTCTTTTTTGGCAACAGCGACACTCCTCATAACGTCTTAATAGTTCAGTTGGGAAGGATCAAATGTTTTAGAGGTATGTTTTTTTCTGTTTTTATTGGTTATACTCATAACGTCGTAATCGTTTTTGTTTTCATTATGGCGTCTATATTCTGATTTTATTCGAAATTTTCTATTTAATAGGTAAGGTCGGTTTGACCAATACAAAATACACAACAAAGATTGTCATGGATTCAAAGGTGCCAGAGATTGTTGAGTTCAAAAAATGGTGTGATATTTCTTCTCGAACATAATTTATTCTGATAGTGTTTATTTGGTTATTCACTTATAGTGTTAACAATTTTTGCTTTATAGTCTTTCAACTGATGGTGTGGAAAGTAGTATGAGGTTGACTCAGTTGTCTACTCAGTCCTCATATTCATTCGAAAATGATTTTCTTAAGGAGACTGAAAAGAAGTCTATCAGTGATGTTAAGCTTTGTGGTGAGGTAAATATTTTAAGTCTGTTAATCTCTTTTCTTGAATTATATCAACTCTGTATTGTTGTGTTTCATTTTTTAGCGCGATGACTGTATTTAAGGTTACGACATGCATCACGTATGGGACTATACAATCTATTGAGAGCAAATACAACTGGGGGTACAAGTCTTGCAAGAAATGTCCATTTTCTGTTTGTGAGGATTTTGAAAAAGTGGTACTGTAAGAATTGCCAAAAACATTGGGATGATTATTATCCAAGGTAACACTACTAAAAAAAGCTCAATTTTCAACGGAATTTTTGCGTTGAAAATTTTGAAAATTCCGTTGAAAAATCATTTTTTGACGGAATTTTTGACATAATTCTGCTGTTGGATAACCCTTCGTCGAAAGGCAACAGAATTTTTTTTTCTGTTGAAAATTTCAACGGAATGTATTCTGTTGGAAGCCTTACTTTTCCGTCAATAAATAAAGTCATGAAATAATATTAAAGTAATAAATTTCGTCGAAAATTTCAACAGAAAATATATCCGTCAAAAAATTCTGTCTCAATTTGCAACATAAATTAACAAAAATTCCGTTAAAATTTTTGACGAAATTAATTTCTGTTGAAAAATTCCGTCATAATTTTCGACAAAATTTAACTATAATTCCATCGATAATTGCAACAGAAAATCTCTGTGAAAAAATTCCGTTGTAAAATTCAACGGAATTTATCTACAATTTCGTCTATACTTTCAACGGAAAATAATTCTGTCAAAAAGTTTTGTTTCAGTTTCCAACGGAATTTATCTATAATTCCGTTGAAAATTTCAACGGAATTAAATTCCGTTGAAAATTCTTAACCGTTTACAACGGAATGTACATAAAATTTCGTCGAAAATAATATTTTTAATTTTTAAAAAAACATTAAATTCATATGGAAACAGAATTTATCCGTCCCTAATAGGATCAAAATATATTCTTCCCAAATTTCGTCCCTAATTTTTTTTTTTTATTTAATCCTTCTATTCCAACACATACAATATTCAACTTCACCAAGTACTCAAACCTAAGAGTGATAAGTTTTGCAGACTAAAGAACATAATGCTCGTCTTCATACACATGAATAATGATTTTAAGTGGGAGAACTTTAAATATTCCTCTCTGGTCAAGGCTCTCCTTGACTTGAACCCTCCTTGGCTTTTTTCTCCGTCTTTGACCATCTTCTTCTTCATCAAGAGTATCATCTTCCAATTTGAAACTGTCCATGGTGGGGGAAGTTCCTAATTAATAAAACCACATCATACTGAATCCCTAAAGAGAGAACTGCTCAAAGGAAGAACTTGAGATGACATTAGATGTTGAGTTCATGCAGAATAACAAGAAAAACACCCTTCAAGTCGAAGAAAACGCCTTCATGTAGAAAGAAACTTACCAAACATATAGGTTGAAAGTTGTTGAAATGTGTTATCAAGTACTACAGTACAAGAAAATATAGATCCAACGTCAAGAAGAAAGGGAGCAATATAAAATTAAAAATTTAGTCAATAGAAAGGAAAAGAATAGAAACACTGTGTTTTGATTTCAAAATTTATCATCACACTATCACACTAATCCAAAAGAAAACAGTTGATAGCAAAGTAAGAACAATTCAACCTCCAAATGTAGCTTGGGCCAGCATTTTTCATAATTGAAAGAAAACACCCATGACAATGATATAATGCATAGTTCTCATCACCACAACAAAGAAACTTATCATCAATTTCATATAACAAAATAAGTAATTTAAGAGACTAAGTGTGACAACTGAGAAGAAATAATAATAATAATTTATGTTAGATTAATCATCTATTTATATATGTTAAATTAGTTATATAATTAGTCAATATATAAAAGTCACGTGTTAGGTTAATTATAATATATATATATATATATATATATATATAAGTTACGTTAGATATATATGTATATATATAAAAATTAAGTTAATTATATATATATATATATATATATATATATATATATATAAATAAGCTGACCTTAGTAGTCAATGTATATAGAAATTTAAACTAACTGAAACTCTTATATTATATATACACGGTTTGGATGCTTACGGGGTTATGTTTTTTTAATTAAATATTAAATAAATTTTATTAGATGGGTGCAAGCAATGATACGTGAAAGGTACAATGCTTTGGAAGTCACACATCAAAATCATACTTTAACTTTTTCCTTTTCCAATCTTTATAACTAGCTTGGTTATTTTAGTGTAACTTTTTTTTTAACTGTTTAGTGTATAAGGAATGATATAATAAATAATAATTACAAAAATATAATACTTTATAACTACAAGTCGACATCAGTCAACAACATGACAATATTGAATAGATGCATTTAATTCATGAGTATTAGCATGTTGAACACTTGGCCGAAAATTTCAAATTGCCTAAACTTGCATGGAGGCCACTTGGCTTGAGGCTTGGTGCATGAAGGACACCTTGCCTCATTCACTTGACACATTATACTCTCAGCCATACTAGGAGGAATAAGGTGGAAAGGCTAAAACAATAAGTTCGATTAGGCAAGGGTATAATGCCTAGAGTCTTGATACTCTTGATAAATTAAGACGAAGAGAACTTAGTCTATAAAAACATATATTAGTACACATAGATGGTGCTTAAATAATATATTAAGAATAACATATAAAAAGATGGTTTGGGGGAGGAATAATTTGGGAATGAGGACATGTAGTATTCAAGCTATGGCTTAAAGGATTATGCAAAATAATTAAATGTATATTGAATAGATGCATACATACATATATGTGTGTGTATGATATTCGGGAAAAAAAACCTATTTGTTACAAAGAACCAAACCTAATCCCAGGTGCAAATGAATAAACTTTGTCACACAAGAGAGGAATAAAATAACAAAAAATAAAAGGCAATACTTTAACAACCAAAGGCTCCAAATGTGCACCTTAGTCTCTAGTGTACTTCTGAAAGTTGATACACTGCATACAATATGAGTGTAATTTATGTTCTAAATCTGTCATAGTCTAAATCTGTCATATACTATTATTAAAAGAAATAAATTCCAAAATAGTTCTCTACCAAATGATTGATTACCAAAACATATAACAAAAACCAATGATGTGGCTAATCGCAGAAACAAGATGATAAACTAAAAGTTGAGCTCATTGATATAACTTATATATACATTTGAAGAATTCAGAGAAAAGAATAACCTTTGTAGTTCGACCAATGATGAATGAGACCTGGAATATTATTTGAAAGATATAACCCCAAGTGCCTGCAGGTTGATGGATAACATGTCCAACTACAATATCAAGAACACAATGACAAGTATATAGCAGAGAGCTAGAGAATACAAACTAGATTATAGGCATGACTAACATAGGCAGTACTTACCCCAAAATAAATGGTTATTGATGGTCCTCAAAAGTTGAGGCCCATTAAGTGTAAATTGTTCTACAAAACCCATGTTTGGTTATAAATCACTCCCCTCAACCTTCTTCTTTCCATATAGAGTAACTGTTTTGAATAGTGGACCAGAGCAATACCGAAAGTGGGAATTAAGGTAGACTTGGAGCAAATTTAACATTATCTTTTTCATATGACTATCGGGTTAGTTTGCTTTGTTCAGGACACCTCAGGCCCATCAGAAGGAACCACAAAATGAAGAGAGAAGAAGGAGGGTTGCGCAGAAAGGAAAAAAAACCTACTGTAGTACAACAGCAGTCAAAGGAAGCAATGGGAAGCCGCCACGTCAGCCACAACAGAGAAGGTGGAGGTGCTACCTCTGCTACAGTACGGAAGCAAGGAAGCTGAGCAATCAAAAGCAGCCACGTCAGCTGCAGCAGAAGGAGTGGAGGTGCCTCCCTGAATCCGATACTCCTACTCACAAAGGGAGCCAAAAGCAAGGGGGACCACTTCCATTTAAGGCCAAGCTGGCAAGAAGCAAAGCTACCATTGGAGAGGATTTAGACAAAACACAACCCTTGATGAAAGGAACAATGGAGATCAAATGAAGAACCCTATAAAAAGAACAAGCAATCCTCATAAAGGGAATCATCAGCACCTATCCTAGGACTCGTTATCTCTTTGTTTTCTTTTTGTAAAAATGCTCACTAGGAGCTAACTTCCTCTAAGTAGGTGAGTGTTCCATAGAAGTAATCCATTTTGTCTTAGGATAGCTTTGTAAGGAACACATATTTTATAAATGAATTTTGAGTTGCTCTTTGGTTTAATTTATTGATTTTGTGAAACCCTTTGGGCTGGCAACCTCATCCCGGGACCACTCGGTTGATGAAACACTGACAAAGGCGTGTGGAGCATTCTCAAAATCCTGGGGTAGTTTAGCCTGAAGAAAGGAGGGAGAAACACCTGGAATGGGGAGCACTGCCATGTGAATCCATGCTCTTTTGAGAAGGCATCATGGTTTCCTTGCATATAACTCCAAGTACTATGGAGTAACATGGAGAGTAAGGCCTTACCCTCTGCTTACCTATAGCAAAACAAGGGAATGAGCAAAATCTACTTGTAAAATATGCTACCAAGCAGGGTTAACCAAAGGGATGAAAACATGGAACCCGTAACACCTACTTGATCTTTTTTTTTCTGAAATTAATCTTAACTCAACTTCTATCACAACCTTTTCCTCACGATAACTGAACTGTGTTTTACCAGCTGATGCTCTTACTTTCATTTCGTTGACTGCTCTTAAAGTTACTTCAATTGATGCCTTTTTATTCGATGACCATGCTAAGTCATTCACTGCTCTCATCTGGTTCAGAATGGTTAACATTGTTTAACTAGCTGCTCAGAGATTGCTCTTTGTGATGACGATAAATCTGGGGCTACAATACCCTATATTGCTTGACACGTACGCTTGCGTATAGTTGAAGAGGGTTGCTCTTAGTCAGAGTAGATTGCTCCTGTTGGCAATCCTGATTACTACTCTACACTCTTGCTCTCTGAAAAAATATTCCCAAGCAGCTCTCGGTTCGACCAAGCAGTTATTGATGTAAAAGTTCACCTCTACCAGTTCATTCTGTATGTCTTCCATTGGTTTAGTAACCTAATAAAGAAGTGTAACATAACCAGAGTGTGTTAAGTTAAAGTAAAATTCAAAAGGATTAAAAACAACAAAATAGAGAATAAAAATTAAATTATAAAAATGCATAAATCAAATGAATGACCCCATAATGCAAATATTTTCTTATCATAAGTCAACTTTGAATCTCCCAAGTGGTCTTCCTCTTTACATTTGAGTTAAAGAAGGCACATTGTCCTGAAAAATAAACATTACTAGAATAAGAAAACACAAGTTTGGGAAAATCCAAAAAGAACTAACGATGTGCAGGGAAATTAAAAATTTGCGATTACTTTTAATACCTTTGGGTTGGTATTATCAGCGACAGCCATGTGCTACAAAAATGGGGTTGACATGTGCAGCTTCTTTTACATAATTCATCGAAATCGGACAAAAATGTAGGACACCAAAATCGGTACGATGAGCAGCACAATGCTTCAACCAACTGCAGCACAATGCTTGAAATTGTAGTGTTTGTGGTGGTTGTGGAACAGTGTTATGGAACCAAAATCAGTACACACAGGGGATGAGCACTTGGTTGAAGTGGGATTGGGGTTTGAGAGAAAAGAGGAGAAAAAAAAGATGGTAAATAGGAATATGAAAGAGGAAACATGTATAACTTAGAAAAAAGGGAGCTTTGAGATTGTGAAAAACCAAAAGAGAGGGAAATAATTGGGGTAAGGAGGGAAAATAACAAAGGGTAAAAAGTACCAAATTTTAAAATGAATTAAATATTGAGATAATTAAATTGTATCATTATAAGGATAATTAATTGCTAATTATAAATTAAAAAGATATTTTTTATGCTAATTAGATAATATTTTGCCAAAAATATTAACTAATTTTGGAATCATATATAAATTTATCAATTATGATATTATGAAAAACTTCATTTTCATCGAATGAAATTAATAATTAAAGTTTATATTAAACAATTTTTCAAGTCTCTTGGTTGAAATTAATTTATAAATTATCTTTTTTTTCATTTTATAATTATATTTAAAATATAGAATCAAATTTATTTGAAATATATTAAATATGTATTATCAAAATAAGATACTCTAATACTTTAATAATCTTCCTAACAATATTGGGTAAAAAATAGATAAAATAAAATAATATGTGGGTAACAATGAGAAACGGTAACAATAAAGTTAATTTTAAAATAATTTTAAGAGATATTAATTATTATTTTTTGGAGGTTAGAGATATTAATTATTGGGTCATACTTATTAATTAATTATTAATCCAATAAATTATAACCGTTAGATTGACGAAAATCAACAATTACGATTTAGTAGTAACAAGTAGTAACAAAAAGAGGTAGTAACTATAACATTCTCCATATATATATATATATATATATATATATTTGTACTAAAGAGGTTCTTTAGGTTGGTTATTCAAATAAATATTTTTTATATTTAAAAATTCTCTTTGATATATTAAATTATAAATATTAATTTTGTAAGGAGAAAACTCTAAATTCCATCCCTAATTTATTTAACTTGTTGCTACCACGATCACACTATTTCATGGAAGCTCAAGAGCACAACCACATTATACGTAAACATATATGTTCACCCGTAATAAGATAGAGACAAATGATTTTCCCTCCCTAATAAGGAAATAATTAGAAATATATTTTTTTCATCTCAAACCCATACTTTCTAGTAGGATTAACAACCCTTCAAAAATTTCTCAACATATAAATCACATAATATTACTTTTTCTAACACAAATATCCCAATGTAGATAATCTAGCAAAAATAACAAATATTAATCAAATATGCTACATGAACATGGTTAACATTGCTTTCCCTAGCATGACTTATTAGTGTCGAAAATTTCTTTTATGCAAGAATGCAAAGTGTATTCCTAAATGACTCGTGAGAGACAATGACTTATTAGTGTCAAAATTTGCTACAGAATTATTTCCGTTGAAAATTGCAACAGAATAATTTTCCGTTGAAAATTCCAACGGAAATTTTGGACTTTTTCCGTCGAAAATTGAAACGGAATAATTTTCCGTTGAAAATTCCAACAGAATTTTGGACTTTTTTCGTCGAAAATTTCAACGGAATTATTTTCCGTCGAAAATTTCAACGGACTTTTTTTCCGTTTATAATTTTGACTGAATTTTACTCCTTCATTTTGTTCTTCAAGTAATCACAAGCATTATGAAAAACCATAAATTTCTTTTATGCAATAATGCTATCATTTATAATTGTTTATGGTATTGTGCATACATATTGAAACATTCACATGAGAATTCAAGTAGTCTTGACTATCCACAACTACAAGTGTTGAAGTAGTGGGTGAAGTTATGAGTATACAAAAATGATGCTAAGATGTACTCATATGATAATGGATATGAAAATAAGTAAATATGTTGTTAACAAATCTCTTTAATCTTTATTGAAATAAGCTTCAAACAAAAGATAAGGTCTTAGGCTTTGACAGAATTAATCGTATAAATGGCACACACACCAAAGCTCGATGAGGGACAAAACCTCCGAAGCGCATACCTGCTGGAAGCCATCAATAGTAAACTTAAACAATATAAAAAATGCAATCAACAAAAACAAACACAACATGAGTGATATGCAATTATCAACATATATGATATATTGATCTGAGTATAATAAATATTACAGAGATTTGTTAGCAACATGTTTACGTATTTTCACATCCATTATCATGTGAGTACATCTGAGCATCATTTTAGTATACTTATAACTTCACCCACTTCTTCAACACTTCCAAATGTGGATAGTCACTACTTGCATTCTCATGTAAATGTTTCAATATATATGCACAACACCATAAACAATTATAAATGACAGCATACTTGCATAAAAGAAATTTAGGGTTTTTTATCATGGTTGTGATGGCTTGAAAATTATCAACGGAAAAAAACTCCGTTGAAATTTTCGACGGAAAAAGACCAAAATTCCGTTGAAAGTTTCAACAGACCAAAATTCCGTTGCATTTTTCGACGAAAAAATATACCGTTGCAATTTTCAATAGAAAATTTCCGTTGAAATTTTAAACAGAATATTATTTCGTTGTAATTATCAACAGAATTTGTTGTCCGTCGATTTTTTTGATTAAAAATAATTATGTGATAACTTTTTGACAGAAAATTTCAACGGAATTTAATTTCCGTTAAAATTTTTGACGGAATTTATTTTCCTTTAAAAATTTCCGTCTCAAAATTCAACGAAATTTTTTTTTGTCTCTACTTCCAATGGAATTGAATTTTCGTCAAAAATTCCGTTACTATTTTTGACGGAATATTTTTCGTTAATAAATTCTGTCGATAATAGAGCTTTTTCTAGTAGTGTAATATGTTGTTCTTGGCCTATAATTTTTCTTTAATCCATCACGTTGATATTTGTTGCTGATAAATACAATTTCGCAATACTATAGTTTAGTGTTCACGTCAGAGTTGTGGATAACACTGATTCTGCATCATTTCTTCTGTTTGATCGAGACTGTGTTACTTTGTTGGGAATATATGCTGGTGAATTGCGCGAGCGACATTTTAAGAGGGTGTGTATTATCAATCCTGTTAAATGCTTAACATATTTTTTTTGTCGTTTATTGATCACTGTTAGCGTTAGAATTTGATAACGTTTTGTATCCTTTTTATTTCTTCTATTTTACTTTTTTATTTTTTATTTTTTTTATAGGGTGCGGATTTGGATCAATTTCCAGATGAACTAAATGTTTTGAACGAGAAGTCAATGTTGTTTAAGATAAATGTGAAGCAGAAGGATCTGAACTCATACAGTGAGCCAAAGTATCAAGTTTCCAAAATTTGTAAAAATGAAGAAATAATCTCAATGTTCATTAAGTCTGTGATCGATCCAAATGTAGGCTGCATATTTATTTCTGTTGGATGTCCAAATTTCTTAATCATTTTTACTTGATTGTTGTTTGTTGTTGTATATCACAGGAGGAAGAAAATTTTGATACTACTCGCGAAAACGAAATTGTATCTTCGGAACTTGAAAAAGGTTGCGGTAACCCATTATTTGAATTAAAATTTATGTTTTGAACAAAAAAAGAATTCATAACATCTTGACGTACTGACTATGTTGAGAGTCAGACCTGTGATAGTGCTGACATTGGTGATGTTTCTCTGACTATGTTGACACCGGTGATTAATTCTCATAATTCTATTGCTGGGGAATTTAATTTTTCAGTTGTTTGAACTGCGAAAAAAAAAAGCTTGAAAAGGAGTTATGTATTTTCTGATTTATATTTGTGTTTCTATAAATTGCCATCAATTTTTTTTTAATCTTACTATACTGATTAAACCATTTCATTTGCTTGCGCAAAGTTGAGATGCTCATCACTGATTTTTTTTTCTTTTTTTAAATAGATTTGATGCAGAAGCAGATGAGACCACCCCGTAGATTTGGAAACTATGTCTTGAGGGTGATTTTTTGTGTCTTGGAGACGAAATGTTTAAAGGATTGGTGTTGTTATTATGACTTTTATTTGCAATGTCTTTTGTTCCAGTGACAACTAATATGGTATATTCATAGCCGAAGTTTTTTGTAATGGACTACCCCATGAAAGCTGTTTTTTGCAATGGATTCCTGATATGTTGATGTGTGGCACTCTCCTACTGTTTTTTTAAACATTGATTCAAAACTTCTAGCAAAAAAAAAGTACTCATCGTGCTGCTGAAAAATCAGTTATATCTTCCAGTATAATTAATATTAAAAGTGAAAATTGTAGTGTTACATGTTGTGCAATAAATATTAATAATCAAATGATTAATCCAATCTTTGATTATGTTTTGGTTCATCTTTTAAAAGTTTAATTTTACAAGTTCGATTTTACTCAAACAAAGACTGAGTAATCAAAAATTATAATCTGACTCATTGAATAATTCAAAAAACATATCTTAACAACTGATAGCATATCGTTTTGGAAATTTATATGTCAACAAATCTTAACAGGTTATTTCTTTCTGTTTCTTTTCTTTTCTTTCTACATTGTCTTTTTTTGAATTTAAATTTGAATTTGGAACGATGGTGTATTGGGGAACGTCTGTCATCAAAACGCTGCATCTAATCTAATGTTTGATCAACGTAGGAATTAATTAGATCTCAGGTTTAATGACCGTTTCTTAATTTGAGGAATAATGGTTTTGGAAATCATCCAATATAATTAAAAGCTTAATTTGGGGATCATTTGTCATCAAAACGCTGCACGCTGGGCAATTATATGCGGCACTGTCTAGAGTAAAGAGCAAGCACGAATTGAAGAGATTGATACTTGATGAAAACGGTTGTGTTACAAATAGTACCCTTAATATAGTTTACAAGGAAGTATTTCAAAGATTAATGTAGTATATTTCCTTCTTTCTACAATGAGATAACATCGTTGTTTGGTACAGGTAAAGACAAAAAAAATGGCAATGGAGTGCTTTTTTACTTATCTTCGTTGTCGTTTGGTTTTTTTAACTGCTACTTTTTTTTTCTCATGCAGAAATCGTATTTCATGCACACATGGTATATTGTTAACTGCTATTTTTGAACAAACAGTATTTCATAGTCATCAATATTGTTATAACACTTTTTATTTGTACTCACATATTCATGTTTTTTTTTCATACTTTCATTTGTAGATTATTAATCATTGATTTCTAAGAGGATGAAGGATCACAAATGTAGGTTCAGCAACTTTCTTATTACCTTCATGTCAAGCACATCATTTAAATATTTTTGTTCACATGTTACGTTATTATGTTTATTATGATTTACTCTATTACAGATATATCATACAGAAATGCTGTTAAATGTTCTGATCATCTCCAAGAAATACTTACAGAAGCTGAGTCAAACTTTGTAATTTTTGAATGACAACATGACAATGTAAAATGCAGTAATATACTTGCATGTGTTGCGTTAGTTTTTACGAGACAAACAAATCGATTTTTTTTCCTCCGTGCAACGCACGGGTAATACACTAGTTATATATACTAAGAGAATAACATCAATGGAAAGTTTGATGATGTGTCACTCCTTCCTTCAATTTCACCAATGTGTTCACACTTGACAAAGTTTGAAAACTTTCTTCCTTTGGAATTTTTCTTAAATCAAAAATTAATATTAATTAGTGGAAAAAAAGAGAATCCTCATAATTGTGGGGTCAGGCTGAATTAAAGTTCCACTACTTTATACTTCAGAGACTTTTCAAGTCCTTTTTGGAAGTTGTGTATATATGATGATATGTTTTGCTTGGTTCTTCCCTTTGGTCATCGCCTTTTGTGATTCTTCCCCTCCTCATCCTGTTTTCTTTTGTTTTCTCTTGCAACTTCATCTGCTCAACCTTTTTTGGTGCGAAATATGTACTCGAGATATGATTTCATTAAGGATCTTAATCCGTCAAAGGAGGAGTGGAGGATTAAGGAGAGGGTGGTTAGGACTTGGAATGTTCCTAATTTTCAGTGAAAATTTTTTGACGACAATCTGGACATGGTTCTCTTAGACGAGAAGGTAATACTTTGCGTTTTGTTACGGGTTTTTTTTTTTCGTTTCGTTTTTTTTAAGGCCCTAATGTTAATTTATCTAATGTATTTATTTTGTAGGGTGGAAGGATACATGCTACTGTCAAAGGATCTCTGAATGTCTGTAAAATAATTTGCGAAGGGGATGTCTATTTTATAAGAAATTTTGAAGTTGGGTTGAACACTGGTAATTTCAGGCCAACTAGGCATGATTATCGTCTATCTTTCAACTTGAGGACGGATGTCAAATCGATTGTGGATGCTGCTATTCCTGCTTATGGATTTAGTTTTGTTGATTTTGATGTCGTAGAGAGGGAATCAGCTGACTCTCCTTATTTAGTAGGTAATGTTTTTGTCTGAGTTTACTGTTATATTTTATCTGTTAGTGTCGTTGATAAATGTTCGACCTCTCCTCTTTGTAGATGTCATCGGTTTGCTGTCAGGTATTGGAGACGTCCGTGAGCATGTTGTATCCGGTAGAAAAACAAAGATGGTTGTTTTAGAACTTGATGACCTCAGGTATATTTGTATGATTATTGGGAAGTATAATTTCAGATGAAATATATTTTTATTTCGCTCAAATTTCCTGAAAATAGGGGTCACAAGCTCGAATTTACTTTGTGGGAGCAACATGTGGATGAAGTGCAATCTTTGTTGGCGAAGAATGAGTCTTCTCAAAACGTTGTGATCGTCCAGCTTGCAAGGATTAAGGGTTCAGGGGTATTTTGAATCATTTGTGTTTAATAAATTTTGTGTTTTGATTTGTTTTGTTTTTTGCATCTCCGTTACATTCGTTTTCATGTCTGAATAGGTAAGATAGGGATAACGAATACAAAATATACGACAAGGATACTCTTCGATTCAAGTCTTCCTGAAATCGTAAAGTTCAAAAAAAGGTGAGCATTTTGTTTACGCGCTTCGTAAAAAAAAAAAAAGTAAAAGAAAATCCCATGCGCGTGTCTTCCATTGATTGTTGTTTTGGGTATGATTGGTGATTGTTTTGCTGTTGTGTTGTGTTTTAGTGGTCAAAATGCCCATATATATCTGTTACATTTCTTTCCTATATTTTACACACACAAAAAATTTGGTAAAATTTCACATATCTTTTATATGTCACTTTTTTTTTCACATCTTAATATGAGTTAGAATTTAAAATCAAATCTACCAATAAAATCAAAAATATCAATTATATTATTTGAATTAGTTATTTTGGTCACACCCTAACACAGGCAAATGAAGGGGTTTATTTTGATACTCCATCCTAAATAAATAAACATAACGTATGTCTACCAAAAAATAATAATAATAAACATAACGTATAAGTTTTTATTTTAAAAAAAATTATTAATTGATTTTTAACTTTGGTAAGCCTGTAACTTTTATTTCTTAATCTTTAATATGTAATATAAAACATATAATTATAAAAAAAAATATTTACCAAAAAAAATTAATTAAATAGTTTATATTTAGGGAAGAATACGAAAACAGATCCCAGTAAATGAATTTTGGGTTTTCTGGAAGACTTTTTTAGAGGGCTGTGGGCTGTGCTATGACCAAATAAGACTACGACCGTGAATCAGGAACGGGTAGGTCCAATCGTTAGAAGAAAGCATGTAAGAGAACACCTCCTTTGAAACCTTTTAATTTTTAATTAAAAGACACACTCATTGAAGAAATCCAATTGACCGTAAACTTGGTTTTATTTGCATATATAGCCATGAATAAATCCTTCATCATTTCTTTGTGCTTGGAATTGTATAAAATGTTGCAGATGAAAATAAAAATTAGTGCAGCCAAATACCCTTATAATGTCTTTTACAACATGATTTAATGGACACATAACATTACGAAGTTAATGAATGAAGCTTTTCTTTCCTTGACGAAACTTCTTAGCTTCAAGCGACAAAAACGGTTCGTTTAACTAGAGACGCCTAAGAGGAGCACAATTCTAAACTTAAGGCGTGATTGGCGTGATAAGAGACGCCATTACTTACGAGATACAAAGTCCAAGTCGCATGCAAACTTTGCCTAACAACATAACGTGTCTGTGGTAGACTTAAACTCTTTAATCATTTTATTTGAACACACTTAAATTTAGTTTTATTTTATATTTTCTAATTTTTAAAATTTTTGTCCATACAAATTAATTTATAAAAAAGTAATCTTGTTAATATAATAAGCCAATTTTGTTAAAGTAACAAGTTGGGCAAAAACTTTTGAAACTAATTCATATAGATAAAAAATTTCAAGAACAAAAATACTACATCTAACTTTTTTTTTAAAAAAAAAAAAAAAAACTAAATTGTATATTACCTACCTCAAATTTCAAATCTTTTACTAATCTTAATCTAAAATCTATAAATTATCCAATTATTATAACATAAAAACGCAATGTGTTGTAAGTTGTAGTTGTCATTTGAGTTGAGACATTCCAAGTTCCAACTAGCTCAGTTCAACAACTCTTCTCACTTGGACACAGACTCAGAGGACTACTATGAAGACTCGTAGCTCTTCAAAAATCTCTGCAAAATGGGTTCCCATTTTCTCTGTTTTTTCCTTCCTTCTTGGAATGCTCATCACAAGCAGGTCCCTTTCTATTTCTCTACTTTTTTTTTCTCTTTATTCTTTTTTATGTATGATTGTTTTAAGCTATGGATTCTGGTTGCTGTTTACTTTCCTTTTGCTTTGCTCTAATGAATCTAAAGTTGTAAACTTGGGTCTGTGTGTTGGCATTTTGTTTTTCAAAGTTCAAATTTTGATGATTAAGTTTTGGAGAAACTTGGTTGTGATTATCGAACAATATAATTGTTACTTTTCAGGATGTGGCTACCACCTGAATTGAACGGCGTGGTTCTGTCAAAATATCGGCATGAACAAGAACGAAAAGTGTTCTCAGGGGATTGTGCTACTAAAAAGGCATGCTTTACTCATGTGAATTTCTAGTTCAATTTTTACATGTGTTTTAAATTGTTTTCTATGATTTTGAAATCTCTGGGGCGTGTTTTGGAATGCATCAGGAGTCTGTGCACGATAAGGATGTAATGAACGAAGTGTTCAAAACCCATGAAGCCATTCAGTGAGTGCTAAGGGGAATGTGTTTCTATTTTTGGCTAGATTTGCTTGCAATTGAAGTATTGAGTGATTGGTGTTTTCTTTTGTTTGGAGGGCATGTCAGATCTCTAGACAAGCAAGTTTCCATGCTTCAGATGGAACTGGCAGCAGCGAGGAGTACACGAGAACCTGGGATTTCAGATGGTTCGGCTAACTCCTTGGGCTCGGGCCTCTCCACTGAAGGCCCTCCCAGGAAGAAGGTGTTTATGGTGATTGGGATAAACACAGCTTTCAGTAGCAGGAAGCGGCGTGATTCGGTTAGAGAGACTTGGATGCCTCAAGGTATCTTATAGTTCTAATGAGAGCTGTTTTAATCTAACCTAAACGGTGATGGGTTAATTTCTAACAGGTGGTGTTTTTGGTTCTCACTTTTGATTAGGGGAACAGCTTCTTCAATTGGAACGCGAGAAGGGAATCATCATCAGATTCATGATTGGTCACAGGTAATTTCTTGTATTATTCTGATTGTGTTAGCAACATGAATTATTATCAAAACAAAATATGATGTGAATCAGGAGAGTTACAATAACGCCTTAAGAGACTTAGGTCCACAAATAAATTTATGGCTTTATGTATACAATGTGAAGCTAAATGAAGTTTTTGTTGTTAAGTGAAACACTGATAGAGAGATATAATATAAAACTATTGAAGTCCCATCACTTAACACCTTAAGTTGTAAGGTTGAATTGCTTGCTTTGTCCTGGTATCGGAGCCAAAGTGACCACGGGGTCGCTTGAGCTGTTGGGTGAGATGGTTTCTTATCAAAAACATTTATTTATTATTTCTATTAATATGATAACACAAAAAGATTGTTCCTGTTTGATATAACAAAATTATCTCTATTACACTTCTTATCTGACTGCTAGATCCAAAAATGAGCGACAAATTGGCCACAGAGAACTGTGTTTTTAATCCTTACCTCAAAGAACAGTTATTGGCCACAAAATTGACTTCTTCTACCAATTGCAATAGGATACCTCTGTAATCCTTTGTTTTTTCTACTGAAGTCAATACCTTAGTACTGAGATTGGAGATTGTGTACTTGTATCCTGTTATTGTAAATGATCAAACTCATCAAAGATTCTTGACAGCATATCTCTTTGATGATATCCCTTCCCTTGAAGTTTGAATGCATATGAATATTATTGCTTATTTTCTCTTAATATTAACACTCACTAATTTTAGGGAACATGAATTCAAGATCTTGTGATAATTGGAAATCGTTTGGCGCAAGTAAGTTAGAATTACAAGTGCCTATATAGCACTATAATTTTCATGAAAAGTCTCCTATGAGTTCACCTTGCTGACATTGGAGTATGTGGAATATTGTATTTGTGTTATCTAATAGGTTCAGGTTATGATGGTCTTATTCTTTGTGTTACTACAACGAACCATGCTAAGTAACCATAATCCTTGTTTCCATGTTTACTCCTCATCATCTTAGTACATAGTAACTTGGTTCTGCATCTCATACTTCATCAACTGTATACATGGAAATATAATAGGAAGAGTTTGGTATCAGAAATCTTAGAAGTTAAAACATCTTCGCAAGATAAAGCGAGTATTGTCTATTTTTGATATGGTTAGGCTTATGAGGTCTCAACTGTTGATAAATACACGGAGAGACAAATTTGTGCAATTTAGACAGTTCTGAAGGCAGAAGGGTAGTGGTTTGAAATTCAATTTCTTTACCTTTGATAATAAATCCTCCTTTGTGATGTAGCTATCTGTTGGCAGCAGAAGGGGCTATTGTTAACTTTGGCTAGAAATATCATAAATAATATATGCAGAAGGTGTAATTCTGAAGTTAAGATAGGGATGTTCCGATTCTGTTGTTCAAATCAACAATTTTAAGAACCCAACACAACATGGTTTCATTATAACTCTATCTGAAAAATAGATATATGTTTACTAGGCGGCACTGTTATACTTAATGGAATTGACATGATTGATATTGCCATCATTGTCCCAGTGCAACTTCCAACAGCATTCTAGATAGAGCAATTGATTCAGAAGAAGCCCAGCACAAAGACTTCCTTCGCCTGGTAACACAGATCATTGGAATTGTTTATAAAAATCTGGATAATCTAGCAGGAATATGATGTTGCTTATTCATTATCTTGTAGGAACATGTTGAAGGGTATCATGAATTGTCTGCTAAAACAAAAATTTTCTTTTCTACTGCGGTTGCAGAATGGGATGCCGATTTCTTTGTTAAAGTGGATGATGATGTCCATGTCAATTTAGGTATGAGGTGTCTCAGGATTCTTAACCACTTTCTTCTGTTTCCTTGCCATTGTTTCCTTTACTGCTTTACTCCATCCCATTTCCCTCACAAGTAATGTTCATTCTAATTTAGGTGTACTGGCAACGACCCTTGCTCGTCATCGTTCAAATCCCAGGGTCTACATTGGGTGTATGAAATCTGGACCTGTTCTTTCACGAAAGTAATTTAACTGGACTTATATATTTGATAGAGGCTACCCTTCTATGCTCCTCATTGTGGCTTCGTAGTAATCTGATTTTGTTTCTGTATATCTAGGGATGTTAAGTATCGTGAACCTGAGTTTTGGAAGTTTGGTGAAGAGGGTAACAAATACTTCCGACATGCAACTGGGCAGATATATGCAATCTCTAAGGATCTGGCCACTTACATTTCCATCAATCAGTATGGATATCGTTTTCCATTCAATATTAATTAGCTATTTTTTTATCTCTAGCCAACAATAGTGACTTTTCTTCTTTATATATATGAAGAAACATTTTTGAATGTGAAATTAAGCACCCAACTAGATTTTTCACAGTGCATAATGATTGTGCTGTCATTTTTTTAAAAGCAAAATACTCTTGAAAAAAAAAAAAAAACATTTTTGTACGTTCAGTTAAAATGTTTCCAAGATAGGAACTCTTTAGCTCATGGATCGGTCAAAGTTTAAATAAGCAAGCAGAATCTGATGTACGTTTGGCATGGAATATAATGTCTTGCAAGACAAATTTCACGAGGTTCCTAATTGTGACTGCAGGCCAATATTGCACAAGTATGCTAATGAAGATGTCTCACTCGGCGCATGGTTCATTGGTCTGGAAGTTGAGCATATTGATGACCGGAGTATGTGCTGTGGGACTCCTCCAGGTATGGCATCTGAAAATAAGTAAATAGTAAACATTGTCTACCTATCACTTTGGCTGTCAGAGAAATAGGGAAACTATATTTGTTTCAAGTTCTGCTAGAAATTCTGACATTTATCATGCATTTTGGTGTCACTGGATGAGTTCCCATCAAACTTTCTTCTTAGAGGGCTCTCCACATTTTAAAAAGTTTTAAAAAGGACAACATGATGTTTTGTCTTTTAAAGCTTCTGCTATATAATTTATATTTTTAGTTCAACTGAGTTTCTCATCCCCCCTCCCCCTCCCCCAACCTTTTTTTTTGTTATTTTCTCTTTTGAATGTGGTACTCATTTCGACTAAATGTTTCTGTAGACTGTGAGTGGAAGGCTCAAGCAGGTAACATATGTGTTGCATCCTTTGATTGGAGCTGTAGTGGAATCTGCAAGTCAGTAGAGAAGATTAAATTTGTCCACTCAAAGTGTGGTGAAGGGGATGGAGGTGTTTGGAGTGCTTTATTTTAGGTTGGTTCAAGGGAAAGAGGAACTGATAGTTTAATGCAATTGAAACAAAGGCAGTTTTCTTTTCTGGGTTATGAGTTGGAAATCTGTGCAAATAGAAATAACATGGAAGATTTCCTCAGCCTTTTAAAGCTACCGGAGAGGATGCTTGATCATTTTGGTGGAAACTGTTGTTTCAAGTTTAGAATTGCATGAATTTGGATTTAAGGTTACACGTGTTCATGTTACCTTCCCGTCTTATTTTAGGGTGTGCGAGGATATGATATCTATACTCGGTGTTATGTAACATGGGCCTCTTTTTTATGTTTCTGTTTTTGTTTACTCGATGTTTTTTTTTATGTATTTGTGCAAGGTCGAATTTTTGTTTTGTATAGTGAAAAGGGAATGAATTCATAGTTTTGTTGATGCGTTCCAAGTGGAAATCACAAATTTCAAAAGACGTTTATATTTACAATTGATCATTTATCTGATATTATCTCTTCGTTAAAAATTTTGCGCGCGGATATCTGATTCTTTTAAGAGACTAAAAGTGTATGAGATTTATGTTTCTTTTTTTCTCTTTTGTGACATGGTCTCGTCGTGAGTCTTTTATATTTTTATGTGTCTAATAGATAAAATTATCTCTTACAATATGTGAAATATTAATTTGTTCTTTTAATCAACAAAAATTGGGTAGTTGCACTGATAAGTGAATAAGTGAAATACATTCCAAGATAAGACTAAAATTTAAGCTCCTAAACAAAATTGATGAGAGAACCCTAAACTATTGAGTATTTTTACTTAGGATTTCATTTTTTTCATGGTAGCAGTAAATAAATCTCCTGCAATATATATATATATTATATTATGGGTAATATATATTTATAATCATAAAATTACTTTTTTTTCTGTCATATTAACCGACAATATTTAAGAAAAGAGAAAGAAATTTTAATATTATAATTATATATTCCTCATAATATAATGTTATTGTTTTTAGAAAATATTTTCTTTTTCAAACAACATGAGTGAATGATTATCCTTTTACTTATTATACATTCATTTGAAAGTTTCTCAAAATTAAATTATCTTTATTATATTTTGAATATTTTAGAGTCATAGACTCCTGCGAGTATCGACAACCAAAACTTTTTAAAAATAGAAACGTTATTTTAACGTTGGAGTAATTTGTGAATCGTGAGGTAGAGACGGGTTAGAAATCTGTCATTATTTCCTTCCTTATTCTTACTGTCACTACTTTCTTGTTTTTATAATCTACTCGCTATGTCTTATTTTCAGGTTTGCAGTCGGAAAGCTATGAGAAAGTGACATCCAACACCGTACCAGTTGGAAATGAAAATGAAATGGAAGAAGTTAGATACCAATAAAGGCGAAGGAGATTTGAGGGCAAATATTTTTCATTAAAGAAAGAATATTGTAAATAAAGATAAGACATCAAAGGGACTCAAATGGAGTTCTAGTTGATCCAATAATGAGAGTCAAAAATATCTTTTAATGACAAAAATACTAATTACTTTTATAACAGCAATTGGAATGATATTAACCGAAAAAGAAATTCAAGGGAATAATTAATGGGTTAATCTAACAAATCCGACATCAATCAAATCTATGTCCATTAAGCAAATAATTAATTAACTTAAAATTTTAAGTTATTAAGTTAGGCTACATTAATAATTTTATATATTTTTAACACATTCTCTTTCTAAAAAAATTTATTGAGTTTGAAAGGTAAATGATTTATCATACCTAACTTATCTGTGTTAAAAATTTTTACAAAGAAAATGAGAAACACGAGACTCTTAAAAAAAAAATTCAACCTAAAAATTTAAACCATTAAGTGAGACTAGATTAATAATTTCATTTATTTCTAACAAAATATAACAAGTATATTCAAAGAAATATCAATTTAAAATCTGATCTAGAATAATAATATAAATACAAGGCTTATATTAATACAAGACTCACTTTCAAAGTCTTTATCATTAAGAAAAGACCAAGTTAACAAAGATTTTATAGTTATTGTTACGTCTCAACAAGTTCTTTAGCAAATTTCACCGCCAAGATACTTTATCACCAAGAAACTACAGCAAAACCTTATTACAAGTTACCCACAAGAAACAATGAAAACAGCTTATTGCCTCATCATATTCAAGTTGGTTGTCTCTCCATCAAGGCTGCTCATCTCTTTATTATAAATGCATACTTGTTAATCCAAATATACACATTTTATCTCAAAAAGGTAGACTTAAGCTTTTTCATTTCGCTGAACTGTGGATGCCAAATTCTACATCTCGAAATTATACTGCTATCCCACAAAGAATTCTATTCACCCCTCTGTTTGAATTGATACTTGCTGCTGTCGGTTTTAAAGAGATTTGGTTAAACATTTTATTGAAAAGCTTTTTCGCAAAGCTAATGTCGGTTTGACTAAAAAGATGAAATATCAAACCACTTAAGAAAGTAGAGGTATAATTATCATGATGGTGTATTTTAAATTAAATACCATGTTCATGATACTTTTTTTTTTTGTATAACCATGTTCATGATACTTGTTTAAACTATTAAAGATGAGTTGCATTAGCCTTTATGTATCAGGAAAAAAGAAAAGAAAAAAAAAGACGAGTTGCATTTTGCAAAAGACCAATTAAGGGCAAGTGTTAACTGTTAAGGTACTATTTAATACAAATAAATATTAATTTCGTTATTAAATTAAACATAATGTTTATTTAGACTATGAAGCAGTGTTTTAAAACTCGGCTCGGACTGGCCGGGTCGATCCGAGACTCGGTGACCCGGTGGGTTCCCCAGTCCGAGCGGGTAGTTAGACTGGTTATGCAGTCAGCCCGGATTGGACCGGTGACCCGGTTGACTCGGGTTAAACCGGTTTTTCCTTCTTCTTATTTTTTTTGGTAAATTTTTTTGTTGTTGATAAGAACTCTTGAATTAAATCATATTCATATTTTTTGATGAATATGATTAAAAGTAAGGTGAAAATAATAAGGTATTTTATATTAGTGTAGTTCGTTTATGTAATTTAGTTGCATCTTATAATGATCTCATGAAGTTAAGTGGTGATAAACAGTGATGGTCTCATGATCTCATCTCAACGATCTAGAGCTAGAAGCTTAGAAGTATATAATATTTGCTATCATTGAAAACCAATTTATTTTTTGAAGCTCATAGATAGTTTTCTTATGTGAATTTTTATCAATATAAGTAATATTTTTATATTTTTAACATGTGAACAGTAAAACCGGTTCAACCCGGTTGAACCAGTGACCCAGTAACCTAGTACTTCGACCGATTCAATGACCGGTCCGAGTTTTAAAACACTGCTATAAAGGATTTGGGAGGGGAACTGAAAAAGAAAGTGAAATATTAAAAGTAGATTCTCAAAATAAAAATAAAAATAAAATTGAGATAGGGAGAGTGTGAGTTATAGGGGTGAGAGTGGCAAGGGGATGGCTCGTGCCGGACCATCTAACCCAATCACACATGAGAGAGACAGGTGCTATTTTTTATTTTTTTGATTCAGCAAAGAGAGGTGTCTGCTGCTCACTGGTTGAATTCATTAAAGACCAATTGTGTTTTGCAAAATAATATATATATATATATATATATATATATATATATATATATATATATTTATCTCTTCTCTTAACATGTTTTCACATACTCTTATATGTTTGGTAATTATATAAAAGTGTTTTGAGGATTTTAAAAGAGAAAAGATAAAATAATATTCAGATAAGTTTTTTTCATTTTTTTATTCATTATAATAATTTTTTTATAATAAGAGCTCTTCTTAAAAAATATCATTTCAAATATGCTAGTATTAATACTTTAACTTACCTAGCTCCGGTAAAAATTTGGGATGAAGTAGTGTTGGTGATAAATGAGTCAGGAATTTTTGGCTCGCCTCGTGAAGGCCTGAGCTTACATGCCTAATATTGGTTGTTGGAATCAAGATTGGACTTGTATAAAAACTCGTTTAGTAAAAAGGTCTCAGGTTCTAATTCAAAAGCTCGACCTTGGAGCCTCTCAGGCTGGCCTAGTATATTAATTTTTATTTTTATTCATATTTTTTAAACTATTTATAATAGTCCTCTCTCCCTCTCAATCTATTTCATCCCTATTTTATTAGTTAAACATACTTTTTGAATGATTTTGTTCTATATTATGCTGTTTGGATATACATTGAATTTATGAATATTTATAGAATTACTAGTGTTGTTGATTGTATATTCTGTTTGGATAAATTTTTGTTGTCTTATTTTTTCTAACAGGCTAAATCAGGCTTTTATTTTTTGTAAATAAGACAGGTCACATGCCGATAATTATATTCGTAACAGGTAACATGTTTGGTAAGACCAACACATTTAAACACAGACTTAGCCTTTTAAGACCAAATCTCGGCTCGGCTTGGCTCGACCCGTTAACACCCCCAATTGCGGGTACGGGCGCGGGTTTGAGGTTAATTTATTTATTCTCGTTTAATTTATTTATTCTCTTTTAAGATTCATAATTTAAATAAACAGTATCTTTAATTTAGTAATGAAATCATTTTTTATTTATATTACATGAATAAACAAGTTCACTTAAAAAAACCCAAAATATTTAGGAAAAAGAGCGCAGTCTGTTTGTAGGATTGATATTAAATTGCTATTTCAATTATCTATTAATATATTTTTATGAAAAATATATTTCTCACGTGGTATTTGATAAAATTATCTCATATATACGTAAAAGTAGACGAAATTTTTTTTTCTCTTTTTCTCAGTGGATTCCGTCATTTTTTTGTATTAGATGAAATAATTAATATGAAAAATATTTCTCTTTTAATTAATAAATTATTTATATGAATAAAAAGCTACAACATAAGCAAATAAGATTTAATTTAAATAAAAAATTAAAAAATAATAAAAATAACCAATAAAATTAAATGACACACTTTGCGCGCTAGGTTAACACTTAATACACTCAGTTTTAGCAAATAATCGTAGTTTAAAAGAAATAAGTATGTGTTTAATTCTTTTAAGTACTATTTTTAGAAGAAGTTAAAAGTCTTATATCCGAAACCAATTAATCACCAAAACTGATTAGAATATCCACTCAGTTTTTTTTTTTTTCTTTCGTTGCTAGTCACTGAATTCAAGACTCTTGTTCTTCCTATTCATTTAAATATTCATTTATTTTGTTTTATGGATAAGTCCAACCGTCCAAGAATTCCATTTCTACTCTAGGCCCGAGTCTATTCACTAGCTTAGTATCACGCATCCCACCACTTTCTCTGCCTCTCTACTTCTGTGTCCCTTTCGTACTACTACTGGCCACAGCACCCATCCCCACCATCCCCAAACGCATTACGCAGTACCACACCGTGTCACATTTTATTTTCTGCCTTCCCCAATAGTTTTTACTTTTTACTTTGCTTCTTTCTTTCACTTTCTTCTTTTTTTTGTGCGTGTGGATAAACCAGCTCCTTTCTTTCTCTTACTCAACACAAAACACACAAAGTAACTGTAACTTAAAAGTAATTACAATTTATTACAGTGCCCTTTCTCTTGCAAAAACCCTACATTTCCCTGAAGAGGCCCTGCAGAAACAATCCTATTAATGGCAACAAGAGTTTTCTTTTCAGTTTTCGCTCACATTTCGTTCTCATGACAGAGCGTCTTTGCCTTATTGTTCCATATATGCCATCTCTGTGACTGTGTGCGTGTGTGTGTTTCTTTGTTTGTACGTGTATGCACATGCCTTGAGTAGCAAGGAAAAAAGGTGTTTTGCAATGCTGTTCATTTAATCATTTTTATGTGCGGGTGAGTTTATCAATCCCTGAGCTTCAGTTTCTACCTGCAAATAGGTCCAATAATTCTTCTCACTCACACGTTTCGGTAACATGAATGCACTTTGCTCATAGAATGATTATTACGCTTTAGAAATAAATCATTTGCGTTCCTTTTTCTTCTGTCTTTTCGTTTCTCTCTGTTTACAAAGTGCGATTTTCTCTTCCATAAGCATTTTGAAATTTGAAGTGGACAGAGTAAGTTGATGCTTGTTCTTGGTTACATTTTAATTTATTTGTTTTTTTTTTTATATGAAGTTGTGTTGTTTGTCTCTCTTCACAGAGTGAAAAGGTTGCGAGCATGAAAGGGGAATCGGTTCATAAGAACCCTAGGAAGAGGAAAATGGTGCTAAGCGACGATGAGAATGACGAAACAGGAAAGGATCGTAGATTCAAAATCCTATTACCGAACGGGACAAGTGTGGAACTCATATTGAGGGATCCTCAACAGGAAATGAGTTTCGGGGATTTTATACGCTTGGTCAAAGACAAGTACATGGAATTTCAGAAAGATATCCATGGTGAATCAATGAGGAAGAAAAAGGATATTAACTGGAAGGGTGGTGCTCTGTTTCTTCAGGATGCCACTGATCGGAAGATTAGCAACGTTAGCAACGGAAATCCACAGCTTATTGTGAACACTATGTATATTTCATATACCCAATTCTTGCGGGAATTTAAGTTATTTGATTATTTAATGATCATTCAGTGCCTTTGGTTTTGACATAAACTATTTTCAATTTTTGTGATTTTTATAGTTTTTCAGTATTTTGAATTTACATTGTTAATTTTAATTGTCTCTTGTGTATAGTTGGTTGCTTTCTTATACCTGTGCTGAATGATCACTTGTTGATGTGTTTTTTATGATTTGCAGAGTGAATTTGGCTGAAGATAAGATTTCAATTTTTGACAATGGCCCAGGGATGGATGACACTGATGAGAATTCCCTAGTGAAGTGGTATCTATCTGGTTATAGTTTATTTCATGAATTTTTGAAAGTTGCCAATTACATGCTGATACTATATCATTTGAATATAGGTCAAACATTAACTTTCTATCAAAGGGCATTATTTCTAAAGTGAACGTAGATAAGTTATCTACATTCGCTCTCAAAACGACGTCGTTTTGGGTTGAAAAATTAAAAAATTATAATGAAAAAGACTATAACAACCCTGAAATAAATTATAATTATAAAAATACCTTGATTTTTGTCTTAAAACGACGTCGTTTTGGACTCAATGTAGATAAATTATCTCCGTTGACTGTAGAAAAAGCGAACCCAATATTTAAAATCCGAATATTTGCAGGACTTGTTTGTCAGCTGAATGCAAAACCAAGAATTAACATTATTTTTTCCTAGGATTTAATTTTTATTCACTTCCATTGCATGTGAAAAAACTTAGTTACTTTACTGATTTGTCATTCTTGCGTAATGATAGTTTAATAAGTTTATACTGATAGTTGATCAAATTTAAACACTTTTTTCTATGTTGAGGGCTAAAAGGATTCAAATCTAGGTGTCTGGAATATAATTTCAGTTAAAAGGTTTAGGGGTTTCAATTTAGTCTAGTTTGATAACCCGAAGATTTAGAGGTAAAGTAGAGTTTAAAAGTGAATGAATTGCTCGTAGATATTTATATGTGAAGCAATTTTCAGTTGGAAGGTTCATTGGCATGTTTTGCTGCGAGTTTCATAGCTATTGCTTTGGATATATACCAATCAATAATTCATCCATGTTTTCAAAACAAAAATTCTTCTAAAATTCTAAAATTTCAATTCTGCTGGCACATTATAGTAGTTTCCTAAATTACACCCAGTTTTCAAACATTACTATCTTTTGATCTTAATAAATGACTATTTGACTAAATTTGTACTTCCATCTGAAAATTTAAATCACATTTGACGAGTGCTAGTCGTCACGATTCAGGACTTGTATTAGCTGAATATTCCACTGTCTTCTCTTGATTTTAGACTCCTCTCATCGTTTTGTGCAGGGGAAAGATGGGTGCTTCACTTCACGGATCGTCAAAATCAAAGGCCATTTCTCCATTATCTAGTTCTGTTTTATTCTTTCGAAGAATAGAATTTGTTGGAGTTTTTTGTCCATCCTTTCAAAGAATGGCTGAATAATCATCTGCAAAGCGTGCAAAATTTGAAAAACAAGGACGTCCATCGCTCACAACACTTCCATCTGATTTAGGATTGGAGATTTTGGGCAGGGTAGCGTCCCATTCGATCGAAGACATATCAAACGTCAAGTTGACTTGCAAGGAATTACTCCATCTTGCAGAGCATGACTCTGTGTATAAAAAATCCTCCTTAGAGAAGTTTGCATGTCTGCAGTTGAATTGGGTTAACAAGGAAAAGCCGTTTTACATGTGAGATTACATGTGAGTATTGTCATGCCGATGCCGATTACATGTTAACCCAATTCACATGCAGACATGCAAACTTCTCTAAGGAGGATTTTTATACACAGAGTCATGCTCTGCAAGATGGAGTAATTCCTTGCAAGTCAACTTGACGTTTGATATGTCTTCGATCGAATGGGATGCTACCCAGCCCAAAATCTCCAATCCTAAATCAGATGGAAGTGTTGTGAGCGACGGACGTCCTTGTTTTTTCAAATTTTGCACGCTTTGCAGATGATGATTCATCCCTTCTTCGAAAGGTTGGACAAAAAAAGTCTAATAAATTATATTCTTCGAAAGGAATAACGAAAAAGGAACTGTTTTAGGAACAGATGCTTATGATGCAGGCTATATACTAAGTTCAAACCGTTGATTAAATTACACAGTACTCATGCAACGATTGGGAAGGCATCTCCAACGTGTTGGTTTATTTTTGGGATTGAATATGCATTAAGTGAAAATACACTTATTAATTCGTTGGCATTTAATGTACCATTTAACTGTTTATAAAATACGTCTGTTAATTCTTAACAATTGAAAATAACAAAAATCTTTTCAAAATCCAGTGCAATAACTTGGGTTTTGATATTCCAAACAGAGTTTATTATAGTCACTGCCGTAGGTACACTGAGGTTCTAATAGACTACTTTGACAATGATACTAACCATTCAAAACAGATGATTATCAGATTGTCAAAAGATATATGTATTGATTTCAGATCAATTATCCATATTAAAAATAAATTTTACTTCATGGTCCCTGAACTTCTGAATTGCTTCTACAAAACAAGACTAAATTAACGGAAGACAGTACATTCTTTTTTTGTTTCCACGTAAGGGACTAAAAAGACAGTATATTATCACATTGATGTCATACCTGATTAGCTTCCTGTCATTTTCCTTATTGGACCACACTGCTTGCAAGGAATTATCCTGATAAATTAATAGTAGTGTTAGTGTCTAGATGTACAAAAAACTTGGAAAAAAATGAGATTGTACTCTGTGTTTTGTTAATAAGCTCACAATCAAGTCTGCAAGAGCTGTTTCAAAAGTATATTCTTCAGGAAGCTCCAGTAGCAGATCAGTATCTGGCGTCAAATCTCACATATTCTACATTTCAAACATAATCATTATGGCATCATGGAAACAAACCCGCAAGACTTTCCAACAATCAAAATCATACCCTGATCACATAATAAGAACCAAAAGATTAACAGCAGGTACAAAAAAAAATCAATAGAGAATCCTAACCTCGAAAAATTTGGCAACATCACCACTCCCATCCTGACTCAGAAGAAATACAAACAAACAAAAAGTAAATAATTAATAAATAAGGCTTCAACAAGTAAGCAAAGGAATAAAACCAAACTCAAAATTAAAGAAAAACAAAATATACTTGAATTTTTTTTTTTTTTTTATGGTGAAAACCAACAACAGCAATTGCACATAAACAGAATAGAGCAGGATCATTAGGTTATACTAACATGAAGGCGTAAAATATGGCACTATTTTAGGTTTATAGTTTTTCAATTGAATAACGTTGCTAATCTTTTTCAATAGTTTTTTCAATAATGTTTCAATGGTTAAACTACCTATTTTAATATATATTTTTTTCTCTATTCCTTCATTACCAGTGATCCACTTTTGTACAGTTATGATTTTTATGACCATATCATTTTTTTTTCACATGAGAAGATCCAGATCTTGATATTTTATCTATTTTTTTCTTGTCTATTTTACCTACTGATATGGATAAAAGTATAGGCCCAATAGAAGCCCGATGGCATGCCAAAAAGCCCAAGCCTATCAAAGATCCATAGCAAAGCGCGTAGACCGCGATGCCCACATCGCGTCAGACAAGACGCGATACCCCTATCACGGATGAGACACCTTGAAGGGAGCAAACTTAAAGCACAAGGCAAACCCACCGCGCCTTTATACCAATAGACAACGGACAGCTCCAGCTTACCGCGACTCTACCACTAGACATCAGAGACGATAAGGCTACCTAGGTCCCATTACTGACTTGCAGCCCAAGGCTGGCCACTCAGAAACCAAGCCGCCTCACTAAGGCGGCATCATAAACACTATATAAGCAAACGATACAACACCAAGGTACGATCATCCTTTACATTAACAACATAAAAACTCATGCCTCTGATACTGACTTAAGCATTGGAGTGTCTTCGCAGGTACCCCTCATTTGGTGTCTACGCGCCAACGTAAAGGACAAAGGCAAAGCACAATCCATTACACAACTCCAAGCCCAGACCAAGAACTTCGCAGACTACTCAATCGTGTGTGATTGGGCTCAATACATATTGGCCAGTCCATAGTGTATTTGGTCCGATCTTTGGCGCCGTCTGTGGGAACTTTCAACGTAGGCGACTTAAAGGTTGTCAGACGAACTTTCAACGTAGGCGACTTAGTCCTACGAAGAGCTGATGTCGGCAATAAAAATGCGCGACAAGGCAAATTAGCCGCGAATTGGGAAGGTCCATATCGCATCTACAGCAAAACGGATAAGGGGTCATATGTCATTGAAACGTTATCTGGTCTTACCATCCCGCGCACATGGAACGCGAACAAGCTTAAGATATTTTATAGCTAAGTCTTTTATGGTTCATCGCATATTTATCTTTTCAAATATGAATCACAAATTTCTCCTTAATTGATACATAATGCATCGCGCATAAGTGGGCAGGGTCACAACGATTCCAATCTAACATGATCCCTCATAAGGATCCTCCAAATAACAGGATCCCTCATAAGGATCCTTCAAGCAACAAGATTCCCCATACGAATCCTTCAAGCTACAGGATCCTCCAAATAACAGGATCCCTCATAAGGATCCTTCAAGCAACAGGACTCCCCATAAGGATCCTTCAAGCAACAGGATCCCTCATAAGGATCCTCCAAAGAACAGGATCCCTCATAAGGATCCTTCAAGCAACAGGATCCCTCATAAGGATCCTCCAAATAACAGGATCCCTCATAAGGATCATCCAAGTAACAGGATCCCTCATAAGGATCCTTCAAGCAACAGGATCCCTCATAAGGATCCTCCAAGTAACAGGATCCCTAATAAGGATCCTCCCAACAACAGGATCCCTAATAAGGATCCTCCAATCGAACAGGATCCCTCATAAGGATCCTTCAATCAACAAGATCCTGCAACTAAAGGATTCCTCTCAGTTCAAACGCGATCTTCCCAGATCCATCGCGGTCTTCTACATACCAACGCGATGAAGGCAGGCTAGGCCAAACCTAGGTCAAACTCCTTCCAAAGGTATAACACCCCTAGAAGCATGCCGAAAACAAAGGTATATAAACTCTATGTGTTATGAATTGATAAACTCTTTACGGATAGTCGCTTATGGTCCTCGAGTACCACGCAAAGTAGGAATCCCTATGGTTTTCAAACACCATACAAAGAAGGAATCCTAGTTTAAGGAACAAGCGCACTGATCTATATGTTGAAAAAAAACCTCACGAAAGAGAAAAAGGAAGATAAGGGTAATAACCTTCAACAATTATCAATTTTTTCACGTAACTTCGGAGGAGCGTCGACAACATCATCATTATTCCATGCTTCTTTCCTGAAGAAACATATACTTACAACTATTCTACGAGTACTTAGTCGATATTCATCATACAAGAAAACAAAACACATATTATACACACATCATCCATGCCATCAACAAAATATCATTGATCAAAGCAATAGGGGATACCCCCTGGAAATATCATAGTTTCGCAGTACTTGGGGAAATTCCCCTTACAAGATCACAACAGTAAGAGCAGAAATTAAGAAGAAATTAAACTGTCTGGATAGACATGTCCTGAGGATCATCATTATCTTCAGCGCGATCTTCACCCACAATGGGAGGTTCTTGAGGGGTTGGTTCTTCTAAGGACGGCGCGACAGTATCAGTATCCATCGCACTGACTAGCTCCACTAGAACCTCTTGGTCTTGATCATTGAGCATCACCAGTTGGCCATCCTTGAAATAATGGAAGTAATGGACATTCTCCAACTTGACAGAAGGATTGAAAAAGCGCACTTGCTCCATTATGTTAGCAAAAGTCCCCTCAGCCTCCTTCTCAAATAAACCCTGATACCTCTTAACCTCACTGGTCAAGAACGCCTTATCCTTGGCCCAGGTATCAGCGTTTCCTTCTAGCTCCATAACGCGCTTATTCAGATCAGCTTTCTCCGCCTCCAAACCCTTATTGGAGGTCGTAACCGTCTTCAAGGCGCTATCCTTCTTCTCCACTACTTTATTCAATTTGGCTAATTCCTCCTCAGACTTCTTCAATTTTTCTTCAAAGTCAGCATTTTTACCCTTCAGCTCATCAATGCGCTCCTTCAAGAAATCCACCGAGCCTGCTACATGGAATGAAGTTAATCATTACAAGCACAATATTATATAAATCAAAAAATACAGCAGCAAGTGACTTACCAGGCACAGACATAATAAATTGGTTCGCTACGCTCAGATTTACAGAGGTCGTCAGCCATTGATCTTTAGATAGCGTTTCAATACGGGGATCGACTTCTCTACCCTTAGCATACATGTTTCTGTCAAATCCCAAGCCATCACCAACATAGACAAGGCTCGGCCACTCTACATTGGGCTGTCCAGCTATCTCTTCAAAAGTTCTTTTCTTCCCCCTCGCAGTGTCTTCCACCACTACCTCAGGAGGTACGACAC
Source organism: Gastrolobium bilobum (assembly GCF_033153095.1). Taxonomy (NCBI): domain Eukaryota; kingdom Viridiplantae; phylum Streptophyta; class Magnoliopsida; order Fabales; family Fabaceae; genus Gastrolobium; species Gastrolobium bilobum. Next base: position 159,923 of record NW_026897541.1, read on the forward strand.
CTTGGGAGGCAGCAGAAGGACCTACGGGCTTTAATGGAAACTTCAATCACGCGGCAGCATGCCCGCTCGATTTTGCCACAGCAGCAGCAGCAGACGCGGTAGGCTGGGGGGAGGCGGAGGAACCCGCAATAGCAGCGCGGTTGGCCGCTATCTTCTCTAATCTACTCAACGAAGCCGCCATTGAACTATCTGCATCAAGTATAAAAGAACAGCATTCACGTTAGAAATATCCAAAACACTTTTTGACATATAAATTATACATGGTTCTTCCTACAGAAGCTTGGCAAACTAATAGAAGTGAATTACCCAAAAATGCTCGGATATCATCATTTGAATACTCATTCAAGATTGTATACGTGCTCAACGAGCCTGTATCTGAAGCTTCACGGGCAATTTTACTCAGAGTAGTCACGGTCTTCTGCTCCATGTCGCTCAAATCATCAAAATTATAACTTAGGCTGGCACCTTCCAACGAATGCTCAGTCCAGTACAAAGGAAAGATGGGAATCCCATCTTCCCCTAGGAAAAAAAAGGTGGTATCTTTCGCTGGGAGAATTTTGAAGTATTCTGTGGTCCACTTATTAATCTTCCTACAATACGACTCACAGAACTTCACCTTGCTTCTGAACGACATCCAGCTTGAACGCGGTTCCATCATGCTAAACATGTACAAAAATGATTCTACTGATTGAAAAAGGCCATAGGCCTTGCAGATCATCTCATACACTTTGATAAAACCCAGGCATTGGGGGTCAGTTGAGAAGGCGCCACGTTCAAATGCGCCAGTAATTTATAGACAAAAGAGGAAAAGGGAAAATGAACTCCTATGGATAAAAGGAAATAAAAGTATATCATGATAAAATGTCGGGTTGATCCTTTTTCTCACGCAAAACAAACGCGCTCATTCTTCGGGACGACATCAACTTCCCACTGATCGTCAAGGGCTTTGTCAGGAGTCAGGTGGATAGGGGCTGTTACCTCTGCCAGCTCTCCCGGAGAACAAAACACAGATTCAGTATCCAGCACTGTATCTGTTACCCAGCTTAAGGATTCCTCATCCATCAGGTTTCGCTTAACAGGGGACTCATTCTCAGGGTCGAAGTGGATGACTTTCTTCTTAGATGAAGGGTTCACCTTCAGTTTCTTCTTCTCGATAGGACCGCGCTTCTCGGTAGCACCACATCTCGCCATTATTTCCTTGATTTGAGGAGACACAAAATCTGATTCAGAAGAAGAAGAATCAGTAGAAGAAGACAGGTTAGAAGAAGCAGAGGCAGCAAATGCAGATTTATAATCATCAAATTTCCTTTTCTTAAAAGGATACCCAGCCGGGTATACTACGTTTAACGGTAAGGGACTAGGGCTCTTCTGACCATAAGACTCTCGCGCGATAGAACACGAAGCATCGCACGATGAATTTAAAGAAGGATATTTAGGGCTTCTTGAATCAGCTGACTTATAGCTATACCCAATACTCGAGGAAGAGTCACTCGATATCAAAATCGGCCTAGTCATTTTCAAAGCTACCTGGGGAAACAAAGACGAACTTTGTGGAGAAAATACTTGCTTGCGATTATGACATCGCGAGGACGAACCTACTTCAAACCTACGAACAGAGGGGAAATGTCTATCATTTCCACAAGCCTTGGGACAGGGAGCTACACACTTATCAGTATACCACACTCCTCTGATTCCCAAATACCGTGACCTAGGCAACAATCTCGAAGGAGGACTGGACGAATCAGATCGTTCGAAAAATCTGATAAAATCCGTACATTTGTGATTATCAGACATGACTCAAGCACGAGGAGGGAACATTATTAAAATTGATGTATAAACCAATAGCACAAGTAAAGGAAGAAGAAGAACACACCTGAAATTTATACTTCGGCTTAGCAGAACCACGAGCAGGACATGTCAACACCGAAAATGCAGAAAACAGGCACTAAGGAGTAGAGGATTTTTTCATAAATAGCAACAAAGTTGTTTTCCCTCCAAACTGACAAAGGCTCAGCATAAATACGAAAGGTTCTCTCAAACGGATAGTCCAAAAGACACCAAAACGTGTTGAGTTAAACGGCTTTGAGGGGACACGTGGCAAGAAGGGGAAGCGTTTTCACTTCGAAAACCACCCACGCTTACCCCTAAACACCCACGTAACAACACTGGCATTTAATGCTTCTTACACTTAAACGTATAATCCACCGTTCTTAAACGACTAACACTCATGATGGTACTTTAACATGATTACCGCTGCAAGTAGAAAAGACAGATCAGCTGTAAACTACCGCGCTTCGAACAACATATAGCTCACGGCTTTTCCCCATGACAAACCCGCAAGCTAGGGGGCAACTGATCTGGATAAAAGTATAGGCCAAATAGAGGCCTGATGGCATGCCAAAAAGCCCAAGCCCATCAAAGATCCAGAGCAAAGCACGTAGACCGCGATGCCCACATCGCGTCAGACAAGACGCGATACCCCTATCGCGGATGAAACCCCTTCAAGGGAGCAAACTTAAAGCCCAAGGCAAACCCACCGCGCCTTTATACCAATAGACAACGGACAGCTCCAGCTTACCGCGACTCTACCACTAGACATCATAGACGATTAGGCTACATAGGTTCCTTTACTGACTTGCAGCCCAAGGCTGGCCACTCAGAAACCAAGCCGCCTCACTAAGGCGGCATCATAAACACTATATAAGCAAACGATACAACACCAATGTACGATCATCCTTTACATTAACAACATAAAAAATCATGCCTCTGATACTGACTTAAGCATCAGAGTGTCTTCGCATGTACCCCTCCATTTGGTGTCTACGCGCCAACGTAAAAGACAAAGGCAAAGCACGATCCATTACACAACTCCAAGCCCAGATCAAGAACTTCGCAGACTACTCAACCGTGTGTGATTGGACTCAATACATATTAGCCAGTCCATAGTGTATTTGGTCCAATCACCTACTCATATTCAATATCATTTGACTAGAATTCCTCTCTATCTCTCTCCTATTGATATTATAATCCAATGATACTAAAGATAAATAGATAAGGTAGGCAAAAATAAAAATAAATAGAATAATCTATTTTCAATAATTATATATATAGAAGTTGCATTCAGTTGTTTGAATTAATGTGCGAGATATAAAATTTTATTTTCATTTTTCTATTACTTCATTTTGATCAGTCATCGCATCGCCCATGAAATAAATATAGTATTAAATTACATAAATATCTGTGCATTATTGTTCTTATTATTCTATCTCATATAACATTAATTCCTATCCAAATTTTATTTGTTGGGCGCTGCGCATAACATTTTTATGTTCTGTTGGACTTAAAAGTTTTTATGAGCATAAAAAATTACAAGTTAGCATATATGGTAATTTCTTGGTAGTTAGCGGTTACTAGCATAATACAATTCGTATAGGAAAAAGTAAGAGAAGTAAAGATAGAAGCATGCAAGTAAAGAATGAACCAACTGGGTATGCAAATCGGCAAATGGAAATATAGCCTGCAATTATTACGTAGAGGCATCGAATATTTGGGTGTGGAAGACAGACAATGCAATAGTTTATATTATATAGAAAAGAAAAGTATAATGTCCGCACGATTTTATTTTATTTTTTTGGAAAAGTATAAAAGTATATTTTTTTTTCTTTCATCGTTCCACTTTATTTTTCTTCTTGAATATGTCCGCACGATTTTATTTTATTTTTTTGGAAAGATAAGGAAAGAAACTAAAGACGGTTACAAAGTCTAGGGCAAGAGATACCCATTAACCCATACAATCTCTACTAATTAAAATATTATTACACTCAAGAGGAGGTTCTTGTAATATATGGAGGTTCCAAATCAGTCCATTTGCTTCCATGGGAGGCCAGCATGTCTGCCACCATGTTCCCTTCTCTAAATGTATGACTAATTTAAGTAACCCACTGTCTCTGCAATAAAGAGTTTATACGTTTGACCAATAGGGCCACTGGATGACAAGGATCACAACTGCCGGTAATGAAGCTAATATATAGCCACTTGTGAATCCTCTTCGATCCAAAGATTAATTCCTGCGATCCATCTTCTAGTGTCGTCTCTAATGACACCTCCGCAGCAAGACTGTGCTCCTCCCCTCTTACTAAAGCCATCAACGTTAAGTTTGACCCATCCGCTAGGTGGAAAATTCCAACATATAAAATTCTCCACTTTCTCACGTTTATATGTCCCAATGATTCCCATCTTCAGATGCGCTTCATTTAAATTAGTCTTATATATATCCATTGAATCTTTAATTCTTTTCTCATTGTTAGAGCCCCATAAAAAATCACGTGAACTCGCCTTTCAATCTCGTCGCATGTCTTGGCAGGGAGCAAACAAGAGAGGCTAAAAAAGATTGAGCCAAGGTTGTTCTCCCAGCCATAGAAAGAGAGCCTCTTTTCCAGTTCAAAAGCTTGGGAGTCCATTTTATTCAGAACTAACTGAAAGAGTTGGCATTAGAATGACCATGCAGAAAGGGTATGCCCAGATACTTCCCTAGATTGGATGTCAGATAAAATCCCAAAGCTTGGGTTATCTCCGAAGCTCTAGAGTCGTTTACATTCTTCAAAAAGAAAACTCTAGACTTCTCACTATTAACTCTCTGACCCGATGCTTGACAGAACAAGAGAAGATCCTTTCAATAAGTCTTGCTTGATCTAACGATGCTTTTGCAAATAAAAGGAGATCGTCAACGAAAAACAAGCGACTGATAGGAGGACCTCTTTTTTTTTAAAGACCACAGGCTTACGGAGATTGTTGTTAAAAGCGTGGATGATAAGGTGGGCAAGTCTCTCAATACACAACACACAAAAAATAAGGTGGGCACGAAATTATTTTTAAATCCTATAACATTATACTTTTATTTCTTATATTATATTGTGTTAAATTTTAACTTTTTTTTTTTTTTTTGATAACAAAATTTTAACTTTTATTAAAATAATGGGAGTGATAAGATTCTAGTTAAGAAGGCATTACTCGTGTATCAAAGAATAATTAATAACTATCCTAGAAAGCTTAAAATATCACGGAAAAGCTTATATATAATTCATTACAATCTCTAACAACAATAGGAGTAGATCTTTTAATGTTTTAATTAACATGCTATGTCATGTGAGATAATCCTAACTATTCATAGATAAATTAATGGTGATGATCTTGTCATTCTTTATTTTAATATTTTTTTTCTCTTTCATTCCTCGTCACCATTGATTTGCCCATAAATCTCTTACATGACATGATCATGTTAACTAACATATCAACAATAATAACATAAAATCTTTCCATTTTTTTTATTCCTCGATTGCTTCAAAATAAATATTTTTAATTTGCTTTTTGTTTCGGGTATTGATACATTAATCATTTTTGCAACTTTATGTTTACTATTAACGAATGAGAGGAAAGTTAACAATAAATAGTATTTTAATAAATGGGTTAATGTTTCCCATGTCGTAGAAGATAAAATATCACATACATACATACATATAAAAATGTGTGGAGTTTGTTATCAAAAAATAAAATAAAATGTGGAGTTTATATTTTTTTTTCTCTCTTCTCCTTATAAGACCACATATGAGTCTCACACATTTTTATATATGTATAAAAGATAAAATTATCTTCTACACTTTGAGAAATATTAAACTCATTAGTAAAAGTTCATGGATCTCTCAGTTATATTTTAGGGCTTCAGTGAGTTTCTTCTAGTCATGGAATATTCGTTCTCAAGCTAAGTATGCTTTGGACCTCATCTTTTGGGCCGGACTTACTGATAGCGAGATTAAGCATACCATAATTTGGCTTACTTTATTGGATGATACTTTACTCAATGATCAAACTATCTTGTTAACCGGTGGGTACTGTGAATCCGTGATCTACTTACGCCTATTCTAGCTAACATCTCCTATATATGCTCTTCATTTAGTAAGTCTGTTCATGGATACATCGCGTTCCACTTACTAAATGCTATTTATTTATTTTTTGGATTATCCGATACATAGAAGGTATACTATTTCACGATATTCATTTCTCTATTAACTCATATGCTTCCACAGGCTCATTCAAAGACTAAATAGGGCGATGAAATCACTTATTATCACTCAACTATTAGTTAATGCATCTTTTTTTGGTGATTAATTCTCTTATTTATTGGCTCGGAACGAACAAACATTGGTTGCTGTCTTTAGTATCGAACTTGAGAATCGAGCTTATCATCATTGTTTTCATATTTTGTTTTATAATTTAAGTTAATTAATTCCTTTACACGTGGAGTGATAATTTGGGTTGATATTTTACGAATTTGATGTAAAAATGAATACACTCAACATGAATACAATACAAATTTAAGAATGTGTTAACTTGAATATGACTTTTTCGTATCGTGTTAACATTGTTGTTAAACATTATTACCCTTATTCTAGGTGAAAAAGTTAGTATGATATTTGGATAGCTTTAATAGCACATTTAATTTATTTGTACTATTTGTATTATACTTCCATTTTGTACTATTGTTGTGCTACGCCTGTACAATTTTATTGTTTTAAAATTATAAATAAGGATTGTTACAAAAAAAATTATAAATAAGGATAAAGTTCTTGTACAATATACATTAAAGACTTTATTTTTATTTTTATTTTTTTCTATTTCTTCATTTTCCCATCATACAAGCTAGGAAAAAAGAGAAACTAAATAATAAAAATAAAATTACAAGGTGATCGGACCAATACAATATGGGCTGATCATATGACCTTCCTCTACACAAATGGCCCAGAACCGCCTTGGGTCAGAGCATCTTGCAATTGAAGCATCTTTAACCCATGAGTCTTCAATGGAACAAGATGGGGGTGTACATGCAAGACACTCTGACGGTCAAGTCAGATTTGGTTCAAGCAGGTTTTATTATGTAGAAGAAGATATGTACTTGGATTAACACATGTATTTATAGTGGAGAGATGACCAGCTTGGGAGATGTCTTTCTTCATGGTGAAAGCATACATCTTTTTTTATTGGTTCTTGTGGGTGGTTGGGAGATAACATTTGCAGAGATGTCTTGGTGCTGAGGTATACTTGGAGATGAAGTATTTAGAAGTAGCTTGCTGTCATGTAGCCTTTAATATTGAGGAGCTCATGTAGCCTTTATTATTGAGGAGCTTTGTTGTCATGAGCTTTGGGAGATGGAGAAGAGGTAGCAGTCTTTGTTGACCAAATCCTTTCTTAATGATGAAGACTTTCAAAGTGGGCCTCTTTTATGTGGGTCTCATATTAATATCCAGATCACAAGGGAACATGGATGGAATAGCCCATTTTCAATAATTTTATAATACGGGATTTCCCCCTAAACTAAATCATAATATATAGTCCAATCCAATTTAATTTTACCTTCATCACGGGTTTGTTTTTGAACCCTGTAAACATAAATTGACCTAAGCACTTTAATTTTGTAATTTTCAGTTTTTAAAATAGTAAATGATAATATTTTTATATTTAAAAATTTAAAAGTTCTTTTTAGTGTAATAATTTAAAAAACTGTCCGTCTACCTCTCAACTAGGGGTGTAAATGGGCTGGGTTGGCCCGACCCAGCCTACAACCCAGTCTACATTAAGCCTGGCTTGGCCCGACCTTTTATAAAAGTAGAGTAGGCTTAGACTTATAAGAAAGCCTTTTAACAAATAGGTCGTAGGCCAATTTTGCCAAGCCTGGCCCAAAGCCTTGTAGGCTGGCCTATTTAATTTATTAAAAATAAAATACTCTTCTTTCCCTTGTCTTGATGGTGGTTTAAAGATTTTTAGATGAATGACATTCTCTTGTAGACTTTATTTCAGCACCCAATAATTGTATTTTTGTTATTTTCCTCATTTCTTTGACTCTATTTCTCTATGATATACATTCTAGAGCTGGAGTATTATGTTGACTCTTTCTTGTTTGTTATTTTTTTCTTATGAGAAGTACTAGTGTATGCATGAATAGAACTTTCTTTGCTCTATACCATTATTTTATTTGCTTAGTATCTACAGTGGGAGGCCTACAAGGCCTGTAGGCCATGTCAGGCTTTCTTATTTTTTAAAATAGGTCGGGTTTGGCCTACAAAAAAAGCCTTTAATAGGCCAGATAGGCTGAATTATTTTTTTTACGTAGGCTTGAGCAATAAAGGTCAAAGCCCGGCCCAACCCAACCCATTTACACCCCTACTCTCAACTTGATCATTATCAAGTTAAATTAATTTAGATCTACATTTTACATATATTTTCAATTTGATACGTTTAACTCAATAATTCTTATTAATCGATTTATTTTTTGTAGAAAGGTTTTATTTAAAGAAAGTTTGTTTTAAAGTAAACAAGTAAGCATGTATTTTGATCTGAACCTATCTCACGTAAGATGAAGGCCCAATCCATGAAAGGCCCAACAACTATCACTTCTAATCTAAGAAAACTCGGCCATCTTCACCTAACAAACGACATCAACAATTCAGTCCATTGCAACTACATGACCTTAGCATCACAGAACTCTATAGCCTCCCTAATAGCCAATGATTAAAGGACAAACATATGCTTCCAACTGCACCTACAAGGTGTAGCCCATCAACAGGCATCCTGCAAGAGTCACCTTTGCGCACTAGCAAGATGCTTAACTACTATATAAATAGAGGCTTGAAATTCAAGTATGATCATCTTTTCCTATCTAGACTATAATATATCACTAATTTACTAACTTGAATGTTGGAATGTCTTGCAGATGCCTCCCTCCTTTCTCCCCTGTCAATACCAAGATTCATCCTTAAACACTCCATCTCGCAGAGTATCTCATTGTAAAGCAAAGCATCTTACAAAAGTCTCATCTCACAGTATCAATATCAACAAAGACTCAGACACCTAGTAGATCAGACTCATACATGTGTGATCCATCTCAATTGTTATTGGACTAATCACTTCTTCTATTAAATTTTAGTAGGTTAACATCATAATGTACTGTAAATCAAATTAAGGGTGGATACACCCTTACTTGATTTAAAGCAAGCTCACATTGGAGGAATATTATCCTTATTTTATTTTATTTTTAAAAAGTAATCTAGCATAACCTCATCATACCCCCAACTCTTTGAACCAAAAAAAGAAGAAGACTAGTTTTTTCTTGTAGGAAAGAAGTGCAAAATTAATCTCAATGCTTCAATCGCATTATAACATAGCAGTTTGAAATTTGAATTATAATTTTTTTTATATATACTTTTTTAAAATTGTTGGAGAATATATCACATTCCATTCTACTCGGAATACTCCCTCACAAACAAACTAAACATAATTTAATTTAGCTTGGTCGTGAAAAGGAAAGGGTATCGGTTTGATCCTCTCATGCCACCTTTGGGAAGGATTTAAATATCTTCATCCCTGACCCGCCTAGCACTCTGAATTAGTCCCATAACCGGCTCAAAGAATCGAAGCTTATGGAAATACCGGGTGGAGCCAACTTGCCTCAAAGAGGTAATTAGTGTTGGGTTAGCTAAAATAAAAATGAATAATAAGCGTCAACTTTACTATCAACACAAGTTTATCTTGCAAGCTCCCTTGCAATACAATCTCTTTTGCACTATTACTCTCATGTTATTATAAATTGGGAAAGTTCAAAAATTCTCCTGTGCTATTGCTTTGAATCACTTACATCCCTATGCTTTTTTTTAATCACTTAATCTTCTGTAGTTTTTTTCCATCCACCCCCTTCTCAACACTGTTAGAAACTTGACTAAATATACTTGATGCTATTGCTTTGAATCACTTACATTCCTATGCTTTTTTTAAACACTTAATCTTCTGTAGTTTTTTTCCATCCACCCCCTTCTCAACACTGTTAGAAACTTGACTAAATATACCTGATTTTCCCTTCTTAATTGAAGAAAATAAAGTGATAAAAAAGTAAAATAAAGTAAATAAAAAAGAAAAAAAACCAAATGTTATGAAAACTTAGAATACTTAATAAAAGACCAAAAGAAAAAAAGATCAAATGTGTCTAAATAAAAAAATAAAAAAAATAAGACAAAAGGTGTTAAAAATCACAATAGTGAAAGAAAAACTAAAATAAAAAAATAAAAAAGTCTAAATGAAATAATATTTACTTAATACAAAAAATAGAACAAAAAATTAAGATAAAAAAATAGAACAAAAAGAAATAACAGTTATGAATTTTCAATATATTTGGTTTTTATTTTTTATCTTTGATCTATTTTATTCTTTTTATTTTGATACGTTTGATATTTTATTCTCTCTCTTTTTAACTTTTTTTACGAAAATCTTTAATAGATGGGATGATACAAGGCTTAAAAAGAAGAAGAAGAAAATCAGATTAAAATAGACCAAAAAGTGAAAAAAATTAAAAATATATAAAAAAGTCCAAACATATCTAATAAAAAAGAATAAAATAGATTAAGGACAAAAAATAAAAAATAAAAGAAAAATAAAACTAAATATATTGAAAACTCATAATTGTGATTTCTTTTTGTTTCATTTGTTTTTAATTTTATTTTTATCTTAATTTTTTCTTCTATTTTTGGTCTTTAGTATTTCTTTTTTCATTTAGACTAATTTTTTTTAATTTTAATATTTTCTTTCATTATTGTGATTTTTAACATATTTTTGACCTTATTTTTTCTTCTATTTTTTTATTTATTATTTTTTTAATTTAGTCTTTTATTAAATGTTCAAAGTTGTCATAATATTTGATCTTATTTTTTTAGCACTTTATTTTCTTTTTTTAATAAGGGTAAAACATGTATACTTAGGGCTCGTTTGATGGACATGATAGATAAGAACGAATAGGATAAGAGAGTTGGATAAGGGTAGGATATGATATGGAGCTGATAAGCTGATATCATATCATGTGTTTGATGAGCACCTGATTAGCAATATGATAAGATTATGTTATCCTATTGTGTGTTTGAAACGAACCAGATATCATCAAGATATGATACAAATATACTAAAATACCCTTTTTAACATAATGTCATATAATTTATCAAAACTTAATTTTTAAATTTTTTAAATGTATTTATACAATTCTAACAAAATGTGACCTATAATATTCTTTTCAATCACTCTACTGAACCACTTTCTCTCTCTCATGAATCAGTTACCTCCATGAAAGGCTTAACATTTTGCTTCAGATCGAAGTGACCTCGCGCGTGCACACTAGAAACCGAACACCTCGATTCGCTTGGACTGCCACGCGTCCGTCGTGGGAGGTCTGATCGGCAGCTTCGACGAGAAAATGGGTGCAAAATCCACTACGAGGATGTTGAACCCAACACCGACGACCGGGTCATACTGGTCATCGGGTCTGTGTCGACCCGAAAAGGGATTACATTTAGTGTTGGGGTTCTTGTGGAGAAACAAGGTAGCATGGAGATATATTGGGTATCCAATATTGGTATCCTATCTTGTTGAATCTTAACCCAGCTCCTCCCATAGGATAAGAAATCATGTATTGGATAGGATAAAATGAGACAATAGGATAAGTTAATCATATCCTATTGACCCACCAAACAAAAGATAAAAGTAGGATATGATAAGTTATCCTATCTTATCTTCTTTATCAGGTGCTACAAACAGGCCCTTAGTTAAGTTCCTAACAGGTTAAGGGTATTGGATTAGGATTTTAAAAGACTTTTTTGAGATAAATTTTTTTATAGTTTTTAAAAGACTCTTTAGAATTGGAGAGACTTTAAAGACTTTTTCAACAGACTTTTTTTACAATCAAGATTTCATAAGATTGGATTTTAATAGAATTTATAAGATTTGAAAGTACAATATAGATTTATAAGATTTTAAAAAACCATATGAATTTTCAACAAACATTCAAAAGTACAAGAGTCAATAAAAAAATAACAAAGAAATGCAATGAAATTTATAAAAAAGTAAAACCTAATATAATTTTCTTAATCAGTAAAACATAATATAATTTTTAACAAACATTCAAAATTACTAAGTAACAGCTCTTCACATATCTAAAGTTATACTAGTCCTCCACACATTAATATTTTCTCGTTCATGCTCTTGGGTTTGACCAACGAGTTGAAAATTATCTTCTTCATTTGGTATCAAAGCTATGCCTATATGATTATAAGACCCAATTTTTTTAATTATTAAAATAGTTCTAAATTTGCATATAAAACCTAAAGTTCATGATTAAATTTCATTTGGAACTTTTTACAATTGATCTTGAAAACCTTGGGGTTTTTGTTCTACGTGATGAGAGTTTTCTAATCATATATCATATGCATATTTTCATTGAATATTCGAAGATAATTTTGAATCTAAATTTATGGGTTTTATCACATGAAAATTTAGAAAAAATTTCAAATTTTTTTCAATCGATACATTAAAACCTTAAATTTCTCTGGGCTTTTGAAAAATAAGTTTTCAATTATCTATTGACATAAAAATTATTTGAAATCGTTTCCTATGGAGAAGGAATTTCGTTCATAAATATATTATCACGAAATATAGGGTTCATATTATGAAAGTTTCAATCTTTCTTTAAATTGATATTATTTCATTGATATAAAACGAAAATTGGTTTGAGGGTTTTAGTTCTCCTGATATTTTTTCACTGTTTTATGTTGTTTTTAATACAAAAATCACACCTTTTTGTGTCCAAAAAACCGCGATCCTTAGCTTGAAAAATCATATTTTAAGCTTCCAAAATTTCTCAAAAATATATTGTTTTTGAGATAAATTGTATTAAAATCTCGATGGTTTGTTGTTTCTGAGTTGTTTTGTGATAAAAATTGCTCAAAATATAGTATTTTTGAGTTTTGACGAAGCTCCCATGACGAAACTCGATTTTAAGTCGGTCAACCTGCCAAAGGAAGAAGAAAATACTGCAATAGATCACACTACTAAAAAAGTACTTTTTTTCGACGGAAAAATTCTGTCGAAAATGGTATAAATTCCGTCGAAAACGTTTTCGACGGAATTCAAGTCGTCGAATTTTCCTTCGTTGATAATCCATTTTTAGACGAAAATTTCGACGAAATTTATTTCCGTAGAAAAATTTCAACAGAATTTAATTCCGTGAAAAATTTTCGACGGAATTTATATCCGTTGAAAGTTTTCGACGGAATTTATTTCTGTGAAATTTTTTTCACAGAAAATCAATGGAATTTCGTCGAAAATTATTGTGATTTTCGACGGAAAATGGATTCCGTTGAAAATTTTCGACGGAAACTCGGGAGTTACCCGGTAGTCACTGAAACCTGGCCGGGTTTTGGGGGTCAGAGGGGTCGATATGCATATAGGGTCCAACTTGTAACCCCAACCCTCAGAGCGGAGAGGTCAGGATTGACCCGGGTCAACTCGGAGGGTGGAGCGGAGTTTTAAAACACTGGGTGGGATGCGTGATACTAAGCTAGTGAATAGACTTGCGCCTAGAGTAGAAATGAAATTCTTGGTGACGGTTGGACTTATCCATAAAACAAACAAAATAAAATAAATGAATATTTAAATGAGTAGGAAGAACAAGAGTCTAGAATTCAGTGATTAGTAATGAAAGAAAAAAAAACTGAGTAGATATTCTAATCGGTTTGGTTGTTAATTGGTTTCGGGATAGAAGACTTTCAACTTCTTCTAAAAATAATACTTAAAAGAATTAAACACATACTCATTTCTTTGCTGCCAGTTAAACTACGATTATTTGCTAAAACTGAGTGTATGTTAACCTGGCGTGCCAAGTGTGTCATTTAATTTTATTGGTTATTTTTATTATTTTTTAAATTTTTATTTAAATTAAATCATTTACTTATGTTGTAGCTTTTTATTTATATAAATAATGTATTAATTAAAAAAGAAATATTTGTCATATTAATTGTTTCTTGTAATACAAAAAAATGACGGAATCCAATAAGAAAAAGAGAAGCAAAAAGTTTCATCTACTTTTATGTGTATATGAGATAATTTTATCTCATATCACATGAGAAATATATTTTTCATAAAAATATATTAATAGATAATTGAAATAGCAATTTAACATCACTCCTGCAAATGGACTGCGCTCTTTTTCCTAAATATTTTGGTTTTTTTAAGTGAACTTGTTTATTCATGCAATATAAATAAAAAATGATTTCATTACTAGATTAAAGATATTGTCTATTTAAATTATGAATCTTAAACGAGAATAAATAAATTAACCTCAAACACGGGCCAGTATGCGGAACACTACTCAAATTTTTACTGGGGCTAGGTAAGTTAAAGTATTAATTGAAATGATATTTTTTAAGAAGAGCTCTTGTTACAAAAAAATATTATTATAATAAATAAAAAATTAAAATAACTTATCCTAATAACAAACTATTTCATCTTTTCTCTTTTAAAATCCTCAAAACACTTTTATATAATTACCAAACATAGAATATCTGAAAACATGTTAAGAGAAGAAATAAATATATATATATATATATGTGTATATATATATATATATATATATATATATATATATATATATATATATATATATATAAACCTATATATTTTTATGTGTATATTTTATCTTCCTATGATTCTTTTGCAAAACACAAATGTTCTTTAATGAATTTAACCAGTGGGCAGGGGCACCTCTCATGTGTGATTAGGTTAGATGGTACGGCATGAGCCATCTCCTTGCCACTCTCGCCCCCATAACTCACACTCACTCCCCATTTGGCCATCTCAATTTTATTTTTATTTTTATTTTGAGAATCTGCTCTTAATATTTCACTTTCTTCTTCAATTTTCCTCCCAAGTCCTTCGTCGTCTAAATAAACATTATGTTAGTAACGAAATTAATATTTATTTGTATTAAATAGTACCTTAATAGTTAACACTTGCCCTTAATTGGTCTTTTGCAAAATGCTACTCGTCTTTTTTTTTTTTCTCATACATAATGCAACTCATCTTTAATAGTTTAAACAAGTATCATGAACATGGTATTTAATTTAAAATACACCATCATAATAATTATACCTCTACTTTCTTAAGTGGTTTGATATTTCATCTTTTTAATCAAACCGACATTAGCTTTTGCGAAAAAGCTTTTTAATAAATTGTTTAACCAAATCTCTTTAAAACCTATCAATTCAAATAGAGGGGTGAATAGAATTCTTTGTGGGATAGAGTATAATTCGAGATGTAGAATTTGGCATCCACAGTTCAGTGAAATGAAAAAGCTCCCGTCTACCCTTTTGAGAAAAAAATTGTGTATTTTAGGGTTAACACATGCATTTAGAAAAAAATTTGGCGTCACATTGTGCAGTCTATTTAATCCCCCCACCCCTCCATTCACTCTTCACACCTCTTCTCTCTCTTCACACCTCTTCTTCTCTCACTCTTCATATCTATTCCCTTTGTATTTGAATTTTATTTCTACTATTTAAGAATGAGCTTACGTCCTGATTTTGTTCGTGTTGTGTTATATTACAATGGTAGAAAGGTAGAAGGTCGACGAGGTGTCATCTTTGAAGGTGAAAAAAGGCCGACACGTATCGAACGCAATGCAACCATTGGCGAACTGCATCAGAAAATTTGGCAGAAGCTAAGTCTTCAAAGCAATCAATGTATCACTCAGAACACGATAAGATTATGGCAATGTGATAAATACATTAGTTTGCAAGTGGTTGACGATAAAGACTTGGAGATGACAATGGAAGAATTTTTCAACCAGTCAAGGACAGATTTTCTGGAGTTGTATATCGACATTGCCGCAACCGAGAATGTTCCCTTACCGGTGAGGTCAGTTGATTTAAATTATGCCCGTCTTCCATCTTTGTCTGCCGCTCATGCGTCTCCAGTTGGTAACTATTCTGAGGGAGATGAAAATGATCCAACTTGGGAAATGCACAACGACGACGACGACGATGATGAAAATATCGCAATGGAATAACGTCTTCTGGCGGAGGGTGCTAGTGCTTCCGAAGGAGATGAAGGTGCCGAAATGGGTGCGTCTCAAATCTCATTATTCCATCAACCAGTGGTCGCGCAAATGACGTAGTTGCATGACGTTGCGTCTGCCCCATTAGGGAGTCATCATGAAGGTAATTGAAATAATGTGTATATAGTTGAGTACATACCTGATTTACTACCTGAATTAGGAAGTTTGTATTAATAAGTTACAATCCGCAATTGCAGTTGACGAAGCTGTTATTCCTTTTTGGCAAGGAATCCACATTATTCCTACATTGATTGGAGTTATCAAGCAAACAAGAATCTTGCGCTGACGGTACGGTCTCAGAATCGGGTTCAATACAAGGTTCGTGGCAACTGGGCGACAATTTATTTGTCAATCAAGAATTTGCAACAACAAAAAAATGTCCAAATGGCACTTAAGCACCTCCTCATTAGGGAGCATCAAGAAGCAATTGTAATTGAGAGCACGCCTGCAAAGTTATCCATGAAATGTTGTGCGTATGATAAGGGTTTCCCGTGGCGCGTTAGGGCCATGAAACCAGTGTTTGGTGAAAATTGGAAGATTACGAGATGGGGTGGAAAACACAATTGTTTGAATGAGCACATTTCGCAGGGACATAGACAACTCGATGCAGACGTTATTGCAGATCTCGTCATAGGTACATATTTATTTACCGTAATGACATGTCAACGTTTACGTACTGCTGTGTAATTAAATTTGTGAGCTATTATCGAGTCTGGGTCCTCTTCAATGCAGGAATGATAAAGGAAGAACCATCTGTGTCAATCTCTTTGGTGCAAGAAAGGATAACCGCTAAATATGGCTTTAAAGTTTCCTACAGAAAGGTGTGGTATGCGAAGCAGAAAGCGATCGCAATTATGTACGGTGATTAGGAGGAATCGTACGCTTTTTTGCCAAGGTGGTGCGAATACATGCTGCGCTTTTCTCCAAGTTCATTTTATAATATCCAAACAAATGATCTTTATGCAGAGCAGAGCTTAGTTACTGGAAAGAAGGAGTTTCATCGCATATTTTGGACGTTTAGACAGTGTTGTGAGGCATTCAAATTTGCCAAACCCGTTATTCAAATTGATGGAACACATTTATATGGGAAGTACAAAGGAAAATTGTTGGTGGCCACAGCCCAAGATGGTAATGATGAATGTTTACCGATTGCTTTTGCCATCGTTGAAGGCGAGACCTTGGATGCATGGAACTATTTTCTTGTTAATATTCGTGCTCATGTTACTGACATGTCAAACATATGTTTGATCTCCGATCGGCATCGTAGCATAATATCTGCTGTGGAGAATAACCCTAATTGGCAGCCACCAAATGCATATCACGTCTTTTGTATTCGTCATATTGCAAGCAACTTCAATCAAAAATTTCGGAATGAAGGTTTAAAGCAGATGTTAAAGAATTTAGGTATACTCATTGACACGATGCATATTTATGTCATTCCATTATGTTTATCAATTTATGTTTAATTTGTGGATGTCCATTATGTACAGGTTATACTCCGGCCATCGTTGATTTTGAGAGGAATCTTGCGAGCCATAATCGGGACAGGCTCAGCAGCAACTCGCTCACGTGTACGTCCTAATCCTTGTCCCTCAACTCGCTTACGAGGAACATCCAAGGACAACTGTGGATCTGGCTGTGTCTGGACTGCTGGTGCCTCAGCTCCAGGCTCATCAACTCGTGAATTCTCACGAAAGATACCAATAAGCTTGCCAATCTCCTCATGAATAAACTCAATGCCGACTCGAGAAAATTCATCCGCAGATGATGCATGATACAACATCTCTAGACCGTCAATCTGTATAAAAAAATGTGTTAGTAATGTCATAAATATGAATGTGTACACAAATTTTAGAAACTCACAATTCGTCCCAACTTTGTTGCCCTCCGAGAGATGTATCTTTTTCCCCTCCCTCTGTACCACTCCATGTACGCATGATTAGGTGACATCAACCCTAGTAATGGAGGGGGCACACCAATATGATTCACCCTGGCCTGCCATCTCGCTATATATCCACTAAGCTTACGCCTCCAATTCTCTTCAACCTTTCCCCGTAGAGTATGATCATGTATCGCTCTCAACTTTCTGCTCACATCAGGGATGGGTTGATCAAGTCCAAACTGCCGCATGCACCTATCCGGCTGACATGCCTCGACAGTGTGGAAGTAAATAAGGGGACTGATAGCAAGCCAGAGATACTTCTAGTGTTCCTTCACGTCCAGCCACTCATAATCGATATATGGTAGCCATACCACCTACACACAAAATGAAATTTGTATATAAGGAGTTGGAAATTAATATACATGCATGATAAAATAACAACAAACTAAATATGGACCACCTTACCTCATCTCTACAAAGTGTATCCAAGGTAGCCCGATAATGAGTGACCTCATGAGGTTTAAACTTTGCTATTGTATTAAACCTGTCATCAGAAACATACATCAGCAATCATAATCAAGAAGTATACAGATAGTATATTTGATAAATCATTATCGAAATGAAATAAGATTAACTAAGCATACCGGCATCCATAATGCGTGCCCGGCTCTGGATGAGGAGGAAGCGCAGAGCAATGGGTGGGAATCGTATCCATGCCCAGATTTGAAGGAGAATATGGCAACCACCCATGTCAGATCGATCGACATCTGTCAATTCACACAAATTCCTGAAAAGGTGTGACAGAACCGCAGATCCCCAGCTATATCGGCCAATATCATCAAATCCTCCCCCAAGCAACGGGACTAGCCGACAACCGAAATTGCTGCCTCCAGACTTGTCCGCCAGCAACAGAGAACCAAGCATCCTGGCAATGTGCGCCTTTGTGAAGTAGATCTCGGCAGCATGATCCCCTTCATGATCAGTCCACCTGGTATATAACCGATCTAAGTATGAGATACGCACGTCGCCTGAATGATGGAACTTATTTGGCTGTGGAACCGCGCCAAATACAGCCCCACAAACAGCGGGCCAATCCTCAGAGGTGGATCCAGTGACGACATCCCCGTCAGTAGGAAACCCCAATATGCCTGCTACATCTTGCAAGGTGATAGTCATTTAACCTTGGGTCATGTGGAAAGTATGTGTCTCTAGTCTCCACCTCTCGACCAGAGCACTAATTAAAGGGGCATCGATCTGTGATAAAATATACAATCAGAGCGTGTTAACGAATAATAACATAAATACAAAAAACATAAATTGCATACCTGAATATGTTGCATCTGGGCAACATGTATGAATCCGGCCTGTGTCAGGTAGTCTGCGACAACCTCTGGGATAACGCCTATAGGTGGCCTCCCAGATGGCTTCCCACGTCTAGTCTTTATTTTCCTTACATGCTCTGTATTCCATACTCGCTATGAAATATGAGCTTTCTGCGTCCTCTTACGAAGGACCTCCCATCTGTACGGCCCCCGGTATGATGTACATGCTGGCATCAGTAGGCTCTATATCCGACGCAAAACCCGATGAAGATGATGACTCAGCCATTACCCTCAACTATATAATATAAAACAACATTTACATTAATCACATGTAATGCCCCATTTTATTTACAAATTAATTAAGCAATGACATAATTTATTATCAAAAAATTTAAGCATATGCGTCATTTTCATTACTACAATCAAAATTAATGAAATAATGTTAATACGTAGTACAGTAATTTATTTGTAATTAAATAATAAAAATACATTGGACAAAAGTAATATAATACTTACATAATACTTAACCCTAGGTCACTAATAACTTCATAAATATGTACTAATCATCACACCTAAATGACTACAAAATTATGAATAAACTCCCACATTAATAATATCATACATACAAAATTTACGAAGTCGCTATCACTATTTACTAAATCACTAATTAATACGTTGAACCCTAATGCATAATTAAATATTAATAATATGAGCTACGTAACAAAAAAAGGGAAGTATCATTACAACATTCATAGCATTGCACAAAATTTCTAAGTGACTATCCTAATGTTCTCAGTCTATATACGATCAATCCTAACATGCATTACTAACTACCACCGTAATTTAAACGTATACAGAGGAAGTATTACGACCTTACCTAAGTCGGCAGAGCTTCGCTAAGAACGGTGGTTAGAGAGGTTAGAGAGAGGTTGGAGAGTGGGGAATGAGTGAGGAGTGAAAAGGAAAGTGGGGGTATTTATAGTATTGCACAATATGACGACCCTTTTGGGCGTCACATGTGACGCCCCATTGGGGCGTCTTCTCCTTCATGAGAGACGCCGCAATGGGGCGTCACATGTGACGCCCAAAAGGGACGTCACATTGTGCAATACATCTGTAAATACTCCCCAAACTGCAATAAATGCGTAATTATTTAATTAAATTGCAATAAATAAATTTTTTTGCCAAAGAATCATAGGAAGATAACATATACACATAAAAATATATAGGTTTATATATATATATATATATATATATATATATTTATTTATTTATTTCTTCTCTTAACATGTTTTCACATATTCTATGTTTGGTAATTATATACAAGTGTTTTGAGGATTTTAAAAGAGAAAAGATGAAATAATTTGTTATTAGGATAAGTTATTTTAATTTTTAATTTTTTTATTTATTATAATAATCTTTTTTTGTAATAAGAGCTCTTCTTAAAAAATATCATTTAAATTAATACTTTAACTTACCTAGCTCCAGTAAAAATTTGGGATGAAGTAGTGTTGCGCATACTGCCCCCGTGTTTGAGGTTAATTTATTTATTCTCGTTTAAGATTCATAATTTAAATAGATAGTATCTTTAATCTAGTAATGAAATCATTTTTTATTTATATTGCATGAATAAACAAGTTCACTTAAAAAAACCAAAATATTTAGGAAAAAGAGCGCAGTCCATTTGCAGGAGTAATGTTAAATTGCTATTTCAATTATCTATTAATATATTTTTATGAAAAAAATATTTCTCATGTGATACGAGATAAAATTATCTCATATACACATAAAAGTAGATGAAACTTTTTGCTTCTCTTTTTCTTAGTGGATTCCGTCATTTTTTTTGGATTACATGAAACAATTAATATGACAAATATTTCTTTTTTAATTAATACATTATTTATATAAATAAAAAAGCTACAACATAAGCAAATAAGATTTAATTTAAAAAATAATAAGAATAATCAATAAAATTAAATGACACACTTAGCACGCCAGGTTAACACTTAATACACTCAGTTTTAGTAAATAATCGTAGTTTAACTGGCATCAAAGAAATGAGTATGTGTTTACTTCTTTTGAGTACTATTTTTAGAAGTTGAAAGTTTTATATCCCGAAACCAATTAATCACCAAAACGATTAGAATATCTACTCAGTTTTTTTTTTCTTTCATTACTAGTCACTGAATTCAAGACTCTAGTTCTTCCTACTCAGTTTTTTTTTCTTTCATTACTAGTCACTGAATTCAAGACTCTAGTTCTTCCTACTCATTTAAATATTCATTTATTTTAGAGTAAACACCCTTTTTGGTCCCTGAAAATATCTACAAAATCTTTTTTAGTCCTTGGCAATAAAAAAGGACCAAATTGGTCCCTAAAATTATGACAAAAGGGCCACGTTAGTCCTTATGTCAACTCCTTCGTCACTAACGTGGCCCTTTTTACATACTGTTAGGGATTAATTTGATCTTTTTTTATTGCCAGGGACTAAAAATGATTTCGTAAATATTGTCAGGGATAAAAAATGATGTTTACTCTTTATTTTAATTTTTTTGTTTTATGGATAAGTCCAACCATCCAAGAATTCCATCTCTACTCTAGCGCAAGTCTATTCACTAGCTTAGTATCACGCATCCCACCACTTTCCCCCTCTCTCTCTGATTGTGTGTCCTATTTGTATTACTGGCCACCTACAAAGCACGGATATGTTAATTTTTAAAATGTACGTGTCCGACACGTGTCGGACACCGATACGCTCGGACACGCATCCGACACGCGGTCAATATTTTGGGACATGTTGACTATTTGGACACGCGACTTTGACCTATCCGACACAGTCAAAGGGTATAAATGTAAAATCTTCAAAAAAATTTAAAAAAAGAAAAAAAGAAACAGACAGTAAACACAAAGCACTGATGGCGGTGAGGATGCAAGAGGCGAAGAAGTGGTCGAAGAGGCGAAGAGGTGGTCGAAGAGCCTGGCGAAGAGGAAGATGGCTAGCACGATGAGCAAGGATCTGATCTGTTGTGTGTGAGTACACCAAGTCTAGTAGTGGTGAGCATGAGGTGGCGTCGGCGGTGGATGCTTGAGGAAGAGGAATAGGGAAACAGAGACGAGGATATGGGAGTGGAGGTTAGAGATCTGGGAGGTGGAGTGGAGGCTTGCCGTTTCGTACAAAAAGAAAGTTGATACTGCGAAATGGGTAAGGAAGGAGGGATGATAAGCTTCTCACATGGGTTCAACTTTTAATATTTTATTATTTGGTTACTTTACACGTGAAAGTTCTTCTGAAGAAAAAGAAAGTGGTTGGTACTTTGTACCCAAAAAACAAAAAAAAGAAGAAATGGTTCCAGAATAGAAATATGCTCCGTTTTATTAAATAAGTGAAATTTTAAAGATTGAATCAAAAATCAAAAGAATAAAAAATATAAAAATATTTGATTGGTTATATAATGTTTTATTATTTTTCTTTATATTTGAGTTATGAAATTTTTTTGGTTACCTATATGACTTATTATAGATTGTTATATGTATTACATGTAAACTATATTATATATTTTAAAAATATTATTTAATATTAAAACGTGTCCTAACGTGTCGAAATATGACATTTTTTAAAATTTACGGGTCAACGTGTCATGTCCCGTGTTCCGTATCCGTACATCATAGCTGTCAGAGCCCCCATCCCCAGACGCATTACGCAGTACTACACTGTGTCACATTTTCTGCGTTCCCCAATAGTTTTTACTTTTTACTTTGCTTCTTTCTTTCACTTTTTTGTGTGTGTGGATAAACCAGCTTCTTTCTTTCTCTTACTCAACACAAAACACACACACTATTTAATTATAATTTATTACAAATTTAAAGGTATACCGTATTACAATTCAAAAGTAACTGTAACTTAAAAGTAATTACAATTTATTACAGTGCCCTTTCTCTTGCTAAAACCCTCCATATTTCCCTGAACAGGCCCTGCAGAAAAAATCCTATTAATGGTAACAAGAGTTTTCTTTTCAGTTTTCACTCACAGATTCAAAACTGGAAAGGATCGTAGATTCAAAATCCTATTACCGAACGGGACAAGTGTGGAACTCATATTGCGGGATCCTCAACAGGAAATGAGTTTCGGGGATTTTATACGCTTGGTAAAAGTCAAGTACATGGAATTTCAGAAAGATATCCATGGTGAATCAATGAGGAAGAAAAGGGATATTAACTGGAAGGGTGGTGCTCTGTTTCTTCAGGATGCCACTGATCGGAAGATTAGCAATGTTATTAAATTGAAAAAATATAAGCCTTCCAAGTGGCATATTTTACGCCTTCATGTTAGTATAACCTAATGATCCTGCTCTGTTCTGTTTCTGAGCAATTGCTGTTGTTGGTTTTTTAAAAAAAGTAAAAGTAAAAATAAAAATATTCTAGTATATTTTGTTTTTCTTTAATTTTGAGTTTGGTTTTATTCCTTTGCTTACTTGTTGAAGCTTTATTTATTTATTATTTATTTTTTGTTTGTTTGTATTTCTTCTGAGTCAGGATGGGAGTAGTGATGTTGCTAAATCTTTCGAGGTTCGGATTCTCTATTGATTTTTTTTGTACCTGCTGTTAATCTTTTGGTTTTTATTATGTGATCAGGGTATGATTTTGATTGTTGGAAAATCTTGCGGGTTTGTTTCCATGATGCCATAATGATTGTGTTTGAAATGTAGAATATGTGGGATTTGACGCCAGATACTGATCTGCTACTGGAGCTTCCTGAAGAATATACTTTTGAAACAGCTCTTGCAGACTTGATTGTGAGCTTATTAACAAAACACACAGTACAATCTCATTTTTTTCCAAGTTTTTTGTACATCTAGACACTAACACTACTATTAATTTATCAGGATAATTCCTTGCAAGCAGTGTGGTCCAATAAGGAAAATGACAGGAAGCTAATCAGGTATGACATCAATGTGATAATATACTGTCTTTTTAGTCCCTTACGTGGAATTTTGGAAACAAAAAAAGAATGTACTGTCTTCCATTAATTTAGTCTTGTTTTATAGAAGCAACTCAGAAGAAGTTCAGGGACCATGAAGTAGAATTTATTTTTAATATGGATAATTGATCTGAAATCAATACATATATCTTTTGACAATCTGATAATCATCTGTTTTGAATTAATATTATCATTGTCCAAGTAGTCTATAAGGACCTCAGTGTACCTACAGCAGTGACTATTCGAAACTCTGCCGGAAATCCACAGCTTATTGTGAACATTATGTATATTTCATATTTAAGTTATTTGATTATTTAATGATCATTCAGTGCCTTTGGTTTTGACATAAACTATTTTCAATTCGTGTGATTTTTATAGTTTTTCAGTATTTTAAAATTACATTGTTAATTTTAATTGTCTCTTGTGTAATGTTGGTTGGTTTCTTATACCTGTGCTCAATGATCACTTGTTGATGTGTTTTTTATGATTTGCAGAGTAAATTTGGCTGAAGATAAGATTTCAATTTTTGACAATGGCCCAGGGATGGATGACACTGATGAGAATTCCCTAGTGAAGTGGTATATATCTGGTTGTAGTTTATTTCATGAATTTTTGAAAGTTGCCAATTACATGCTGATATTATATCATTTGAATATAGGTCAAACATTAACTTTCTTTCAAAGGGCATTTGATATATTTAATATTTAAAATCTGAATATTTGCAGGACTTGTTTGTCAGCTGAATGCAAAACCAAGAATTAACATTATTTTTTGCTAGGATTTAATTTTTATTCACTTCCATTGCATGTGAAAAAACTTAGTTACTTTACTGATTTGTCATTCTTGCTTAATGATAGTTTAATAAGTTTACACTGATAGTTGATCAAATTTAAACTCTTTTTTCTATGTTGAGGGCCAAAAGGATTCAAATCTAGGTGTCTGGAATATAATTTCAGTTAAAAGGTTTAGGGGTTTCAATTTAGTCTGGTTTGATAACCCGAAGATTTGGAGGTAAAGTACAGGTTAAAAGTGAATGAATTGCTCGTAGATATTTATATGTGAAGCAATTTTCAGTTGGAAGGTTCCTTGGCATGTTTTGCTGCGAGTTTCATAGCTATTGCTTTGGATATATACCAATCAAATATTCATCCATGTTTTGAAAGCAAAAATTCTTCAAAAATTCTAAAATTGCAATTCTACTGACACATTATAGTAGTTTCCTAAATTACACCCAGTTTTCAAACATTGCTATCTTTTGATCTTAATAAATGACTATTTGACTAAATTTGTACTTCCATCTGAAAATTTAAATCACATTTGACGGGTGAGAATCTAGTCATCACGATTCAGGACTTGTATTAGCTGAACATTCCACTGTCTTCTCTTGATTTTAGATTCCTCTCACCCTTTTGTGCAGGGGAAAGATGGGTGCTTCACTTCACAAATCGTCAAAATCAAAGGCCATTGGAGGAAAACCTCCATATTTAATGGTGTTGTTAATTTTCTGTACATTTTTTTTCTTCAATTTTTGTTTTTCTTGTTCTGACAAGCATTCACAATGCAAGTGTTTTTAGGCTAGAAGAGCTTTCCTTCATAAATCATGTTTTGGTAACTGGAATTATTTCCTTTATATAAACTTTTGGAGAATACTTTGCTGTATGTGATGATTATGCACATTGAAGCATCAAAATGTTAATCATAATGATTGTCTTTTTTTGGGATTATGCAGCCTTACTTTGGTATGTTTGGATATGGTGGACCCATAGCATCTATGCATTTGGGGAGGTACGATTTCCTTTAAAAAATCTCCATTATCTAGTTCTGTTTCAAGTACATTCTCAAAATGTATATCTTTATCACTCCCTCTCTCTTATTTATGTTATTTAACATTACAGGCGTGCTTTAGTCTCTTCCAAAACAAAACATGTCAAGAAAGTCTACATGTTGTTTCTTGAGAGAGAAGCTTTGTTAAGTGCATCTAGCTCTAAAATGACATGGAAGGTATGTATGTTTTCCTAGCAATGCAATGCATTTGGCGCCTTCATTTCTTCTCTTATTTTTCTGTGCTCTCAACAGACAGTAGCATGTTACTTTTACTAAACATTTTTTTTTTGTCATTCAGACTGATGGTGGCATCAGGGATCCCTCAGAGGATGAAATCAGGGACTCTGATGGAAGCTTTACAAGGGTATATATCATCTATCATCTTTTACTTATTGACGTCCTCTTATTCATTTTCACCATTGTGGATTTGACGTTTGTCTTTAACCACTTAATCATATAATACTTGTAAAGAACCTTGGGATAAACCACTGCAAAAGCTAGCTCTAAGGGTGGGAGTGTCCAAGACCTTATAAACTCCACATTAGTTGCACATACAACCAATGTGGGACTATATATCTCAACACGCCCCCTCACACAAGAGCCCATTGGGCTTGAAGAGTGGACAATGCAACAGGCCCAGCATACCTGTGCTAAGAAACGCCACATAAGAAAGTGGGGGGCGGCGAGAGGCTCTGATACCATGTAAAGAACCTTGGGATAAACCACTCCAAAAGCTAGCTCTAAGGGTGGGAGTGTCCAAGACCTTATAAACTCCAGATTAGTTGCACATACAACCGATGTGGGACTATATATCTCAACAATACTTAAACCATGTAATTATAATAAGCTAAATGTGCTTATCATTTAAATTTATGTATCATTTGGGATCGATAGTTTATTTTTTCTTTTGTTTGCTGATTTTATTTTTTACGTAGACTATCATATTATTATTGGTGTTTGAGCTGAGAATTTTCTACTCTCTTTTTTTTAATCTTGAAACTGTCCTGAAAATATTTTTTTTTATTTTTTATTTAGACTATCATATATTATTGGACAAGACTCCTCTAAAATGAGCTTGTCTCTATAGTGAACAAGAAATTGGAGCTTTATACCATTACTTCTACTGCCACCTTCACTGTCATTTTCTTAATGTATTTATGTTTTTGGTTGAGCCCTAGTTATTGTCTTATTTATCCAATTCTATATATCAAGGCATCTGGAAAAGGCTTTTCCCCATCGTTCTACTAATGTTATGTTTACACGGGGAAAAATGGTTATGTCTTCAATTTTATTCATGAACACATTATATGATACTGTTGCAGGTTGACATTTACGAGCCAAAAGTAAAAGATGTTGACATAAGTAGACTCCAGTGCCACCTAAAGGACATATATTTCCCCTACATTCAGGTTTGGATTCTGCCAATGAATTAAATAAGTCTAACAGATAAGATGAAATCTTTATCTTTTCAAATTTAGGTGTGAGTGTTTAGAAGTTCGTTTTGTTTTTTACTATTGTCAACATAAAAATTGGTATTCAACATTATTTCTAGGTGCCTTTTGAAATGATCTAATTTGCTGCTCTATATATTGTTATATTGATGCTTATTGTAAATATAGTATGTTATGTACAAAAAAATGAGTAGTATGGTAGTCTTTTTATGTTTGTAAATGGAGGATGACGGTTTCTTCCTCTTGCTCCTTTTCTCCCTGTCGCTATTTGAGTTTTTAGTAGGAAATTAGATTTATTTAAGAAAACATGGAAATCAGCTCCTTACAACAGAGGTAGACTTCTAGAATACCTATAACAGAAAAATAAAAGATACAATTGGTCAATGGAGACCTGTAACTTCTCAGGTCCTCACTCAGTTTTTGCCTACTTCTATGGTCAAATCTTATTTCGCACATAGCCTCTAACTTCATTACATTTCTTCCCATACCAAGTTTGTTGTTATGGCTCAAATTTCTCTTCCTCACTTACTCACGTAGGAGTGCCTAACAATATTCCAAACCCCCTTCCCCCCACCCCCGCGCCCAAAAATAAAATAAAATCACTTGTCCTGTTGAAGGGTCTGGGAAGTCTTGTACAGCTTTCAAGGAAATCTCGCCATGTCCCATTGCTTGAAACACTCAATGAACCCTAGGCAGGCCAGGTAACTTGAGAGGCCGGAATAAGCATTCTGGAACTTCTTGGGCAGGATTGACTTGGTGCTCAACCATCCGATGAGCAGCTGGATAACAATATGATTCGTCATTCTTGACATGACATATGTGGCCATTTGTAGATTGGCTCTTTATATGGTATTAGAGCCTCGTGTCCCGAGTTCGATCCTCATCGCCCCCCACTTTCTTTCTAGTGGAATTTCTTTTCTTCGCACAGGTAAGTGGGCCGGTGCATTGTCCACCCTTTCAGCCCAGTGGGCTCTCGTGTGAGGCCAACAACTTAAGTTTTTGGGTTGAATTGGTTTTTTACACCTATGCATTTCAAATGACCGATAAATCTTCGAACATCCTGATGAAGTAAAAAGCCATGTCTTTGTAATGTTATATATCAAGTAGCTATGATATTTCAATTCATAAATTATCTCAAATACCCAAACACTGATCTTATCATCAATCCAAAAGGAAACCAAGCCATAAATCAAATGCCTAAGTAACAATATGCACTTGCAACCTAAAATCCCCACGTCAGGTCAAGAAGTAGAATATTTCAAGCAATTATCATGAAATCATCGAATGCTTGTTGACAAAAGATGAGGAGTAAAGAGCCGAGCAAGCAATTTCTGGAGCTCAATGCGCAATCAAGCAATTTTCACCTTAGTACCATTCCTTGAGCTAAGCCGTCGAATTGATTTATTAATCTTCAAAAAAACTTATATTTGGTATATTATATTTATACATTTATAATATTTTGGTTTCGCTCACTCCACCTGAATTTGGGAGCACAAACTGGGCCTTTGAGGGGAACAGAGAGGAAACCTATTTCCTAGAGTTTCTTTCTCGTCCCATCAAATTGTTAAACTCCCAAACATTAGTAATACCTGATTGCGTGCTAGTAAATCTCTAGGACACTAATATAGGGTTTTAGTGAAGTACACAATGCATGATGGACTAATTAATTATAAAACTCTAAAATTGGACCTAATTAGGTATTATAAATAATAGAATTATTTTATTATTTTTTTGTAATAGAATACTCTATCGTTGTATTTGGACTTAGTCCATTAAGTTTTTTAGTCTCTTTAAAGGGATAAGATATTGTGACACACAAATAATGTTACGCACAATGTTACGACCACATCTTAACCGTTGATTTCCGCCAATCAACGATTATCATTTATTGCGAATTAATAATTAATTAATGAGTTTGATTTAAAAAATGATAATCGTTGATTGGCGGAAATCAATGGTTAAGATATAATCTGTTGATTTTTGTTGATCCACACCATTATACTTAAAGATATAATCTGTTGTGCTGTGTGTTAATAATAACTTAGCAACTTGTCAATTTAATCAAGATGAGCATTTCGGGTCAAACGATTTTTTATACACTGTTTTGATTTGCACTGCTACATTAGATATTGAGTTTGTATTGATTTATTTTATGCATAGCTATACAGTGTGATTGTAAGCATGGATAAGTGAGCATGGAGTTGGATTTTTAATTATGATAATTCTGAAACTCTCATGTGAGTATTAATCTGTGTGACACTTGCTGCAATTTTGTGAGATAAATTAAGAAATTAAGTCTGGAAATTGGAAGGTATAAATGTGATAATTACATGCTGAAAATTATATGCCATTGGGACTTTTCTGGTTTTCAGGAGAAAAATATTCCAAAAAAAAAGGGAACAACTACAAGGCAAAAGAGGCCAAAGGTCGCTGTTGATAGTGTGCCTCAACTCACCAATAATAATTCCAAGAAAAAGAGGCCTAGAGAAGTAGCTTCAAAAGAAACCCCAACAACCAAAAAGGCCTCAAGAAGCAAGAGCAAGGACACTAGGGGATCCATTCCTATCAGTGCACAACAACCTTTTGATAAGAACAGGTTCTTATCTCCTGAGTGTCAAGAAAGATATGAAACATGGTTCAAACCCAAGTTGGTTATTAAGGAGAGAGGGATTAACCTGGATCAGCCAGAGCAGTCTTCCATACTTGAAGTGATTAAAAGAAGAAAGTGGGAGAAATTTGTCACCTTTCCAGTGCCTAGCCCAAGCACAATTTTAAAAGAATTTTGTGCTAATGCCAACCAGGAAGGGATAGATCAGAATAGAACTTCATGGGTGAGAGGAATACAAGTCCGTTTTGATGCTAATGCCATTGAAAGCTTCTTGAGCACTAGTTACAATCCTTTGGAGGAATGTGCATTCCAAAAGCTTTTCAAGGTATTCTTTCCCATCAACAATTCAAAGACTCAATACAGCCCAGACATTATAGGATCAGCTGAGAAAATCAGAAAGAGGATTGCTTTAGGGAAATCATATTGGGTCAAGAATATACACAAACATGCTCCTGAAAAGTTAGCTCGGGCTGACCTCACAGCAGAGGCACGTTTTTGGTATACTTTTATTAATAGCAATATTTTTCCCTCAACAAATGCTAGTGATGTGAACCTTGAGCGTGCTACATTGATTTGTGAGATTCTTAATGATAGCAACGTCAATATTGCTTCCATTCTTTCTGATCATATTCTACACATGATCCTTAATAAACGACCGGAAGTGAGATTAGGTCACAGTTCACTTATCATGCAGCTTTGCAAAAAGGCAGGTGTTAAGATCACTGCATGGAATGTTCCTGATGTTCAGTTGGAAATTGAGCTTGGTTGGAATGACATGCTACAGTACATAGAAGACAACAAGGAGCAAGCACCTATGCAGGGACCCTTGCATCCACCTCCGCAAGCAGCTAATATTCCTTCCACTTCACAACCATCATCCTCTCTTCCACTTTCACCAATTATCCTTGAGCTACAGCAAATGGCACGACACAATGCCGTGAAGATTGAGTATCATACTAGGATGTTTGAAGCCATATGTGAAAGGCTGAGCATTGACATTACTGGATGGCAGCCAGGACCACCATTGATACCAAATGCAGGAGAAGCTACAGATCAGGTCGCAACAGATGATACCACCACAGATGGGCAGACTTCTTACTGAGCCCCACACATTTTTCCTTATCACCAGTGGTGTGAAGTGCTGGCACATCATTCAGTGGCGTGCACCGTCACACACTGTGGGTGGAATTCAACAATGGAAGCACTGGCTTCAGGAGTACCAGTGTTGACATTTGCATCATGGGGTGACCAAGTCACTAATGCTAAGTTCTTAGTGGATATTTTTGGTGTAGGAATTCGATTGTGTTATACCCAAATGGAAAATAAAACATTGGTGACCAGAGGTGAGATAGAGAAGTGCTTTGTGGAAGCTACTGTGGGGCCAAAGGCAAAGGAATTGAAGAAAAATGCATTGAAGTGGAAGAAGTCGGCAGAGGTTGTTGCCGCACATGGTGGCTCATTCGATCGGAGCCTTGATGCATTTGTGGAAGATATTAAAAAGGGTATTTCTTCTAATATTAAAAAAGACACTCCTCAATAAGCGCCTGCGAGTATATATATATAGGGTTTAGGGTTTAGGGTTGAAAAATTAAAAATTCAGTCACTGGATCGTCCAGTGCACTATGTTGTTCTTCCGCGAGAACATAGTGCAAAAATATTACAATGGTGTTCTTCAGGTTCTCCCGGGAGAGCATAGTTATAATTTTAAAATTATAACTGTGTTCTCGCGGGAGAACATAGTGCACTGAACCGTTTTTACATCCAGTCACTGTACACTCATTAAATCCATATATATATATATAAAAGAGCATTCGTGTGTCTGCTTTGGAGCCTTTTATTTAACTTTTGACCTTTATGTCAGCAATGTGGTTGAAATTCAAGTGTTTAGTAAACTTGACTTAAACCACTTTTCTCTTGGCTAAACGTTGCATCTAGAATAATATACCCATGGTTCATGGAGGAACATTTGCTGTGTGAAACGTTGTTCAATTTTCAGTGTGTCAAATGGTCGGATGCTAATTATATACTGAATGATTACCCGAGCAAAATCAGGAGCGTTAATTGTCATTAATTTCACCCTGAATAAAGTTAATGGGTTTTATTAATGTCATGTTAAAGGAGATAAATTATCTTATGTCATAGAGATAAACTTGTGGACTCCACCACCTGAAAAATTAAAAAAAAAAATGGCACAGTTATCCAAGGGTATGTAGGAGAGAAATTTATCACATGTAATATAAAAATAGTTTTTCCCAAAGTTAATTGCTATTAACATATTTACTTGATGGTAATTCTTTTTTGTTGCGATTGCGACCATCAATAGTCGGCAAATTGAATTCTTTAATTAATTAAAAACATGAACGCAACTAATTGCAATTTCCAATACAAGAGGCAACCTTAATTTTTCGGTGGTTCAAAGATTTACAAATGCATATCATTTCACCCCCACACAATAATTAGGTTGGAACAGATGAATAGGTTGGAAAAAGAAATAAAAGATTGTGAGGCTGACCTATTATCTCTTCAAGAGGAAAAGAAGAATTTTGAAGCAGAAACTAGAGGATTGAAAAAGGAGTTTGAAACTGTGAGGAATGACAAGTTTCAAATGGTGGAAGATCAGAGAAAAGCTCTGAAAGAATTATCTGAGCTCGAGTATAAATGGTCAGTTCTATGCAGCCAATTTGAGTACAACCGCATTGCTACGAGAATTCCCTCTTAAGGATTTTTCTTGTTTATTGCTTTTGTACATGTCCATCTCTATTAAGCTATGGAAGCCACTATATTATCGACTCTTCACTCAAATTTTATGTTGATTAATGTAGTAACCCAGACCAGACCAAGTGTATGGTTAATAAGGGCATAGTAGTCTTGAATGAGGAATTTCAGAAAATTGCATCAAACTCTTCTCTCTTTGGTTTTCTCCTTTCTCTGCATTCTTCTCCTCTTTTTTAAATTATATCCTCTTCTTTAATGTTTTCATTGTACACTCTCCATTCTTAACCCCTTGTTTCTCTTCTACCTTAGGGTAATAACTTATGGTCTTCAACAGCAAACTCTCAATTTCTAGCAACTTATATACTCTTATATTACAATGTTTTATAATGTGAGATATTGATCCGAATTTGAATATGCGCTTAATTCAACATCGCCGTGATGCCTACGGAAAGAGTAATGTATGAAAAAGTGTTTGGTTGTGAGGATAGGAGTAATTTATTATAGCTAAAAGGTAGGAAAGGTATAGTTTACAAAAAAAAAAAAAAAAACTACTTTACAAGTTAAATTCAATGAGTCAATATTGAAGCTCAACAAAAGGAAGCAATTTTGAAGGAACAGATGAATAGGTTGGTCATGGTGTCGTTTCAAGAAAGGCGTGGTAAGTAATAGAGTGAGAGCATTTTCTAATTCCAATGTTTCTGACTTTGAGTTGAGCATCAGCAAGATAGCAAACATTAACGAACCCTTTCTTTCGCGCATCATGTGTTTATTAGGCAGCAATTGAGAGTGTTCCAAAATGTTTAAGCTATCTCACGTGTGTTTATTAAGCACAGGTGTTTATGTAATTTAATAGTATATTTATTTTATGGGCGATGACTGATCACAATGAAGTAATAGAAAAGTGGAAATAAAATTTTATATCTCGCATTTTAATTCAAGCAAATGAATGCAACTTCTATATATAATTATTGGAGTAGATTATTCTATCTATATTTTTTTTTCTACCTTATCTACTCATCTTCAACATCATTGGATCAGAATTTCAAGAGGAGAGAGAAAGAGTGAGATTCTAATGGGAGTGGATTCTCTAATGTAAAAAAGTGATCATGTTATTTGACCACAACCACTCATTTAAAAATTAGTTCACTAATGCCTGTGATTTGCTTCATAATCATCTATGCCCATGTGGATTTTTTTATCACATATGCCTTTGTGCTTTGTAAAAAATAAAAAATCACAGGGGCATATGTAATAGGGACATAAGTGATTTAGAGTAAATCACAGAGGTATTGATGAACTTTTATCTCATCATCAATGATTGGTTGTGATCAAATAACATAATCACATAATCATTTTTTCACTTGAGAGGATCTAGTCCCATTTCTAATACAATGATATTTGTAGATGAGTAAATAAAATAGACAAGAAAAAAATAATTAAAAATATCTTATCCCTAATTATTGTGTGGGGGTGAAATGATATGCATTTGTAAATCTTTGAACCACCGAAAAATTAAGGTTGCCTCTTGTATTGGAAGTTGCAATTAGTTGCGTTCATGTTTTTAATTAATTAAAGAATTCAATTTGCACTATTGATGGTCGCAATCGCAACAAAAAAGAATTACCATCAAGTAAATATGTTAATAGCAATTAACTTTGGGAAAAACTATTTTTATATTACATGTGATAAATTTCTCTCCTACATACCCTTGGATAACTGTGCCATTTTTTTTTTAATTTTTCAGGTGGTGGAGTCCACAAGTTTATCTCTATGACATAAGATAATTTATCTCTTTTAACATGACATTAATAAAACACATTAACTTTATTCAGGGTGAAATTAATGACAATTAACGCTCCTGATTTTGCTCGGGTAATCATTCAGTATATAATTAGCATCCGACCATCCGACACACTGAAAATTGAACAACGTTTCACACAGCAAATGTTCCTCCACGAACCATGGGTATATTATTCTGGATGCAACGTTTAGCCAAGAGAAAAGTGGTTTAAGTCAAGTTTACTAGACACTTGAATTTCAACCACATTGCTGACATAAAGGTCAAAAGTTAAATAAAAGGCTCCAAAGCAGACACACCAATGCTCTTTTATATATATATATATATATATATATATATATATATATATATATATGGATTTAGTGAGTGTACAGTGACTGGATGTAAAAACGGTTCAGTGCACTATGTTCTCCCGCGAGAACACAGTTATAATTTTAAAATCTCTCCCGGGAGAACCTGAAGAACACCATTGTAATATTTTTGCACTATGTTCTCGCGGAAGAACAACATAGTGCACTGGACGGTCCAGTGACTGAATTTTTAATTTTTCATATATATATAGATATATATATATATATATATACTCGCAGGCGCTTATTGAGGAGTGTCTTTTTTAATATTAGAAGAAATACCCTTTTTAATATCTTCCACAAATGCATCAAGGCTCCGATCGAAGGAGCCACCATGTGCGGCAGCAACCTCTGCCGACTTCTTCCACTTCAATGCATTTTTCTTCAATTCCTTTGCCTTTGGCCCCACAGTAGCTTCCACAAAGCACTTCTCTATCTCACCTCTGGTCACCAATGTTTTATTTTCCATTTGGGTATAACACAATCGAATTCCTACACCAAATATATCCACTAAGAACTTAGCATTAGTGACTTGGTCACCCTATGATGCAAATGTCAACACTGGTACTCCTGAAGCCAGTGCTTCCATTGTTGAATTCCACCCACAGTGTGTGACGGTGCACGCCACTGAATGATGTGCCAGCACTTCACACCACTGGTGATAAGGGAAAATGTGTGGAGCTCAGTAAGAAGTCTGCCCATCTGTGGTGGTATCATATGTTGCGGCCTGATCTGTAGCTTCTCCTGCATTTGGTATCAATGGTGGTCCTGGCTGCCATCCAGTAATGACAATGCTCAGCCTTTCACATATGGCTTCAAACATCCTAGTATGATACTCAATCTTCACGGCATTGTGTCGTGCCATTTGCTGTATCTCAAGGATAATTGGTGAAAGTGGAAGAGAGGATGATGACTGTGAAGTGGAAGGAATATTAGCTGCTTGCGAAGGTGGATGCAAGGGTCCCTGCATAGGTGCTTGCTCCTTGTTGTCTTCTATGTACTGTAGCATGTCATTCCAACCAAGCTCAATTTCCAACTGAACATCAGGAACATTCCATGCAGTGATCTTAACACCTGCCTTTTTGCAAAGCTGCATGATAAGTGAACTGTGACCTAATCTCACTTCCGGTCGTTTATTAAGGATCATGTGTAGAATATGATCAGAAAGAATGGAAGCAATATTGACGTTGCTATCAATAAGAATCTCACAAATCAATGTAGCACGCTCAAGGTTCACATCACTAGCATTTGTTGAGGGAAAAATATTGCTATTAATAAAAGTATACCAAAAGCGTGCCTCTGCTGTGAGGTCAGCCCGAGCTAACTTTTCAGGAGCATGTTTGTGTATATTCTTGACCCAATATGATTTCCCTAAAGCAATCCTCTTTCTGATTTTCTCAGCCGATCCTATAATGTCTGGGCTATATTGAGTCTTTGAATTGTTGATGGGAAAGAATACCTTGAAAAGCTTTTGGAATGCACATTCCTCCAAAGGATTGTAACTAGTGCTCAAGAAGCTTTCAATGGCATTAGCATCAAAACAGACTTGTATTCCTCTCACCCATGAAGTTCTATTCTGGTCTATCCCTTCCTGGTTGGCATTTGCACAAAATTCTTTTAAAATTGTGCTTGGGCTAGGCACTGGAAAGGTGACAAATTTCTCCCACTTTCTTCTTTTAATCACTTCAAGTATGGAAGACTGCTCTGGCTGATCCAGGTTAATCCATCTCTCCTTAATAACCAACTTGGGTTTGAACCATGTTTCATATCTTTCTTGACACTCGGGAGATAAGAACCTGTTCTTATCAAAAGGTTGTTGTGAACTGATAGGAATGGATCCCCTAGTGTCCTTGCTCTTGCTTCTTGAGGCCTTTTTGGTTGTTGGGGTTTCTTTTGAAGCTGCTTCTCTAGGCCTCTTTTTCTTGGAATTATTATTGGTGAGTTAAGGCACACTATCAACAGTGACCTTTGGCCTCTTTTGCCTTGTAGTTGTTCCCTTTTTCTTTGGAATATTTTTCTCCTGAAAACCAGAAAAGTCCCAATGGCATATAATTTTCAGCATGTAATTATCACATTTATACCTTCCAATTTCCAGACTTAATTTCTTAATTTATCTCACGAAATTGCAGCAAGTGTCACACGATTAATACTCACATGAGAGTTTCAGAATTATCATAATTAAAAATCCAACTTTATGCTCACTTATCCATGCTTACAATCACACTGTATAGCTATGCATAAAATAAATCAATACAAACTCAATATCTAATGTAGCAATGCAAATCAAAACGGTGTATAAAAAATCGTTTGACCCGAAATGCTCATCTTGATTAAATTGACAAGTTGCTAAGTTATTATTAACACACAGCACAACAAATTATATCTTTAAGTATAATGGTGTGGATCAACAAAAATCAACAGATTATATCTTAACCATTGATTTCCGTCAATCAACGATTATCATTTTTTAAATCAAACTCATTAATTAATTATTAATTCGCAATAAATGATAACCGTTGATTGACGGAAATCAACGGTTAAGATGTGATGCGTAACATTATTTGTGTGTCACAATATCCTATCCCAATGTTACGCACAATGTTACGACCACATCTTAACCGTTGATTTCCGCCAATCAACGATTATCATTTTTTAATTCAAACTCATTAATTAATTATTAATTCGCAATAAATGATAACCGTTGATTGGCGAAAATCAATGGTTAAGATATGGTCGTAACATTATGTGTCACAATATCCTATCTCATTATGGGATAAGATATTGTTACGCACAATGTTACGACCACATCTTAACCGTTGATTTCCGTCAATCAACGATTATCATTTTTTAAATCAAACTCATTAATTAATTATTAATTCGCAATAAATGATAACTGTTGATTGGCGGAAATCAATGGTTAAGATATGGTCGTAACATTGTGCGTAACATTATGAATTGTATCATAATTTTTGATACCAAATAGAAAAAAAGATTTAGTATATTATTGAATTGTATCATATTTGCACAAGAGTTCTCTATTTAAAGAGACTAAAAAACTTAATGGACTAAGTCCAAATACAACGATAGAGTATTCTATTACAAAGAAATAATAAAATAATTCTATTATTTATAATACCTAATTAGATCCAATTTTAGAGTTTTATAATTAATTAGTCCATCATGCATTGTGTACTTCACTAAAACCCTATATTAGTGTCCTAGAGATTTAACATTGATATTCCCCCCCATTCATCGGAATATACGGAGACATTTGAAGAACATTCAAAGGAAGAGAATTGGTTCTCTGCAGACTGCAGTACGACGAGTTCTGCTGTAAACTAGAAGGATCCCCGAGTAAGCTGCTAGAGGGACTTGACATCCACACTGATCAAAAGGATTTAGGTAATATTCTCGCAACAAAAATTTGGCATCAAGAAGTAGGTATCTGAGCTTAGTGTGATAACATTTCTTGGGTATTCATAGCACTTATTCATTTGAAGATCTAGAATGAGTCAATTATTTGCATATTAAATTTGGCCTTGTAGGGCTACAGCCTACAAATTAGCCAACAATGTTGCCCATAGTTATTTCTCAATCTGCATCTTCCAAACTTTGTAGTGTGTACCTGTATAAGTGTACGTTAGCTCTGCTTATCAACAGTTTCAACTTCATTCAAATTCTTCGGTTAGATTGCTTAATGGGGTAGGACAATACATTTATATATTATAAACGATTCTATTTGATGCGTAACTTTTCCTCAAATAATCCTTCTGTTTTTCTTAAATGAGTTTGTTTGATCCTATTGTAAAATCAACAAAAAGTCCATTTTAAAACTTCAAAAAAATTTAGACTGTTTATTTCTTTCTAACAACCATTATCTTTTAAGCAACTTTTTTATTAGATTTTTTTTAGAACGAGCAACACTTTGGTAGCATTGCAAGGAATGCGCATGTACTTTCCCCAACAGAATTGGAACCAATGTTCACGTCCTCAACACTCTGCCATGTCTTTAAACCCAATACATATAGAAATGAAATAGAGTACTTGTTTTTGAATTTTTCTCATTCATTATTGCATGTTCTTCTCTTTTGTTCAGGTGAACTAAGTTGCATTTGGTGGGGGAAATTGATGGAGCGGCTTTCCTGCATCGCGTCTGCGATTGGAAGATATTTGGTGTGCGGAGCAGTAGATCAATTAAGCTATCCTTGTTGCTTCAACGATTTTGTTGAAGAGCTTCAAAAACAGGAAGATAAATTGACCACAACAATAGACAGCGTGGAAGACCTTGTTAAACATGCCAATAAAGAATGCTGATGTGTTTGATGGGTGGTTGAAGGAAGCTAACGCTCTCAAAAACAAAGTGGAGGATTTACTTAAAAAAGCAAGAACAAACAAGAGCTATTGTCTCTGGCACTGTCCGAATTGGATTTGGCAATACGGCGTGGGCAAGAAGTTAGCAAAGAAAAAAGTGGACATTGAAAATTGTATAGAAGAAGGCAATAAGTATATACAACTTGAACGTGTTGCTACACTTCCTTTAGGCATGCCAGATTTTCCTTTTGAAAAATGTTTGGAATTTGATAGTAGACAATCTGCTTATGAGCAACTGATGGAGGCACTGAAAGATGACAAGGTTGCCATGATTGGATTGTATGGCATGGGGGGGGGGGGTTGGCAAGGGAAGTTAAGAAGAGAGCAGAAGCTGAGCATCTTTTTGACAAAGTTCTTTTTGCGCCTGTGTCTAGTGCAGTAGAAGTTCGAAGGATCCAAGATAAAATTGCAAGTCCACTACAGTTTACCTTTCCAGAAAATGAAGTAAGGGAGAAAGCCCAACTCTTGTGCAAGAGATTAACCGAAGAAAATAGGATTCTTGTGATTCTTGATGATGTTTGGGAGAAGCTTGATTTTGGAGCCATAGGAATTCCCTCCAGTGAACATCATAGGGGTTGCAAGGTTCTCGTTACCACAAGATCTGTCAATGTTTGTACTTTGATGGATTGCCAAAGAAAGATTCCACTATCAATCTTAACTAATGAGGAAGCTTGGGCTCTTTTCCAAAATCAAGCTCATATATTTGAAGGCACCTCTGATAGCTTAAAGCATTTGGCAAGACTAATTTCACATGAATGTAAAGGAATTCCTGTTGCTATTGCGGCTGTGGCTAGTACTCTGAAAGGTAAGGTTGAAGTGAAATGGAAGGTTGCATTGTATAGATTGAAAAAATCAAAACCAGTGAATATTGAAAAAGGATTGCAAAATCCTTACAACTGCCTGCGGTTAAGCTATGGTAATTTGGACAACGAAGAAGCCAAGTCACTTTTCTTGTTTTGTTCTGTATTTTCCGAAGATGATGAAATCTCAGCTGAATATTTAACCAAGATTGCAATAGGACTAGGCTTAGTTGGAGAAGTTCGCCCATACGAAGGGGCAAGGAATGAAGTGCGTGGAGCTAAAAAAAAGCTCTTGAATTCTTGTTTGTTGTTGGATGCTAATGAGAGGAAATGTGTCAAAATGCACGACTTTGTTCGCGATGTTGCCCTGTGGATTGCAAATAAGGAGGATAAAGTGATCGAGTGTGCATTGGAAGAGGATGTGCACGTGGATTCCAAATCATTAAGATATCTATGGATTGCAAATAATTTTTGAGACAAAAATACCCCAACACATATAAAAACCTAGACCCAATCTATCAATTATAAAAGTAAAAATAGTTTGAGGTTATTTTTGTAAAATAACCTCATATTCCAGGTCATATTTCGTTCTAAACCAAACATAGAATCAGTAATCTTTACCCAATATTCCCGGTAATATTTTGGCGAACCAAACACCTTTTTCGTAAGGTTACAAGTAAACTCAATTTCTATTGTATTCTCATTAATCGTGATTTCCGAATACTAAAAAATTTCTCTTGTACCAAACACACCCTAAGTCGTTTTCTGGAACTTTCCGTCCCATTCATGCAGTTTCAAGAGGTTTAGACGTCGGCAAAAAATATTAGTTTTGATTGTTAATAATCATTACTAGCGGATCTGTGGCGCAATGGTAGCGCGTCTGACTCCAGATCAGAAGGTTGCGTGTTCGATTCACGTCGGGTTCAATCCCATTATCCGCTATTTTGATTAATGGGGCTTTACAACGTGAAGGTTGCGTTAAAATTCACGGGCCTTGTGCGCGTTTTATTTTAAATGAATGCTTAATGTCTGGCAGTTCTTTTTATATAAGTTTTTTGGGAAAAGTTTTTTTGTCATTGGTAGTTCAATGATCGAATCAAATGTGAAGTGTTGGGATGATAGTGATTTAAAATAATATCGTAAAAAAAAAAAAATTAAGCCACAATAACACGTTAAATTATTAACAATTTCATATTATCCAGTTTTTTTATTTCTTTTCTTCCTTCTCTACTTAAATTCCCATAAACATTAGTGATATGAACTTGCATATATTTAAACATATTATAAAATAAACTTTGAGCAACTGTCGTGTAAACCATGTAGCAGATGAGGTTCAAAGAGGTCTCAATTTGAGAGTTGAGTACGAGAGGCAGGATCACATGGACAAGCAGTTCATAAAGCACTAAGAGAGCGAACAAGAAGGGAATAACTTTGGGTTATTGGTTTAAAATTGTTGCACGCATTAGCAATAACAGCAAAGCAGCATCACCAGTCTAAGAATATGGATCATAAAGAAGTAATTGATGACTTAGTATATACAGTTCCATGTTATACAGTAGAATTTCGGTATTCTAATATATCATTAATGCTAGACCATTCTTATATGAATTAATTGGTGTCTCAAATGAGGTTACTAACTAGAGAAGAATTAAAATGTATATAGATATCCAGTTCTATTGTAATTTGCAGAGGTCTTTTATTGACTATAGACTATATTATCATATTATGACTGAACAAGAACAAATATGTTACATTATCTGGTTTAGGGTTATTGAGGTTTCCACAGAATAATGCTTTAACAATATGCAAAATGTATAATGAAAATTAATAAATAATACTAGTTTTGTCGGAACATCGACGACCAAAGTGTCATTTTTTGGGGAAAAATTTACCCAAATGCCACATGAACAGTACTTTTTATTAGATTGTCACGCGACGTAATTTACTATGACTGGTAGCGAATTACGCCAATAATTTTGTGACACGTGGCACATTTTCGCAGAGAAAAGCTGACTGGACGAAGTTCACTATTAGTGGTAGAGAATTTGGTACGCAATGTGGCCACGTGTCATGCAATCATAGATGCACATAATTTGCTACTAGTAGTAGCGAATTATGTCACGTGACAGTCTGGTAAAAAGTACTGTTCGCATGACATTTGGGTAAAAATTTTGACAAACAATGACACTTTGGTCACTGTTCCAGTTTTGTCGACAACCAGCCCACATAACATATCGAGAAGAAATAAAGTATATTGTGGTACCAGAGTTCAATACATCATATAGAAAAAAGAGTAAACACCCTTTTTAGTCCCTGTCAATATCTACGAAGTCCTTTTTAGTCCCTGGCAATAAAAAAGGACCAAATTGGTCCCTGAAAGTACAAGAAAAAGGTCTAACATGGCCTTTTTTTGGTAATTTCAGGGACCAATTTGGTCCTTTTTTATTGCCAGGGACTGAATAGGACTTCGTAGATATTTCCAGGGACTAAAAAGAGTGTTTACTCTAGAAAAAATATGAGTAAAGACCCAAATTGGTCCCTGACAAAAAATGCGGTGGCCAAATTAGTCCCTAAGAAAAATAAACTCGTTGAATAGTCCCCAACAATGTGAAACAGGACCCACGTTAGTCCTTCTGTCAAACCAAAAGTGATGGTGTGAATGACGGTGATGATGTGTCACGTTAAGTGAGATGCTGAAGCCCACATGGATATGAAGAACGACGTCGTTTTGAGAAACTCTGCCACCGTGGACAGACCAGTTTTTGTAAAACCCAAATTTTCCCCTTACCTAACCGTTGGACACTTTACCTTTTTCCTCTCTTCTAACATCGACGCTTCATTGTTGAGAAGGAAGGAAGAAGACCGTGGAGTAAACCTTGGTACCTGCGTTTGGAATACTGCGAACTTCTTCAAGAATCGGAGGGAACCAGTGGAAAACAAAGACAACTTGGGAGACTTTGTGAGGCTGAGCATTCCGTTGAAAAAAGGTAAGAGTATTTATATGTTGAAACATTTTTATATTGTTCTTTGTCATCCTTTTGCTTGTGGTCCCCATGTTGTTCCCCTTTGTTTAATGCTTGTTTGATTCTGCATGAAGTGGACATTTGTGGTCCATATTTCCATTTAGGGTTTTTTTTAAAAGAAAGTAACAATCGGGTGGTGTGGTCCCTGCTCTACAAAAAGTGCCATGGTTGACCCAATAACATTTAAAAAACCCATGTTAATCGTTGGAATACATGTCAGCATCCATAAAAAATGTTGCTTTTTTTATTGCTTTGTATTGTTTAACCCTTTCAAAGTCTGTGGCCGTTGGTTTAATGATAGGTTTGGTTTTTTGGTTTTGACAGATGTCCGAATACATAGTGATTGTTTATCATCACGGTGGTATGTTTGTCAGAGATGAAGATGGAGTGATGACCTATATATATGGAAGGGTGGACTCATTGCCGGAGATGGACATTGACTACTGCAATATTCGTGACCTTGACACCCTGTTTAAGCAATATGGGTATGAAAAATGCAAGAGGATGATGTGGCTACAGCGTGGGGTACCCGATTTGGATCAGGGGCTGAGACCTCTTAGTACATATTCAGATGTGTGTGCTATGTGTGAGGCTGCTTTAGGGAATGGTAGTGAGATACATGTCTACTTTGAGGGCTGCATCTCAATTCCCCAGTTTGCTTCACCTACACATGACAGTGAAGAGGATAATGTCATTAATTCAGCACATAATGAGGAACATGAAGAGGTTGATGATGGGGTCAATTCACATGAAGGTTGTGCACAAGGTGATGATGGGGTCAAAGAAAATGAAGACCATGCACAGGCTGCTGATGACCTGAATGCACAAGGTGATGATGGGATCAATTCGGACCATGATGAAGACAGTGGAGAGGATGCTGGTTATGGGTCTGAAGATGATAATGCAGATGATGACAATGCTTCCTCATACTCAGATTCATATGAGAGTGCAGAGGATGAGGTTTACAAGCCTCCCCCACCTGGTGTTGACGATGATTCAGAAGATGACGATGATGATATGAATGTGCCAATTGTAGAGAAAAAAGGCCTGCAAAACAGACCCCAAGGAGGAAGGCAGTCAAGAAGGATGCCCCAATTCAAGACTCTGAATCTGAAAAAGTTGATGAAGAGGAAGTCATGATATCATTTGAGGAAGAAGGATATACCTATATATCCGAGGAGTTGAGGACTCCTCCTTCAAGTGATGATGATGAGAATGTTAGACCTATTATGCCAAAGTTCAATGAGCAAGCTTCTTTTGGGCATGTCTATTTAGAACTTGGTATGGAGTTTATGAATCTGGACCAATTTAAGTGTGCAGTAAAAGATTATAATATCAGTCTTGGGAGGAACTTCGTATGGGTTAAGAATGACAAGGTCAGAGTAAAGGCCAAATGCAGTGTAGAAGACTGTGAATGGATGGTGTGTTGTGCCTGGAACAGTAAGCAAAACACATTCCAAGTTAAGACTTTTAAAGAAACTCATAAATGCTGCAGAGTCTTCAAGAATAAAAGGGCTACAAGAGATTGGGTGGCCAAGAAATTGGAGAAGAGAATACTAACACAGCCCAAGATGACAAGGACAGAGGCATTTGAGCACATGAAGGAGGAATACAATGTTCATTTGGATATGAAGAAAGTAAGTAAGGCTTTGAAAAAAGCAAAG
The DNA here is from genome assembly GCF_033153095.1 of Gastrolobium bilobum. Lineage (NCBI taxonomy): Eukaryota > Viridiplantae > Streptophyta > Magnoliopsida > Fabales > Fabaceae > Gastrolobium > Gastrolobium bilobum. The sequence goes on from NW_026897541.1 coordinate 204,685, forward strand.
GGGACCATTGAAGGTTGTGAGAAGGAACAATATGAAAGACTAAGAGAATATCTGGCTGAGCTGTTGAGGAGCAACCCTGGCTCCAGTTGCAAATTGCAAGTCTCCCCCCAACCTATTCCACAAGCATTGCCAATATTTGACAGAATGTACATCTGCCTTGATGCTTGTAAAAAGGGCTTCAAAGCTGGATGCAGGCCCTTAATTGGGTTGGATGGATGCTTTTTGAAGGGCTATTATGGAGGTCAATTATTGAGTGTTGTGGGTGAAGATGCAAACAAGCAATTCTATGTCATTGCCTATGCCGTGGTTGATAGTGAGACCAAGGATAATTTGAAGTGGTTTCTGACATTATTACAGGAAGATTTAGGGGATCATGCAGTATTTGGGTTGAACTTCATTTCGGATCAACAAAAGGTAAGGCTTTATCTGTGATCTGTTGTTGATGTTAATGAACTTGTTCTGTTGTTGATCAAGTAATTCTCTGTTGTTGATCAAGCTCATTATCTGTGATCTGTTTGCTTTGTCCATGTAGTGTGTGTTTTGTGTTGTTGCCATTGCCTTGATGTTAATGAATATTTTCAAGCAATTCTTTGTAGTTGCCATTGTTGTCATTGATCTTATTGAATATTTTGGATTGTTTTGAATATTTTCATCTATGTTGTTGCCAATGTTATACAGTTTCTGGTTTATGAAGGGCTATGGTATGTGTGTTCTGTTTGCCTTGTCTAATGCTGTTTAATAACCTTTACAAGTCCTCCACAAATATTATCGAGGACCATTTCAGTCCTAGTTTTTTAACGAAAGGAACCATTTTGGTCCCTAACATTTTTATCAGGGGTACATATTGGTCCCTGCAACAGTTCTTTTAACATGAGCACTTAACACACCAGCACTGTCATTTCCCCTTATACATGCTGATATTAATCATGCTGATTTGAGATTGTATTTTAATTTTTTTTTGTCATTCACATACAGGGACTTGTCCCAGCCTTGAAAGAAATTATGCTAGGTTCACACCACAGGTTCTGTGTACAACATGTATGGAAGAACTTCATCAAGCAGTAGAAGGATAAAGAGACAAGAGGAATTGTATGGGAATGTGCTAGATGCACCACTGTTCCCCAATTGGAGAAGGTCATGCAAAGGCTGAAGACTCTAAACTAACCAGCTTGGAAGTATCTTGACAATATACACCCTTCATGTTGGGTTAAGACCTATTATAGTCATTGGCCTAAATGTGACAATATCACAAATAATATGGCTGAGGTGTGGAATGCAAAGATTGGGAATTATAGGGACAAACCTATAATGACATTGTGTGAGGAATTGAGGTGCTACATAATGCGAAGGATGACAACACACAAGAGGATTCTACAAACCTTTAGGGGTAAGATAGCACCTGCACAGCAGAAGAGGCTGGACCAGTTGAAGGTTGCAAGCAATTCTTGGACACCAACATGGACTGGAAACTTGGTCCAAGATCTCTACGAAGTATCTGGAAAGGGTCAACGTGTTGGGGTGAATTTAACTCAACAAACTTGTAGTTGTAATGTGTGGCAGCTGACTGGATTGCCTTGTGAACATGCCATTGCTGCCATTGCACACAAGAATGAACCTGTGGAAAATCATGTTCACCAATGGCTGACAGTTGATGTTTTGCATGCCACTTATGAACACACTCTCAACCCAGTCAATTCCCAACAATATTGGTCAGCTTGTGATGCCCCAAAACCACTTCCTCCACGCTTGAAAAGGCCTATTGGACGTCCAAAAAAGCATCGCAAGAAGGATCCCACTGAAGAGCTTATGAAGACCAACAAAAAGCTTAAAAAGACTTACACAGTTCAATGCTCCAAGTGTGGTGAGACTGGTCATTACCCCAAGACATGTAAGGCACCTCCTGGTGGATCAAAGAAAAAAACTAAACCGGTTAATGTTGAAGTTGGCCAGTCAAGGACAGTTGAAGAAATCATCATGAGCATGAGTCAGGGCTGCCCTCCAGTAGAGACAAGCAGCCAGCATGCACCAAATGCACCTGAACCAAGAGGCAGCAGCCCACTACCATGCAATCCTGCTGAGGCAGTGATCAGTGAGACAGCAGCTGCAGCTAGCAGTGGCACCAGAGCCAGATTCATGAGCTTCATGACTACACCAGGATTCAGGCCAACTAGGCCAGCCCCACATAACTGATTTGGAATTGTAATGACTGACATTAGGCCAGTTCAAATGTGACAGTTGTCATTTTTTTGTACTTATTAAGCCAGTAGCTTGGAATTGTAATTAGGCCAGTTTTTTGGTATTAGTTTGGTATTGGCCCTGTTTAAATTATTCACCAATGGCTTTTTTTTGTATGCCTCTGGTTATGGCCATATTAAGTATGAACACTTTGTTTTTTGAGAAGACAAAGTGTTCCTACTTAATGGTCCTTATTATGTCAGTTGGAATTGTAAGTACAAAGTGATGATATGAATGGAATATGTTTTTTGGATTACTAAATCTCTTATGTCATTACTTTTTTTCATTGCTGTCATTGATGTGAAATGAATGGAAGATTATGTCAGTTTGGTTACTATCGGTATTCACTGTCACGACTATATTCAATACTCTCAAACAATACTATTTTTTGTTTCTGTCATTACCATCTCTTTGGCAGATTGCTTGTCCTGCTTGCATTTTGTATGCTGTGTCATTTTGGGGTCATGTGTAAACATACCTGAACTTAGCACATTGGTCCCTGTTATATACCTTATAAGTCCTCCACAAATTTTATCGAGGACCATTTTAGTCCCTGTTATTTTCCACACTTTGTCAAATTGGTCCCTAACAAATTCATCGAGGCCCAAATTAGTCCCTGCTAAACATGACAGTAAGACCAATGCCACAAAAAGTTGTTACCATAGAAAGCTCATTCCCCCCTTCTGTATAATTCCCTCCATCCTTGTTGTTAGTGTTCATACAGTCTTTTGACTTTTTAATTGGCATTTCCAGATAACTTAATACTTAGCAGATTGTGCTTTAAGAACAATCAAGTTCAAGGACATTAACCAAATTATATACATTGCATGAACAATATCTCATTACATCCCAACACTGGTCTTTCCATTACAGAGAAGCATACATATTATAGATTCAAAATGAACATTTCACTCCACCCTACTACAAAGATATAGACATATTACAAAGACAATGATAATGGATCCAGCAAACACCCTAGCACACCTACACACATGCATCATTTCCTTCTCAACCCTTTCAAAGTGTGCCTGCATCTTCATTGATATGTCTTCAATCTTTATACAGTGCTCATTAATCTTCTTTTTGTGGTCATTCACCTCCAGCTGCAGTTCATCATTGAGCTTTATGTCCAAAAAGTTCAACTTGAACTCCATTTCAGCTACATTCAACTCCAGCTTGTTAATTGTCCAATCTTCCAGCTCCATGGTATCAGATGTAGCATCATCCACCCATGTAAAAAATTTACAGTGTGGCTTCTTTTCCTGGACCAAATTCAACTATACAGTTAATAAGATTGACATACCAAAAATAACGCATGAAAAAAATCAACCTCACCTTGAAGTTGGGGCACCCAAAAAATGATCTATTAAGGTTCCTAGGTGTCTTGGAGGTGTAAACAACATTGTGCCTCCCACATTTACACAATGGAGCAGCTCTCCTTCTTCAACTTCTGGACCCAAAGGAACTACTTGAGCTCCCCCTTCTAGAAGACATAATCATGGCATAAACACAAAGAACAACCCTAAATCGAACATTATACACCCACTTTCCCTAAACCGTCAATCAATTTTCCCTAAATTCATGCGTTCAACCTTCGATTCGATGTCATGTTTCTGGTTTAAGTTGAACCCTAACAAACAAACGACGGCGTTTCTTGGATGAAAGAGAACTGTGTGTCCAACGTGGATGGGTTTCAACAAACGACGTCGTTCTTCATACCCACGTGGGCTTCACAATGTCACTTAACGTGACACATCAGCACCGTCATTCACACCGTCACTTTTGGTTTGACAGAAGGACTAACGTGAGTCCTGTTTCACATTGTTGGGGACTATTCTACGGGTTTATTCTTCTTAGGGACTAATTTGGCCACTGCATTTTTTGTCAGAGATCAATTTGGGTCTTTACTCAAAAAATATTTTGTTCTCAATGTCAATGTCCATATTCAATTTCAAACAAAGCCATCCCTACTTCGCAGAATTGGAGGACCACTATAAAGAGTGCCACAAGCTAAAAGTGCAATGTTTCATACACTAAAGTTGTAAGTAGTCACAAAATAAATGAAACAAGAGACAGATGCATTTAATTCTAATACTGACGCATAAAGGAGAGAAACCATAGTTCAATTTCTTCAAGTTCATCTAAAAGCACAAGAAGAAAGTGATATATAATAACTAAGAAAAGAAGAACATTTTGAGGAAGCTTAAAACTGAAATTATGAATCACAAACCTGAGTTTATTGTTCCAGATGATCCCATGTAACTGACATCTAATACAATTCCTGGTATAGACTCTGGAAGTAGACATTTTAGTGTATGCTCAAACATGACAGATTAAGAAATACACATCAAAATTAAAGGTAGAAATAAGGACACGATGAATGATGATTTTTTTAGTTCGAGAAGATAAAATTCAATTCTAAATAATTAACGGTTGGATAAAATCTTCATTTTCTTTAAACTCATCATATTGGATCTCTACAAGGTATTTTTTTTAATTAAATGGATCAATTCGACAAAGAAACACGACAAACTTTAATAAACCATGTTTACCAATTTATAGAAAAAATAAATCCTCAGCTCATTAAAAAACCCACACAGTTCCATGACGTAAAGCAAAGACGTTTAATTTTTATTTTTTATTTTTTGGATAGCAAAGACGTTTAATTTGTGTTGGAAAGGAAACAACCATGCCTGCATCCAAAAAAAAAAAAAAACAACTATGCCAGCCCACATATAGAACTGGGCAAATGACATGCCAAGTTATTATTGGACTAACAAAAGCCTAAGGAAGACAGAGTCACCAACACAAGGAACAAAACTTCGGTGCCACGGATGCACTAAGTTCAGTGTATTCCTAGTTTATTTTTACTAGAACAGGTAGATGAATTTTGCACAAATTTATAGGACCCAAAATCTGTCTACGTATCTCCCTGAAAATTTGGGAAGCATTAAACTCAATGCATAGATAGCATTATAGATTTTTCCGAACGGAAGCCCATCACCTTAGTCAACGGTATTATTTGTTGGTTAGTTGGATCTTGGAATTTATATTTAAACTCTAAATCCCAACAACATAGCATTTAAATTTATGATTTAGTGTGTGTCATCTTAAAGGACACAAAGTTATGTCTTTTAAATTATACTTTTTTTTCTTTAAATCTAAGTGGTGGTTAATTATGATTTATCTCTGAAAATAAAAAATAAATAAATAGGATCCTATTAGCCAAATACGTGTCAGTTTTAACTATTTATTTCTCTCTCTCTCTCTCGGCTTAGATTTCGCTCCACAAACTAACTGCTGTGCTTTTCACTCCCATTTATTACTATAAATATAACTTGGATTCTCGCGTGCCATCATCATGGCCTAATTCAGCAAAGTCGCACTTATTTAGGATACCAACTTTTTAATCTCTAGTAAATTCTACTATTCCGTGAATTAAGTTGTGTAGTAAAAGCTTGATTTCTTAACTTGTTCTTGAAGTTATTTATCTCCTCAAAAATTTTCCAAAACCATTTTTTATTTTTGAAATTTTTACTTTTTTTCAGCTTTATAGCTGTTGTTGAATGGCTAACAGGACTATGGGTATGGTTTCTCCTAATAGGGATCCGGGACCACAGCATCCACCACAAGCTAGGCTCTGTGTATAACCTCACCTTTAATGACGTTCAGAGCCAATTGGGGAACACAGGGCAGCCTCTCCATAACATGAATTTGGATGAGCTTCTAAAAAATGTTATCTCAGCAGAAAGTGGACAACAATTTGTGGAAAATCATTCATGTGGGAACATTGGTAATTTGAATGGGACGTTGAGTAAGATGGCATTTGACCCAATGATCATGGGATCAGATTGGTTGCCATTGCAAATGCAAATGCACCAACACCAACATCAGGATCAGCATAAACAAGTAATGGGATTGTGTCCAGATTTTGGTGTTTATTAGTGATTGTTTCGATTTTTTTTTTTTTTACGTTATAAATACTTATAAATATAAGCTAGGTTAAATAGGTTTCAGGAAAAACTGTTATAAGGAAAAAAAAATTATAATGAAGAAAAAAGCTGAAAGATAAAATCTCTTTATATGACTCTATAGGATCTTCATACATATTTATATATATCTGTAAAAAATAAAATTATCTCAAATACCTCATCAAACGCTTAGGGGACGTTTGGTACAGGAGAAAAAAAAGTTTATCCTGAAATCATGATTATTGGAAATATGGTCGGGAATTGAGTTTTCCGAAAATATTACCAAAAAGCTGTTTGGTTAGTCAAAATATTACCGAAAATATTAGGTAAAGATTATTAATTCTATGTTTGGTTGTTGGTGAAATATTTATAAGAATATGAGTTATTTTACAAAAATAACCCCTAGTATTTGTTTATGATCTGAGTTATTTCATTTATCCACCGTCAATGGAAGAGGAATTTTTTCGCCCTAGGTTTTCTTCAACATCTCTCCCAAGTCTTCATATGTTGCCTCTGGTTCAGGTATCTTGAGCAGAGTTTGTATTTCAAATGCTATCTCTATGATAAAAACTTGGTACCCATTCTGATGAAAAGGAATTGAGGCGAGAGGGAACAATAGGGTGGAGTTGCGCGCACTGTTCGTAGTGAGAGGGACAACAACGATGATACCATAGCATTGACAACAGGTTGAGGTCTCTGTGTTCGTATTTGTTTTTATTAAACATGGCCTTTTAGTTGGTATTTTGTCTTAGGTTGAGGTATCTTTGTGTTGGTGGACTGTACATTTGTGTGGGAGTGCTGGAGGGTACTTTTGTCTCAGATTTGTGTTTGCATTTTTTTGTAGAAGTAGGATTTGTCAAATACCACATTTTTTTGATAATCGCAAATGACACTTTTCTTTGTAATTGAAAATAACGGCAAATAAAGATGTCTAGGTAACAATTTCAGTTACCTTGGACCAACATGTTATTTTATGATTACCAATGATCTTTTCCAGGTAAAATTCACAAATACTCTATATCAAACATACCCTTAATTGAATAGGCAAAGAATAGATACTCCAATGCTGTGCATGCTCGTGAGTCGTGACCAACTTGTGACAGTTGCAAGTCACATAAAGAACTCAGGAAAATAAGCTACTTTTCGGGGTGTTTATATTTTTAACAGTTTTTTTATCCAAATATAAATAAATATCTTTTTTAGCCCTCAGCAAATTTTATAATATCCGTTTTAATCCCTAGCAAATAAAAAGGATCATCGTGGTCCCTAAGAAATTCAAAATAGACTTATTTAGTTGAAATCGTTCTTCCCTACAAATTCAAAAAAGACCCATATTAATCTCTAAAAGGACTAAAATGGGTCCATTTTAAATTTTTTAGGGACCACGATGAGCCTTTTTATTTACTAGCGACTAAAGCGACATCGTAAAATTTATTGAGGACCAAAAAGAATATTTAATCTACAAATTTTTAAAAGAGGGAATTTTATATATTATTTTAAGGATATAAAGGACTATTGACAAATTTTATAAAGACTACAGTTATATCTACTAATTACTTATATAAATTACGGAACTACGAATAAAACCTAAACCTTTTAAAAAGGTAATTACATATCAGTAGCCAAAACAACTCTTGTTGACACGTTGTTCTTTTTCTCCATGAATATTGGGAATGTGTTGTTGGCTTAGATCCCAATTCCCAACCAATATGATATATAATATTGGGGGTTAAGTTAAAAAATTGCATGCAGACTTAACTACAGGTGGCAAAGTGGGCGTCTCGTCCCGTCAAAAAATGAGTCAGTCCGCTCCCATTCTATTTTTAAATGTGGGCTGAAAAATTCAGTCCGTCCCGTTCCGTTTGGCGGGTTAGAGAGGTTAGCCCGCCATTCCAAATCTATTTTACATTAATCCGCCTCGGCCCGCTTATGCCCGCCATTAACCCGTCAAAAAATGAGTCCGCTCCACCCTATTTTTGAAATGGGTTGAAAAACACAGCTCGCTCTGCCTCGTTTAGCGGGTTGAACGGATTGACTCGCTGAGCCGAGCCCATTTTGCCGACTCTAAATTTAACCAGAAGGTGAGACCCATACGAGAAAGAAGAAGAGAAAAGAAGAAATTGCAGCGCGCTTTTAAAAGTATCAGCAGAAAATATCTGAAACATTATTTTTATATTTCTCTATAATAAGAGCAAAATGTACGGTCATCGTTCATTTGACATGCTTTCTAAAACATGTTTGTTGAAAAAAGTGTACTATTCCTTCCTTCAATTGCTTACGTTAAAGACTATTTAACACACAAGTTTTTGACCATGAGATACTAATAATAGGTTAAAAATAAAATAATTAATTACGGTATTTACAATACAGCATTTTAAATTTTTAAATAACTTAGAAGTGCATGCATGAATTTAACCAATTTATGTTCATAAATGATATGAACCCGGGATATTAGATCCAACTTATACATGGTCTAAGAGATCCAATAACCAAGACTTAAGAAGTAAGAAAACATCAAATATGTATATCCCGCCTACCTTAACATCATCTCACAAACATATAGCTACGGAGACAACAGCTCAAAACTCTACAACTCCCTAGTAACCAATAGTTAAGGAACAAGTATGAGATTCTAGCTATCCTAAAAGGCATAGCTCATAAATAGGTATTTCGCACATAAGTACAGAAGTCACCATAGTCCACTAATGAGATTAATACCGCCATATTAAGGCTACATAAGCAGGATATCCAACCACTATATATGGAGACTTGAAACTCATGTATGATCATCTAATCCATCATACTTATAGTTCATTGATCAAATATTGACTTGAGCGTCGGGGTGCTTTGCAAGTAGCTTCCACTTTTGTCTCAGCCAAACAAAGTAATCCAACACCAGTCAATCATCCCGTAGGAGTATCCCACAATGACATCCATATATCCCGAAGCATATATTTCTAGTTGTCATTGGATCAGACTCAATCATATATGATCCAGACCAAAATCCCTTGGACTGATAAAAAAATATTTGACATTTCGAAAAATAAGTTTGAAATATATAAAATTTAACTACCGATCAAATAGCTATCGAAAGTGCTCAAAAACTCGAGTTCCAAATTCATATATGTATACAATATAAAATATTGAAACATTGATTTTTTTTATCAATTTATAATAACTAATTGCCCCATCATGTAATAACTTGATAAGCGGGATGTGCCAAAATAAAAAATAAATTGGGTCTGAAAATCTCTGGTTCATTCCTAGGCCAAACAATTTGGGACTGGGTCGATAATCAAACACTTTCTGTAATTTGAATATCACACTTTTAATCGAACACTTTCCCTAACCACCAAGATAAATAGCCTTGGTCAATATTTTTGGTCCAAAGAGCAACCCATCATTCCCTAAACTACTGTCAAAGTTTATTTGTGACGAAAAAATTAGTCACAAATAATAATTTTTAACAGAAATAATCAAATTTCGTTGCAAATAAATTTGTGATGCAAGAATTTATGACAAAATTTCATAAAATTTCGTCGTTAATAAGATTTTTTCTTGTATACGTGGGCTCTTTCACATTTTTCATCTTTTCCTTTTATTGGCTGCAAATGGAATATTAGATGGGATGAAAAGAATGAACAAAGCAAACTCTGACACATTATCTCATTATTCAATCACTGCCGAAAGAACCATTCCATCTCCATCCTTCTTGCTATACGCTGATATGAATTGTTTAACTACGACTTTTCAGTAATCTTCAAGCCTAAACTTAACCTAACATTAAACAATGATAGCCCCTCTCTTTTTCTCCTAACAGCAATGACTTTTAGCTCAAATGTTTATTAGACACGCCATATACATTACATGCTTACACAGATCCTTTTTTATTACCGTACACTCCCCACTTCTTAAGTAAAAATGGGATAGTATAAAAAGATGCTATTTTTTGTTTTTAAATTTTTTTCTTTTGAAGTAAGCCATGTGACATGAAAACACAATCATTTGTGTACTGAGACAAATTATGCAAGTGATATATTTCTTTTAAGAATAATCGTTATTTACATTGACACAAGTTCCTTACACGAGTATTAGTTTTAAGTTGAACAAAAACATTTAAATTTATAATCAATTTGTTAATAATAAATAATGTAGATAAGTGTGTTAACTCACTTTTATTTTTATTCATTTAAAATATGAATGGAAGGAAAGGAAAACTAAAGGAGTTTTATAAATTTTAATGATTACTCAATAATTTTGAAAATCTCTATATTTTAACATTAGGTTTATGTCTTGGTAGACTAATTACATGTTTATTGTTTATTACTTTTCATTAAAAAGCTTTTGAGTTAAAAGTTTTCTCCTGAACATTTTGATTTGTTTTTAGAAAATTTAAATAAGTTTATTCAAGAATGTACTAAGTACTAATAAAGTTAAACTTTAATTCATTGTTATAAATTTATATATTCAAGTATTATCATATTATTAAAATTACTTAAGTTTTTATACAGTTTTTATTAAATAATTATATAAAGCTTTTCTGCATTGAAAATAAACATAACTAAATTAAGGGGAAAATGTTTTTCCTATAACAGAAGATAAACTAATTATTTCATGCAACCCTAAAATAACGTTGTTTTGCGATTTAAAAAAATAAAAGATATTTTAAAATTCTTACGCTCTTATATTATGAACTTAATTAAAATACCCTTTATTTTTCTGAAACTCAAAAATAATATCATTTTGAAATTGTTGGAAATAAGGTGCAGGGGAAACACTAGTCCCATAACCAATACCAAATTTGATTAATATGAGGAGCGTTAATTTTCTTATGTTATCGATAATAAGCCATGATTCCTGCGGATACATAAATATATAGGTTTCACAATTTCTTTTCAAAAAAACAAACAGAAAAGGATGACAAGAGTTTCGATCTATCAACAAGAATGAAAATATGTTTTCCTATTTTTCCAAATATAAGAAAGAGCTGAAATTTACATGCACGTGGCACGTGCAGGTAAGTTTTAGCTCTTTCATCAATTAATTATTCTTATCTTTCTATTAAGTGTTTATAGGAAAAATCACCTTTTTTGGACACATGACAAAAATAAAATAAAATCAGTCGATTGATTATTTGTAAAGTAAAGCAGTTATGTTATTATTTCAGCTAAATTCATAAAAGTAGCCACAATTGTCTTAGGTGGCCTCCAACTGTAAAATAATATATGCTACGGGGTCCAACATCCGTGAATTTGATAAATACCAACGACGGTTGCGCGGCCTCACAGTTACTAATCTCACACTCTCTTCTCTCTCTCTCTAAACTCTGCATCACACGGCTAAATGACCAAACATTTATCTGCCATGAATCTGAAAAATGCCAGGCACAACATGTAAAGTGATCCAAAACAGCAATATTTGTTTCACCAGGTTTATTTTCATACCTCATTTTCTTGTCTATCTGAAACTTATTAGTACACTTAGATTTATGTCTTGGTCACTCACTAGCTAATGTGTGTTAGAGAGGTTTTGGGGTTGGTAATAAATATTTTATTATAAGGTTTTGACATGGCTTAATTGGTAATATATATTATCATGATAATGGTGATGGTGTAATGAGAAACAGATCCTTTCATTACAGATGGGGAAAAAAGGAGGCAGCTGGTTCTCGTCGGTGAAGAAAGTTTTCAAGTCATCTTCTAAGGACTCGCCGGTGCCGGTGAAGAAGGTGATCCACTCTCCTGTTCTTATCTTGTTTTCAAACGTTTTAGTAGATGATTTAAATGGTACTCTGTTATATTTTTATTTCGTTTTTGCTAAAAGATAGAAGTTTTTTCTTTCTTCTTTTTGGGCTTCAGGTTTATCTGTTTTTTAAAATTGTAGATTTCATTTTGATTGAAGTTCCAAAAATATAACCAAATGCTGATTCAACTCCAATCAAATCTTCATTTATTAATATGCAATTTTTATTATTTTATTTGGAATCCTTAACCAGGTTTATTTAGCCCTGCAGTTAAAGTAAGTCATGAAAATTTCCATCTTATAGGCAATAGCAAACTGGAGTCACTTGGATGGTAATAAGGGGTTATGTTATTTTATATTCTTAAATCATAAACAACTTTGTTGAGTTTGTTCATACATTATGTCGTTAATAACTAATTCACATCGAAATTCTTGGATTAGTCATGAACTTTCTTCAACCTCCAAACCCCGAAAGGAAACAGAAATTGTATACCTGCAGCATAAGTAATGATGGTTGGGAATAGCTCATACTTCGCATGCTGATAAGAACCCTTGTTGTTGGGGTCAGCAGAAAGACAACCGGGATCCCCGCAGAGGCTAGGTATTGTTGTAGGTCTCTGATCTAGTTTAATTTTTTCTTTTCTTAGTAGTTTGGGCTTGGGCCATTAATAGCTTCTGTTAGGATTTTCTAATCCTATTTATATTCTTTTGACTTGTAACGAGTGGCGGTGAAGTGAATATAGTACAGACAAGCTGGATGTAGCCTATATTGGATGAACGAGGATAAATTACCGAGTCAATCTCTCTTCTCTTTTCTCTTTTCTTTTTTCTCTTTTCTCATTTCCGTTTTGTCGATTTTGTGTAATGCTATCATCCCAATCTATTTCTGCCTTACACACTAAAAGCTAAAACCTCCTCCGAAGGTAAGTGCACAGCATGTTATTTGCTTGCTGTAATGTTGTTTTTGTCCTTTTATGTTTTCTCTGTTTTCAGGACCATCAACCCAGCACATCATGCATGTAATTATGTGTGTTTTATGGTCCCATATGATATGATACCAACATGTATATCAAATAAATTTGCTAGTACATCTGTCACATATTTATAACCCATCACATCATTCATCTTGAACAAATAAAACTCTTGATCTTTTTTCATTATGTGATTTTTTCCATATTATTTCTAATCAGATGTTGTTGGGATCTGCTTGGATTTCATTTTCAGAAGGACAACAAGACAGAGAAATTGCAGATTGAAGCGCCAGAGGTGGTATCTTTTGAGCATTTTCCTGCAGTGAGTTCTCCTGAAATCACAAATGAGGATAGTAACACATCAACGCCAGTGACTGAAGATAGAAATCATGCCATTGCCGTTGCAGAAGCAACTGCTGCAGCTGCTGAAGCTGCAGTGGTAGCTGCTCAAGCAGCTGCTAGAGTTGTTAGATTGGCAGGTTATGGACGCCACCCAAGGGAAGAAAGAGCAGCAACACTCATTCAATCATATTACAGAGGCTACCTAGTAAGACCTCATTTGTGTCTCATTTAAGCTTCATCAATCATGTTTTATTGCTTATGATTTTAAGTTAATGTCAGAAGTCAATGGTTCAGTATGACTCATAAATATGCCACCAACTCCCAAACTTTCACATTATATTGCTTGCAGTGCCATGCATGTGGTCCCTTTTATCTTCTTCAGATATTAAAATTTACCTTTTTAACTAATGAACTTGTAGGTTGTAGCTCAATCGGTACCGGCCTAAACATTAAGACTTGGGTGTGGTGATAATGTTTGAGGTTCAATCATCTACCAAGCCACCTATTTTCTCATCCTTGTAACCAAAATAGAAAAATAAACATTACATTTATGAACTTTTGTTTTCCGATTCCATGTTTGATGAGTTGCTCAAAACTAGTCTGAACAAATACTTTCCTTTTATTATTGCTGTGGGATGATAAAGGGTAGTTGGTCCCATTAAGTACTAAGTACTAGCTCCGTGAAAGCTAATTATTATTAATAATTATAATAACTCAATTTGGTTGGTTTGTCAGTTTGTGGGTACCCTTCAATTAGTTGTACCAGACTTGTAGACATCTTACTGAGGCATCCTTTATGATTTGATATTAATATCATCAGGTGGCTATATTTATAAATTATAATATATATTTCGGGAAATACAAGCCGGAGTAAGTAATATAATTTGCAAAAATTTATAAATATAAGTTATTCTTATCTTTGCCTTCAAAAATGCTTGCAATTTTTTGGGGTGTGCTTCAAGCCTGCATTGCGAATTTTTTTTATTTTTTATTTTTATCTTTTTGGTTGAAATTTTATCCTTTTATGACTCTTAAACAACATTGGCCAGTTTTATTTGCTATTTTTGGGTGTTAAAATGTGTAGGCTCGACGTGCACTGCGTGCATTGAAGGGATTAGTGAGGCTGCAAGCACTAGTGAGGGGACATAATGTGCGCAAGCAAGCGCAGATGACAATGCGCTGCATGCAAGCATTAGTTCGAGTGCAGGCAAGAGTAAGAGCTCGCAGACTCCAATTGACTCACGAAAAACTTCACAGGACAGTGGAGGAGCATGATCCAAGAGAACTTGAGAAGCAAGAGCCTAAGCCTATGAGCCCCATGAAAAGGTTAGACATCAATGGTTGGGACAATAGGCGTCAAAGTACCCACAAAGTTAAAGAAAACGATTTGAGGAAGCATGAAGCTGCAATGAAGAGAGAGAGAGCTCTTGCATACGCTTTCAACTACCAGCAGGTTAGTCATTTGTCCTTAATTAGAATGTGTGTTGCTACAATACCTTTGTTATTTTCCTGTTACATGTATCCTTAATCACTATCAGTGTATGAATATTAAACACAATAACAGAATATAGATATGGGAAATGATCATTTCACACTAGTGTCAAATTTTGAAATTTGACACTAAATCCTATTCGTTGATTTCTATCGATCAACTGTTATCATTTATTGGGAATCAAACTTATTAATTAATATTAATTTTCAATAAATGATAACCGTTAGATTGGCGAAAATCAAAAGTTAGGATTTGATGTCAAATTTTGAAATTTGACATCGGTGTCAAAGATTCCTATCCCTGTAGATATAGCTAATGTATGGTAATATACCTAAGAATCTCTCCATGTGTTTAGTTCATTAAATATATATTAATGTATCAAAGTGTTGGTCTCTAGGGAAAAAAAAAAATGGTACCACTGTAATTACACCACTCTAATCCTAGCATAAAGATTTGTTCAATTCCTGCAAAGAACCCACATACATCAATAATCATTATGGAAGAAAAACATAACATTGCCTTCATTTTTCATTCTGAACTATTTTGTTTGCAGCAACAGAATGGTGATGATATGGGAATCAATTATCCTGATGAGCGTGAAAAGGCCCAATGGGGTTGGAACTGGTTGGAGCATTGGATGTCATCACAACCACACCATGTTAAACAGTTGGGGCCACGTGAAACCTCTTATATGACTCTTGCTTCTACAACCTCAACCCCCACCGATAACATGTCTGAGAAGACCGTAGAAATGGACATGGTTGCAACTCCCGGCCCAAGCAACCTCAACATGGGCCTCATGAACCAAGACTTTCTTGAATCAAGCCCAACTTCCAGTAGACACCATCAGAGACCGTCCAGCCCAAGTAGACCTAGCTATATGGCCCCAACCCAGTCTGCGAAGGCCAAACTTCAGGGTCAAGGCCCAGTTAAGCCAAGGGTTTCATCCGTGCCTCAGTGGAACTCATCAACAAAGGGAGGCTCGGTTATTGGGTCGGGCTGTGACTCGTCCAGTTCAGGTGGAGGGAGTGCAGCTTACCAATTTCCAAGGAGCCCGAGCCCAAAATTTAATGGGGTTGGTTCACAATCTAGACGGATTGTGGGTAGCAGCCCAGATTACGCAGAGGATTGGGCCCTTCCACTCGGAGCCCATGGCTGGGCATAATTTCATAATTTGCTTTTTTCTATAACAAAAAAATTTAATCATAATAATTATTATAACAGAGTGTATTGTCTGCTCTGCGTTTGATCATATGGCATGAATTGGTATTTATGTACGGTTTAATAATGTCGTTGATGTCATGAATAATTTTTGAGATTGTAATATCTAGTATGCACATCTTATATTCTGTTTTACTGGTAAGATAATAAGTTTTTAGTTAATTATCTATAGCGTCGGAATACAACAATTAAATGTTAGTCAGTATTTTCGGCCTGGTCACTCCACTAACTGACTCTTCGACATTACTTTTGATCGAGGTGATATGAAAGACATAATTTATGAGTACGAAGCAACTATATTTCAAAAAATTTGATCGTGTCATGTCTGATACTTTTCGACACTTCTTGATATTTTAACACGCGTTGTAGAGACTCAAAAAAGGTTCAAAGGATGCGTTGGGTTGCGTTTTTAGCTCCAACTATTAAATTTGTTGAATTACGATTACTATTTTATTGAGTTTAACATAAATATTTGAGTTATCTTATATTTCTTTGCAAAATTGATGGCTATTATAAGTTTAGTTTTATTTTTTTATTAAGTTATTCATTATTAAATATGAATAGAAGCTGTTTAATGGGGATGGAAATACAAGCGAGATAGACTTAGAGGACGCGTATGATGATATGAATAGAAGATTTGTACGCATAATTAATACACATGAAGTTAAGGAGGCTTTAAAGAGGATGAAGACTAATAAAGCCTTGGGGCCTGATGGTGTCCCTACTGAAGTGTGGAGAGGCATGGGGGATGTGGCAATAAAATGGTTGACCAATCTTTTTAATAAGATTCTCCAGACGAATAAGATGCCTGATGTATGGAGGAAAAGTATGATTGTGCCTATCTACAAAAACAAGGGAGATATACAGAATTGTTCAAACTATAGAGGCATTAAGCTAATGAGTCATACTATGAAGCTGTGGGAGAGGGTTATTGAACATCGCTTGAGAAGAGATACCAAGGTTTCTGTAAATCAATTTGGATTTATGCCAGGAAGATGTACCATGGAAGCCATTTTCTTGATGCGACAACTAATGGAAAGATACCGAGAAAAGAAGAAGGACTTGCATATGGTGTTCATAGACCTTGAGAAAGCATACAATAGGGTTCCAAGGAAAGTTTTATGGTGGGTCCTGGAGAAGAAAAAGGTTCCATTAAAGTATGTAAAGGCAATCAAGGATATGTATGATGGGGCTACTACATGTGTAAAAGCTTGTAACGGATCATCAAGTTATTTTCCTATCACGGTAGGTGTACACCAAGGGTCGGCTCTAAGTCCTTACCTATTTGCCTTAGTTATGGATGAACTAACAAAAGATATTCAAGAGGAAGTGCCATGGTGTATGCTTTTTGCAGACGATATTGTGCTTATTGATGAGAGCAAGGAGGGTGTTAATAGAAAACTTGAATTGTGGAGAAGCACATTGGAATCCAGAGGATTCACATTAAGTCGAAGCAAGACTGAGTATCTGAAGTGTGAGTTTTCTCTAGTACAAGATGAGGACCAAGAACCTGTGCATCTAAATGGTCAAGAGGTACCCAAAAAAAATGCTTTTAAATACTTGGGCTCCATTTTACAAAATGGTGGAGAGATTGATGAGGATGTAAATCACAGAATCAGAGCAGGGTGGATGAAATGGCGTAGTGCATCTGCATTTTTGTGTGACCGCAAAATTCCCCTGAAGTTAAAAGGAAAATTCTATAAAACGGCAGTACGACCGGCAATGCTATATGGAGCGGAATGCTGGCCAGCACATAGGCAACGTGAGCATAAGATGGGAGTAGCAGAGATGAGGATGTTAAGGTGGATGTGTGGGTACACAAGGATGGATAAGATAAGAAATGAAGATATTCGACGAAAGGTCGGAGTAGTACCGGTAGCCGAGAAGATGAGAGAACATAGATTGAGGTGGTTTGGGCACGTGATGAGAAGACCCATGGATGCTCCTGTAAGAACAGAAGTTTGTTACCAAGAACTAAACACAAAAAGAGGCAGAGGTAGGCCGAAGCTTACTTGGGGGAAAGTAGTAAAACAAGATTTAATGGAGTGGGATATAGATTGGCGGACAGTATGTCTTAGAAAGGAATGGAGAAAAGCTATAAGTATGGTGGAGGGTTAGACTCGCTGTTACTCCTATGTTCCAGATGGTCCTTTTTTAGTCCTTTTCCCCTTCATTTCCCCCACTTCTTCTTGTCCCTTTCTTTTTTACTTTTATTTATTTATATATACATATATTTTTATTTCATTTTATTTTATTATTTTATTTGTGTATTTTTATTTATTTATTTATTTATTTATTTATTTATTTTTATTTTATTTTTTTTACTTTTTTTCAACCGTTTTGTATCTTTCATGTGGGTTCATCTACCACCGACCCCAATTAATTTGGGATAAAGGTGTTGTTGATGTTGATGTTGATGTTGATTCATTATTAAATATAATATATACTACATAAATTAAAAATATTATTTAATATCAAAACATGATCTAATGTGTCGAAATTTAACATTTTTAAAAATTAACATGTCAGAGTATCGTGTCGTGTCGTGTACCGTATCGATGCTACATAGATTTAATGCATCAGAAAACCGTTAAATAGTGGTCAATATTTTCCTGTTCATACGTATTTGCAGAAATGTAACAAGCATTCCATTTCTCAGTCACATGTATAGCTCGACATCGGTGTAAGCATTTGGTTCAGCCAATGATAGTAGAAAAGAAGACAAAGCCTTCATGTAACTTGGGCCCTGATTGTAGCTTTTTCATAAGATTTATGGGAACAAATAGTGGGAAACCAACAAAAGTAATAAATATGAATAAGGAATTGCCCATTGGACCATAGAGGAGAATAGGCCTGAAAAAGAATGAAGGCCTTTAGTAGGATTAAAAGGATTAAGGTCCAAAAGCAACATTATTAGCCCATTTAGAACCAAGGTGTGATTGACATTGACGTTAACTTTCTTTCTTTCTTTTTTTGAAAAGGACGACGTTAACTTTAAGTAATCACGAGTTAAGACTTGGAACTATAGTCAATTCTAGTTAGATTTATTTTGGTTATATTCACTTAGTTATAAATTACTCTAGTATGATGAGGTTCCGTGACTTATGTTTACTTGTTGATTGATTTTAGTTATGTTTTTAAATGATTTTACAATTGGGACTCATCCTAGCTCCGAGATTGTGAGTGTGTTGTGAACCGTGGTAGATAGTGTTTTGAGGAGCATTTAGTTCATAGTTCCTGCACTCATGTGAGCTTGGGGCTTGTGTACATATTGAAGACTCGCTTGCAAGCATTGTATAGCATAAGTATTTTTATGTTTGATTTTGGCTATCGTGTTGAAAGAAGATTGGAGAGGATTAAATAATTGTAGATCAGAATTTATCCCGTTCATTACTCAAAAAGATTACCTCATAGTGCCGTGACCGTTGATTATCCTTATCCAGCATTGAGAAATAGTCAAGGTGGGACCATGATCGAGGGCTTTTGAGTCATTTCACAACGAACGTAGAAAAGAAAAACGCGCATGTTCTCGTGAAGAAGAAGCGCCACAGGAGCCTTCCCTTGGTCACGACACAATCACAGTTCGCACTCATTCACTCACGCTTTCTCTCTCTAGACTTATTGACCCATCTCTCTCTTTTTCTCTCTCTATAAAAGCACGCATAAGATAACACACACAACCTACTTCACAAGCTCATCGTAACCATGGGGTCACTGAAGAAGAAGCTCCATCATCATCATGATCATGATGATCGTGGACATGAATCATTATGCTACGACACACCGCCCAAGCTCTCTATTCTACCCTCACGGCCGACCATGCAGCCAGAGGCGCCTACTCCGCCGCCGCGGACGAGGGTATCGGTTCCGTTTAAGTGGGAGGAAGCACCGGGGAAGCCTAGGCCCTGCCACACCCGATCCGAGCCCATGGACAGTGATAGTACTGTTGCTAGAACCTTGGAGTTGCCTCCGAGGTTGCTGTTCTCGGAGACTAATGTTTCCAACAACATGCCTTCTCCAACAACGGTGTTGGATGGGCCTTACGTTGGACGTGCCATGTCTTTTACGTCGTCGTATAGGACCACCCCTAAGGACACATGGAATTCCAATTTTGGGTCTAGCAGGTGGGGCGGATTGAAGAAGAGCAACAGGGTTGGTCGTGAGGGTAGTTTTGACTTTTCAAATTGGACTGAAGATGGTGCTAGTAAGGTGAAGATCACAAGAGTTAGGAGAAGAGGAAGCTTCTTGAGTCTCTCTGATGGAAGTTCACACTTGTGGGTATGTCCCATTTTCCTATTTGAATGTCTTATGCATGCTTTGAGTCTATGAACAAATCAAACACCACTTTTTATTAATTTTAAAAGGAAAGAACAGTCAAAACTAAAACTTTTTTGTTTTTCTTTTATGGAATAGCTGTCATTCATGCAAATTCTGTGTTTATTGGTATAAAATTTCTCAGATGGGTGATGAAATTGGAAACAAAATAATTGTGTTCGTTTCAATATGACATTCCATCCTTTTCAAATCACGGATACAATGATAACAAAAAAGATATTTATTTAAAATAAAAATTCTTGTTAGTTTATAAGCAAAAATTTACAAATTTTTGCAAATTATATGTACTTCCAAGAGTACTTAATGTAATTAAGAGTTTGTAAATAAATAATTTGCAAATATAACCTTCCAAAATTCTTATTTGCAAATAATTTATATTTTTTTGTCTCTATTATATACAAACCCTCTCCTTTTCAAAGTCAAAGCTTTTTATAAAATTAAATAAGGATAAAGGATTTCTTCAATCAATCGAGATAAGTTATCATTAGTGAGTCAAAACGACGTCGTTTTGGGATGAAAATCAAGTTATTTTTGTAATTATATTATATTGCAAGGTTGTATTAATTTTTATCATTATAATTTTTTAATCTTATAACCCAAAACGACGTCGTTTTGAGTTTACTGTAAATAACTTTATCTCCTATTACCGAAAAAATAATTTTCCCATCAAATAAATAATCATCATTTCTGTTACCAAAAAAAAATAAAAAATCATCATTTCATTTAAAAGATGCAAGCTCGATTGTTTTACCCCTAAAGCGTTCATCAACATTGTCCTAATAATATTGGTCTTTGCATTAAGCCACAAAGTCTAAATAAAAATTTGTTCCTTTTCATTCTCTTTTTCAGAAAAAGTTGCACTTCTTTAATTCTAACAAAACATGTTACCCTTCCTTTCTATTATTAAAATTATTAAAACACTCAAGCGGCATTAACATGTTAGAACCGAAAAGCTAGACTTTAATAGATAGCTACCGAGAAAGCACTGCTTTTGCTGTGACTTTCGGTGTTTGTTTCGTATTCGTTTCGTCATTTATTTGGTTGGGTTCTTATCTTAATGACTTATTATGAAGTAATTTCATAACTGCAGGCAAGCATTTATGAAAGCTTAAAGCAAGTGGTCCCTTGGAGCCGCAGGCAAGAAAGGCAGAGAAAATGGGCACCAAAAATTGACACCGTTTGATCTTTAACCAATCAAACGTTAGAGTCGTCTATCACACCATTAACGTACCACTTTTTTCTTTTTTTTTTAAATTACCGTACCACTTCTATTTGTACAGGAGCAAGAATATAAAGGTGACACAAATATATATTCCTCTTATTTATAAAGAAATTCTAGGTCATGATGCAAATATGGTTTCATGCGAAAGATAACTTGTTCAAGTGAATCCTCTCATAGTGAATTATACATCTTAAGTATTAATTTCTTAGATTAGATTATGCCATTGTGTTTCAAATTTAATAATTACAAAGTTACTTGATCGCTAATTGTGTTGAATTGGATCCTCTAAAGTTCACTTTTTAAATACTAAGGGTGCAGTTTGTAATTCAATGGCCAATCTTCATTAACACATACTTGTTTTCAAATTTTTATAATACTTTTAATGGTTGAAATATTGCAGTTTGAAAAAGTTGTAAAAGATTTTGATACAATTAAGTTTATATTAAATTATTTATGGATATTGACCATAACATCATAGGGTAAATCTTTGGAGCAATGATAAGTTAAGTTACTCCTTTATAACCGGGACCTAATGTGTTTGGGTTATAAAAATTTAAGGGTAAATTATATGTGAGTGTAAATAGGTTGCACTAGACTTTGTTAAGGTTAAGCATAAATTTTTCAGCCGCCTTCTAGACATATCAAAAATCACTGAAAACAACTAAAATATTATTACGTTATTATTCATATATAATTATTTAATTTTATTTAAAATAAATAATATTATAAAAAAATTATATCTAAAAATATTCTATTTCATTGAGGAGGTGTTTGGTAGAGGAGAATTTTTTTTTTATCCAGAAATCTCAATTTTCAGAAATATAATGAAAATATTCAGTTTACGATAATATCCAAAAATTTAAAATTTAGAAAAATTTAATTTTTCGAGAATCCTGTAAAATGTCGTGTACCAAACGGCCCCTGAATGTATTCAAACCCCATGACTTATTTTCACCTCTAGTGACATACAATTAACTGCAATTAGCTTGATCTCAATTAAACTCTTTTAAGTATACTAAGTATAGAGGTTACGAAAAATTCCCAATATTTGATCAAAATCGTCCATGCGTCTGAGCCTCCCTCAAATCCATTACCTTTATCTAAATACCCTTTTTTAATTTTTTGGGAAACGTTAGAAAAAAAAAAGTTTTTCATATAAGCAACTCGGCGCGCCATCCACAAGTCATAGTGCATCGGTCAAACCCATTAAAGCTACCATTGTAGATCCTCAGTCTCGAAATCGTGACGCTCCAACCACCGTGTAAAAATTATTTATGGGTCTTTACTTTTTAGTTTCAACTGTTGGGTGAGATAACTCAAGTGCCGCACAGTTGGTTGCTCAGGGATTGAGTAAGGTGAGGATAACAATTATGCTTCGAGTTCCACCAAGTGCTATATTTGGGATGGACAAAAAAATACTATAATCTCATACTATGACTCTGAACTTCGAATTAGTTTCATAGACAATTCAAAAAGTCAAATTAGTAAGATACCGAGGAGTCTGATTCGCTTTAAAGAGTTAATTAAAATTAGTTATAAAAAAAAAAAAACTAGTAGGTGATATGATTGTTTATCATAGTATCCGAGTTTTAGTGATTAAAGGATTACAAGTTTGATCCTCATTGTTTTCTACTTTCAACTAGAATTAAATCCTTACAAGGTAAAACCAGAAAAAAAAAAAGCAAGTTTGTGCAATATTCATGAAAAATATATTAAAAAAATATAATATAAAACTCATTCACGGGTCTTCAAACAACTATCTTTTCCGCAAACCTTGGGGGTGTTTGGTTCAAGTTTTTGGAGAGGATTACCGGTAATCCTTCTTTGGTAAATGTAATTACCACGTTTGGTAGAAGGAATAAATTACGATTCCCGGATATCCAAGGATTACCGGTAATTTGATTTATAAAGAAAAGTCACTATTCAGATTACCAAAAATAATATGGTAATTCGAAATACCAATCAGAATACCAAGTAAAGGGAAAGCACAACAATAAATTTTGAGACAAAAATACTCCAATACACATAAAAATCTAGACCCAATCTATCAATTACAAAAGTAAAAATAGTTTGGGGTTATTTTTGTAAAATAACCTCATATTCCAAGTCATATTTCGTTCTAAACCAAATATGGAATCAGTAATTTTTACCCAGTATTCCCGGTAATATTTTGGCGAACCAAACACATCTTTCGTAAGATTCCAAGTAAACTCAATTTCTACTGAATTCCCATTAATCATGATTCCCGATCACCAAAAAATTTCTCTTGTACCAAACACACCTACTAAAGACTAGCCACACACCCATGGTCGTCCTGAATCCTGGTCGATTCCACCAATTCTAGTGGAATTAAGTTAATAAAAAATAGGTGGAAAAAAAAATATGTAATATCCACATTTTAAATTCAAAAAGCTTTTGTATTAGTAGAGCCTTTACTTCTTAGCTTAAACTAATATATGAAATGATTGCTTATCTCCTCAATTATTGCTCCTCCTTCGGACAACTATCGTTCGGCAAACTCTTGTATATGAGTAAATTTTTGGTGCAGCGCAACACTGAGACTCATGTAATCGATCAATGAAAACATCACACATCAACCAACACAAATCAAAGAAGAGAATATTGATTGATCTGTGATGCTCTTATTGATTAAGTACACTAAATTTTCAGTGCAACTGTTACACAAAATATTTTTCCCTCGCACACTCATGGTCTTGCGTTGCAGCCCGGTCAATATCTGTGGAATTAAAAAAAAATTCCTTCCCTCTGCCATTGTGACAAGCTCTAACCATCATATATTTATACGTCTTTTTTTTTTCTACCTTCACAATTTTTTTCGTTATTTTTTATTTTATTTTTTTCTAATTTTATCAAATTGGTCTATAAAAAAATTATTGTTTTTATGTTATAGGAAATAATTTTATCTCTAATTATCTCTTACATATATATAAAAGAGTGTGAAGTCTATGTTTTCTTCAACATAATTAATTTTAGAAAACAATTAAATAAAACAAAATTGAAACTATGATATGAAATTTCAGTCCTATTTCTATAGGAGCAATATAATTTAAAATTATTCGCAAAATTTTCTTTCGCAGATTTTTAATATAGTTACATATTTAAAATTTGAACTTGGAATTAGGGTTTAGAAAAATTGGTGCACTTATTTGGTGGTATGGATTGATTTTTCTTCCTCACAAAATATGAATCATTACATAAATGAGTTTGGTGTTTGTCATTTTAAATGACATAAGTTATATCATTTTAAGAGAGAGATAGACACAAGAAATAAAAATCATAAGAGAGAGAAAGTGAATAATTTTTTTTAATTTAAATTTTAAATAATTTTTTTTTGTGTGTTTATCTCTTTTTTAAAATGACATAACTTTATATCATTTAAAATGACAAATATTTTTCCCAAAATCATAAATAAATTGTTTAGGACAATTTATTCATTAACTATTTTTTTTTGGACATTACAGGGAATCGAACCGCACACCTAATACACCCTAAACACACCAAACACCACTAAGCTATCCCTAGTGGTGCATTCATTAACTATTTCATCTAATCAGCAACCATCGAAGGTGTTGGATGTGTCTGTTGGCAATGGGCTATAATATTAAGGCCCTGGGAAAATTGCTCAAGTTTCATTGGCGAATTTGGGCATACGATCTGTTCAGTTTTTTTCTTAGATTTGGGCTTATATAATATTCTGTTATTTTTTTAGAGAAAAAAATAAACTGTTAAGCCCAGATAATATTATGCAGCCCCTGTGGGTCGGTCCCATATTTGTGTTCACCGACATGAGTCTTGGTTATAAATGGATACGAGTCTTTATCGCTTAGTGTGCTGACTCGGGGTGAGGGATTAATCTCATAGCTATCGGTTGTGGGGATACCCGGATGTAATCCAAAAAAAAACTAAAACAACTAAATGAAAAATGGGATTTGCATTTGTCATTTAACATGACACAACAAACTTTTCTACACACATAATATTTTGTGGGACCCACACTTTTTGAAGAAAAAAAGAAAATTACGGTATGTAAAACGAATCTCTATAACATTACAGAATCACTTTTCTTACAACATAACTCTTATAAAACCAAGAAAAATTATCATCAAATAAGTATTTAGCATTTATTTAGAAGAACGGAAAATGAAAGCAGAAGATTTGATCACGTAAATTATGCCTAAAACTTTATTTGATAAGACAAATTAAAATGTGAGTACAACCACTTTTTATATTATACAATTTTTATTATTTGGTTACAATAATTTCTACGAAGAAAATAAATATAAGAACGTGGGAATTATATAATTATTTTCTTTCATTTTGGTATAAAAATTGTCTATATAAGAAAATTATTAATTAAATATGCGGACCTTTATCTAATTTGATTTTAAGTGTTTCTTTTAAAAAGAAGTATCGTATTACTTTTTAAAAAATTATAGTTATATTTGACATGTTACAAATCGAATGTAAATGTTACATATCAACTAATAAGAATTTAAAATTTATAAGAATTACAAATTTTTATTATTTAATCCATGACTTTTATTATCTTTTAATGTTATTTTAATACCAAATAAATCCCTTAATTTTATGAAGTTGTACTGAGATATTAAATTTTATTGAGTTTGACCTATGAGCTGTCAAATCCATGGACATAAAAAGAAAAAGCCACTCATTAACCAAAAACCGAAAAGATAAATCAATGGAGCATTCTACGGGACCTACGACGCACTCTGCCACAAATTACGCCGCGGATTATCCCGTGATGATATGAATAAAGTAAATTTATTTTTTTATTAGTTAATATCAATTTTTAATACAATAACGGATATGGAAATCTCGTAGTAAAGTCCATGGCCTTGACTTTTTTAGTTAAAGGGAAGACGTGTTTGTGAAAGGTGATGTGAGATCTGAGAAGAGATCATCACCAAGAAATTAGCACCTTCAAGATGTCTATTGCCTTTGATTTCACCAATTCTCCAACAATAGTGTACATATATACCATTATCTGTATACGTTCCTCAAAGATGAAGTTACGATAACAATAAGAATTTTTCTTTTAATTTTGAGAATTCTATACATAATCAGTTAACTTATTGTTTCTTGTTATATTATAAATTATTTTAATTTAAAATCATTGTATGAATATCATTTTGTTTTTACAAATTATTTCAAGATTTAGTCAAATGATAAAGATATTCTCTCATATTTAATATATAGCAAATTAGATAAATGAAATGAGGAGGGATCTTTTTTTTGTGGAGGTTACAAGGAATTGAACACAACACCCTACACTAGACACACTCCTAACACACACACCCCACACCACTAGGCTAACCCTAGTGGTATGAGGAGGGATCTTTTGATTGCAATGTAAAATTAAATTTTCTATATCATTTATTGATTTTCATCTTGATTGCAATGTAAAATTAAATTTTCTATATCATTTATTGATTTTCATCTATATAAAGATTGTAGTTTATTGAATTATATCAATTAATTAATTGTTAATTCTAAATAATTTATAGCTTCTAGATAAACGAAAATCAACAACCGAGATGAGAAGTAAGACTTATTAGTCTTATATTGGAGTTAAAAGATTGTTATTCAAATTAAATATATAAGTAAAAAAAAATTATCTAAGGGATAGTAAGCTCCAAGGTTGAATTTATCTAAGGACCTACTGTTGGGCTTCCTCCTTCAATGCTAAGCCCAAACCCATTTGAGGGGTTTCCTAAAAACCCTAACCCTAATTTCCACCTCCTCTATATATACTCATTAGTTGAGGGTAGAGGCTAGGTCAGATTTGAGAGAACAAATTTGAGAGAATTATTTGATTGTTTGAGCAAGGCTTTATGCTTTGCATTTGAAAGATCTCTAGAGAGAGAGTTTGAGTGAAACATCTCTAGGGTAGTTTGATTATCACCATTGTTGGAGAGGTTGAGCTAACCACCACATTGGTGTATTTGATTATTTGTAACCATTATTTTCATAGTGGATTTTTGATCTGGACTAGGTCCCGTGGGTTTTTACTTCTTCATTGGAGAAGGTTTTCCCACGTTAAATCTGGTTGTGTTCTTCTTCTCTCTCTCTTGTTTTCATTTTGATTTTTCCGCTGCGCTACCTGACCTGGTGAAGTTCAGGCCGAGGTATTGCCGAGATCCGAGATCAGGATCTTGTTGATTGACTTCCGCACAAAAGGCCCCTGAGCCGATCTGAGGGAACCGAGTTTTCCCAACAGTGGTATCAGAGCCCGAGTTCGACGGGTTCTAAAGGAGACGAGATGGAGACCAGTGGCATAACTCGTGATGGAGATATGTTCAAGTTGACCGCAGACAACTTCACTTATTGGAGACCGATGATGGAAGATCATCTCTACTGCAAAGATCTGCATGAGCCCATTATCCTTGATGAGAGACCGGCAGGAAAAACTGATAAGGAGTGGGAGATCCTGAGTCGGAAGGCGGTAGCCACGATCAGGAAATATATTGATAAAAGCCTCTTTGAGCACGTGTCCGAATTCACGAACGCGTATGAGTTGTGGACGAAGCTAGAGTCCATGATTCAGAAGAAGACTCCCAGGAACAAAGCACACCTGGTTCGCCGACTTGTTAAGCTTGAATACAAGGACGACATGAGCATGATTGAACACCTGAACACCTACAAAGGTATTGTGAATCAGCTGACAAAGGCTGATATGAAAATTGATGAAGAATTGCAGGCATTGCTGCTGTTGAGCTCTCTGCCAGAAAGCTGGGATACTCTGGTGGTGACCCTGAATAACTCGACTCCAGATGGAAAATTGAAGATGGATGTCGTGACAGACAGCCTCCTGGGCGAAGAATCCAGGAGAAGAGAACGAGGTACTTCGAGTACGTCTGAGGCCAATGTTGCTGAGAACAAAGGGAAATCTGACTCCCGGGGTAGAAGCAAAAGCCGGGGTAGAGGTCGTGATAGACGAGACAAGTCCAGAGGTTAGTCAAAGCCGAAATATGAGTTGAAGTGTTTCTACTGTGGAAAGACAGGCCATAAGAAGCCAGACTGCTGGACCCTACAGAATGATGAGAAGAACGGCTCTGTGAAGCCGGATCAGATTATTCCCAAGAAGAGGGAAGACAAGAGCACCACTGCGGTGGCTGCAAACCCTGATGCTGAGATATTCCTCCTTGGTGAGGATAATTATTTGAATGTTGCTTATGATGACTGCACCTGGAATGTTGACTCCGGTGCCTCCTTCCACGTTACTCCACACAAAGGTTTTTTCTCCTCTTATCGAGGTGGTGATTTTGGAGTCGTGAAGATGGGAAATCAGGTGACCAGCAAGATTGTTGGTGTCGGTGATGTAACTCTGACCACAGATGTCGGATGCCGACTTATGTTAAAGATGTAAGGCATGTTCCTGACATGCGTTTGAACCTAATCTCGGTAGGCAAACTTGATGATGCCGGGTTAGTGAACTACTTCGGTAGACTGAGATGGAAGCTGGCCAAGGGAAACTTGGTCGTGGCCCGAGGTAAGAAGGAAGGCTCCTTGTACGTGATGCAAGGAAAAATCAATGGCGGAGAAGCCAATTCTGTTCGAGATGAACCTAGCTTGGAGCTATGGCATAAGCGCCTCGGCCACATGAGCGAGAAAGGGCTACAGATCCTGAACAAAAAAGGATTATTGTCCGGGTTGAAAGGCCAAGCGTTGGAGAGTTGCACGCACTGCCTAGCTGGAAAACAGCACCGGGTTTCCTTTGCGAGACCGGATCAACCAAGAAGACGAAGGAATATTCTTGACCTCGTCCATACTGATGTTTGCTCCATGTCGGAGAAATCTCTTGGAGGAGCTCAGTACTTTGTTTCATTTATTGATGACCATTCCCGCAAAGTGTGGGTATATTTGTTGAAGACTAAAGACCAGGTACTCCAATCCTTTAAAGAATTCCATGCTATGGTTGAAAGGGAGACTGGCAAGAAATTGAAGGTGGTCCGATCTGACAATGGTGGTGAGTATTGCGGCCCATTTGATGCATACTGCAGAACGACCGGGATTCGACTTGAGAAGAC
The DNA here is from genome assembly GCF_033153095.1 of Gastrolobium bilobum. Classification (NCBI taxonomy): domain Eukaryota; kingdom Viridiplantae; phylum Streptophyta; class Magnoliopsida; order Fabales; family Fabaceae; genus Gastrolobium; species Gastrolobium bilobum. The sequence goes on from NW_026897541.1 coordinate 234,285, forward strand.
GCCCCCCAAGACTCCACAGTTGAATGGACTTGCTGAGAGGATGAACAGAACTATTGAAGAGAAGGTCCGAAGCATGTTATCCAATGTCGGATTGCCGAAATCATTCTGGGGAGAAGCCGTCAAAACTGCTGTTGACTTGATCAACCTCTCACCATCACGGCCACTTGAAGGAGAAATTCCAGAAGAAGTCTGGACAGGTCAGAAAGCGGACTACAATCAACTGAAAGTGTTTGGATGCCGAGCTTTCGTGCATATCCCTAAAGATGAAAGGGCCAAACTTGATGCAAAGACAAAAGAATGCATCTATCTTGGATCGCCGAGATGTGAGTTCGGGTTCCGACTTTGGGATCCAATCAATAAGAAGATTGTGAGAAGCCGAGATGTGATCTTTCATGAGCATGAGAACATTCATGACATCTCGAAGCCCAAAGTCTGTGTTACTGTCAGACGTGAAGAACCCATCCCTCCTGTCCGAGCTGAAGCAGGGGGAGAAAATCAAGAAAATGATGATCAGCAACAAGCTGAAGATGACAAAGACATTGAGGTCCGAGTTGATGATGAGATCCGGGATGAGAATGATGAACCGGGTTCTCAAGCTGAAGAACAACCGAGATATCCAACTCGAGAAAGAAGACCTTCTACGAGATACCCATCTGATGAATACACTGTTGTTGCTGAAGACGGTGAGCCTCAGAGTTATGATGAGGCTATGATGAGCTCAGAGAAAGAAGAATGGGAAAAGGCAATGCAAGACGAGATGAAGTCTCTGCACGAGAATCAAACTTATGAGCTGACTGAGTTTCCAAAAGGAAGACGAGCTCTGAAAAACAAATGGGTCTACAAGATTAAGAATGAAGAGAACGGGTAAAAGCCGAGATACAAAGCCCGGATTGTAGTGAAAAGCTGCAATCAGAAGAAAGGAGTAGACTTTGAGGAGATTTTTTCTCCTGTGGTGAAAATGACCTCGGTCCGAACCGTATTAGCCATGGCGGCTTCAATGGACCTCGAGGTAGAACAAATGGACATGAAGACGGCATTCCTTCACGGTGACTTAGAAGAAGAAATATATATGGAGCAACTTGAAGGATTTCAAGCTCCAGACCAAGAAGACTTGGTATGTCGATTGAAAAAGAGCCTTTATGGCTTGAAGCAAGCACCTCGGCAGTGGTACAAAAAGTTTGAATCATTCGTGACTGATCATAAGTTTGAAAAGACAGATGCCGACCACTGCGTATTTGTGAAGAGGTATGAGGCCGGAGATTTTCTGATTTTGTTGTTATATGTTGACGACATGCTTATTGTAGGGAAAGATAAATCGAGGATAGCCGCCCTGAAAAAGGCATTGAGCTCGTCCTTCGCAATGAAGGACCTCGGCCCTGCAAAGCAGATACTCGGAATCAAGATTACCCGAGATAGACAGAAGAAGCTACTGTGGCTGAGTCAAGAGAAATATATTGAGAAGATTTTGAAGAGATTCAGCATGGACAAAGCCAAAACAGTGAGCACCCCCCTAGCCGGACACATAAAGCTGAACCAAAAGCAATGTCCGAGATCTGATGAAGACAAAGATGAGATGATGAAGGTCCCTTACCAATCCGCCGTCGGAAGCTTGATGTATGCACTAGACCCGACTTGGCGTATGCTGTTGGAATGGTAAGCCGGTATTTGTCAAACCCCGGCAAAGAGCACTGGGAAGCAGTGAAGTGGATCTTCAAGTACCTCCGAGGTACGACCGACTTATGTCTCCGATTTGGAGAAGGCAAAGCCGAGTTGCAAGGCTACTCGGATTCTGATTTAGGGGGAGATTTCGACTCGAGGAAGTCGACGACGGGATACATGATGAGATTTGTCGGAGGAGTTGTCTCTTGGCAATCAAGACTTCAGAAATGTGTTGCACTATCTACAACTGAGGCTGAGTACATTGCCGCTACTGAGGCAAGCAAAGAGATGCTGTGGATGAAGAAGTTCCTCATGGAACTCGGCCATGATCAAGACAAGTACGAGCTGGGTTGTGACAATCAAAGCGCAATCCATCTTGCGAAGAATTCAACCTATCACTCCTGCACTAAGCATATTGATGTGAGGTATCACTGGATCCGGGATGTGGTGGAAGGTGGAGAGCTCGAACTCGTCAAGGTGCACACTGACCAAAATTGGTCCGACATGATGACAAAGCCGGTTCCAACAAGAAAATTTGAAGACTGCTGTGAAGGAGCCGGGTTGATGCTGAAGCCGTCGCATTGAAGTCGGAGGGGGAGATTTGTTGGGCTTCCTCCTTCAATGCTAAGCCCAAGCCCATTTGAGGGGTTTCCTAAAAACCCTAACCCTAATTTCCACCTCCTCTATATATACTCATTAGTTGAGGGTGGAGGCTAGGTCAGATTTGAGAGAACAAATTTGAGAGAATTATTTGATTGTTTGAGCAAGGCTTTATGCTTTGCATTTGAAAGATCTCTAGAGAGAGAGTTTGAGTGAAACATCTCTAGGGTATTTTGATTATCACCATTGTTGGAGAGGTTGAGCTAACCACCACATTGGTGTATTTGATTATTTGTAACCATTATTTTCATAGTGGATTTTTGATCTGGACTAGGTCCCGTGGGTTTTTACTTCTTCATTGGAGAAGGTTTTCCCACGTTAAATCTGGTTGTGTTCTTCTTCTCTCTCTCCTGTTTTCATTTTGATTTTTCCGCTGCGCTACTTGACCTGGTGAAGTTCAGGCCGAGGTATTGCCGAGATCCGAGATCAGGATCTTGTTGATTGACTTCCGCACAAAAGGCCCCTGAGCCGATCTGAGGGAACCGAATTTTCCCAACACCTACCTATGAAGATTTAGAAAAACCATTTAAGTAGATTAACAAAATAATACTTGAAAGAAACTTTTTATTGTTCACTATATATATATATATATATATATATATATATATATATATATATATTCCTTTGAGAGTTTAGATTGTGTATATATAAACACTTATAACATCCTTTATCAAATTAAATGAAAGATTCATAAAGAATTTTTTATGTTGTAATTTGAAGAGACCAGTGTGTAAAAAAAAAAAAAATCATCTGTGTACAGAATTTTTGTTGTTGTACATGCCTACAATTGTTAGAGTAGAAGAAAAACTATTGTGCACAATTGAGCAGAGAGATACATGTGAATAAGTAGCAAAATGAATTAAGCTGTTAATTTTTAATAGTACTGACAGATATATAATAGAATATGGCTGGGGGTTAATTCTTTTATTTAGTTAACATTATTTCATTGAAGTTCATAAATGAATAAAGAGAAAGACATTCCCCCGCTTTGCTTAAAGTGTCAAGGGTCTTTGTTTAGGTTAGGACCAAGAAACTTGCGTGCCTTTCAAGGGTGTGAAGGAGTGTGTGAGTAATTGGGACCCTCCTCATGTGTCTATGTCCCATTTACCTGTGATATTCAATCTGATTTCTGATGATTCAGATGAAACTATCAATTTTCATATCAAGTGGAGTCTGACTTGGTTCCACCACAAATACACTATAAATACAATAGGCCTTCTCCCCAAACCATTCAAATGTGGCATTGAACTTGATGTTTTTTTATTTTATATTCATGATATATTATCGTTTGCAAGTCCAAGTCGAGGTCCATTATTTAACTGGACAAGTTATTAATTTTTTCTTTTAGCATTCATTTGCTATAATACAAGAAAATATCGTTTGACGATAAAACAAATGTTAATCATACATCATCATATCTCGTAGAGTTAGGATATATGTGTGTGTGAAAATAACATAAAATTCATTATAATTAAAAGTAACATGTGTCTGAGTGAAGATATTTTTTATGTCAAATGATTTATTATTTGCATGATTCCTGTCCCCTCAATCCCACGTCCGGCAGTTTTCAAGAAAAGAAGTCAAAAAGGTAAAAATAAATCATAGCATATGCTACTTATTCCTTTTCCAGAGATCAACCAAGCCAACCACAAAATTGAAGAAAATATAAAAATTGACAGAAAAGTAATAAAAAAAAGGACCCATTAGGATGACAATGATGAGAAGTGGCCACCACTGCCCGGTTTCTGCTTCCCAAAACAGATGGACTCTTTTGTTCTTACATAATTATTAAAGGAAACAAAAAAAAAAAAAATCGACAATTTTGAGCAATGGCGAAGCTAGATTTTTTTAGGGGTAAAATTACATCTATGTTAAAATTTATAATTAAAATAAAAATGATATAATTAAATATAAATATTCATAATATAAAAATCATACTATATAAATTATAATACAATATAATATGATATCAATAAAAATAAGAAAAATGTTATATTTACAAATTTTTTGTTTACAAACTACATTATATCTCATACTTTAATCAAGAGTGTATCACGATCATAATTAATATAGTTTGTAAAAAAAAATTATAACCGATCTTTCCCCATATTCATATTTAGGAAGAGTGGTCATTTTGTCACTGTTCCCAATTTTTTTTACCTATATGTCATGCCAACAACGTTATTTACCACACTGCCACGCGTTGAAGTTCGCAACCACTGATAACGAACTTGGTAGCCAATAATTTTTTGACACTTGACACACTTTTGCATAAAAAGCTCACTGCCACATGTCCAAGTTCACTACGACTGGTAGCGAACTTGGTAGCCAATGATTCTGTGACACGTAACACATTTTCACCGAAAAAGTTGACTGAACAAAGTTCGCTACTAGTGGTAGGGAATTCGTGTGCTACGTGGCACAATCTCGTTGCCAATCAGAATTAATGTACCAATCACAATCTAAAAAAGAAGAAGAAAAATGACTATTTAATTAATGTATTAATCACAATTAATGTACCAATCACAATTAATGTACCAATCACCAATCACAATTAATGTATCAATTACCAACCACAATTAATTATCAATTACCAATCACAATTAATGTATCAATGACGAATCATAATTAATGTACCAATCACAATTAATTTTGATTGATACATTAATTGTGATTGGTGATTGGTATATTAATTGTTTATGATATCATTGTTACAAATTCAAACGATATTTGTGAGAGATAAAATATGTCAAATGAGGTGTCATTGGGTAGATCTCGAAAAGTTATATGAAATAAAATAAAAAATATCTGGTTTGGATATACGAATCAAAAGTTATGCCCCTCCGAAGTGATTGGTGATTGGTACATTAGTTGTGATTGGTACAATCAAAAGTTAATCCTATTTGTACGCTAATTGTGATTGATACATTAATTGTGATTACTAATCGACACATTAATTTTGATTGGCACATTAATTAAATTGCCATTTTTTTAATTTTTTGTGTTTTATTGTGATTGATATATTAATTGTGATTGCTAATTGGCACATTAATTTTGATTGGCACATTAATTAAATTGCCATTTTCCTTCATTTTCTGTGTTTTATTGTGATTGATACATTAATTCTGATTGTGCCACGTGACACGTAGTTCGCTTGGACCTTCAGCGAACTTGCTGCATGTCAGACACGTGGCACACCTAGTTCGTTGCATGTGGCAGCGAACTTCTCCAATGTGTCAGCATTTATTGTAACATAGTTCGCTATTGGTAATAGCAAACTTCTTCTCCACCAGAAACGTGTCACGTCAGCATTCGCTATTGGTAATAGCAAACTTCTTCTCCACCAGAAACGTGTCACGTCAGCAAACGAAGTTCGTTGGGCACTATAACGAACTTGCCTACGTGACATATTGAGAAATAACATTGTTCGCGTGATATTTAGGTAAAAAAGATTGAGAACTGGTGTCATTTTGGTCACAGTTGCTCATATTTAATAGTTGATTCCGAAAGTCAAGGGGAGATCTCTCGCTCCACCACTGTTTTTGAGTATGCCCTGGCTGGCCTATATCTCAACGTGCTTTCCTATTAGTTACCACGTTGCTTTCTTTTTTCCTCTCTTAACTCTGCAACTGTAGTAGTTTGTACACTTTGTAGTAGTTGCCTTGTTGAAAACTCTTGGGTGTCACTTTCCTTTGGCTTAGTCAATAATCGAGTACCAAACAATTCTGGTGAGTGTTGGAGTGAAGGGTGGTCCACAACGTGCTCTCTTTGACACTTTTCTCGTCATTTGGTTTCAAATGGGAAGTGGGTTTAAGCTCTCTCGTTGTATTTCCATCTGAACTAAACTAAAGACCAAGAAGCTCAGGGAAAAGGACTACCAGGTTGGTTTCTGCATTTTCCTTGTTACCTTCTCTATTTGAAGTAAACAACTGGGTTGCTTGTAATTTTGTTTTTTGGGAGCTGCTAGAAGAAGAGTTAGTTAATTGATGCAGGAAAAGTAACCACCTTTACTTACTCAAGTCTGTTGCCTTAACTTGGTTTAATTGGGGTGGAGTGCTTTTGAATTTTTAGAATCCTATGCAGAAGAAACCAGTAACTAACTCTTTATCATATTATTTGTTAGTGAAGTGGCTGTCTCATTCTTTATCTGTCTTCCAATATAACTGTTGTTGTCATTGGACATTGTATCAACTATCAAGGGCTTTTAGTTTTTAGTTTTGACTATGTTGGCCTAAGAGGTTACTGATTTTGGTTGTGAATTATGATAATATCATCTGTCTCTCTTTCTCTTCAAATGTTTATTGTTTATCGTGGTCACTCTTTAATAACATAAGTCATTAAAAAATTTCTTTATATGATATCATAGCTTCACTGGTTATTAGAAGGTCACGAGTTCGATTCTTATCGGCTCTCAAGTTAAACCAAAAATTGGGTCTGTGAAATATTCACAGTTCAAGTCCAAAGAGCCCTGCGTAAGGGGACATGTTAAAGAATAATATAAACCATTAGAAAAACTATCACCTAACATCTTAATATTTTGGGTTCAAGTGATTCTTCACACTCTCCCAACTTGAATTTGAATTTACTTTTGTCTTTTTTTATGGATAAGTATAGGTGAAACTTCTTCCATCTTTTTTCATTCATGGGTAAGATGACATCTTCTGCAACACAGCCTGTATCTCGAGAGGCTTCCAATTATGATGAAGTTTTCATGCAGCAGAGCTTGCTCTTTGATGATAGTCTGAAGGTAACTTTGATCCAGTGCTTCCTCTTTCTTTTATACTACACTTGATACCCCTGGTTTTCACTGTAAAAATTGCTGTCTAATGCAATTTTTACTTTAATTTATAATGGAATTCTTATGTAAGTGGGTGGGCTCTAGTAAAGATGCGTTTTGATAAAAAAAAATTGTTTATTTTTTCATCTATATTACTAGGATTTGAAAAATCTGAGAACACAGTTATACTCAGCAGCTGAATATTTTGAACTCTCATACATCAATGATGACCAAAAACACATGTGAGTTACTTTGCTTGAGTTGGTCTATATTTATGCTGATATAATTATATCCTTTATCCCTTTCTTTACTTTTCATTTTCTTTCTTATTACCTTATGTTTGCAGAGTGGTTGAAACATTGAAAGAATATGCCATAAAAGCTCTTATAAATACGGTAGACCATTTAGGTTCTGTGACCTATAAGGTAAATGACTTGTTAGATGAAAAGATTGTTGAAGCTTCTGGAGCAGAGTTACGTTTGTCATGTATAGAACAGGTATACTCAATAGTTTCCATTCACCGTCAGAAAAGCAAATCTGTTAAAGGAATGTTGAAAGTAATTGCTAAGATGAATAGTTGATTAAATTTCATACCATAATTCATTTATTGAAATCATCAAACATGACTTAGTAGGTGATGTAACTGTTTGAAATAGTTGTAAGTTATGTTTGCTGCTTTGAGGTGATGAGATTTATTATTTTATAGCCATGCCGAAAAGCAGTCCTTGGATGGCTCTTATACTCCAAATAATCCTCTCTAGGAATTATCTTTTAGAAATATTAAGATGTGAGTAGCGGTGAAGTCTTACATCTGTTAGAAATAAATCAAGCGAGGACTATATAAGTGCAAAAAGACTCATTTACATACAATCTTAAGATTTTGGGTTGAATTGTAATGTGCCCAATTATTGTATTTTTCATCCACATACTAGGGAAACAAAATTTTGAGAAGATGGTAATATTGTATTTCCTTAATGTGGCACATTAGAGAATAAGGACGTGCCAAGCCTTTATGGATCATGAGGGGCGTACACAGCAGTCACTGGTGATCAATACTCCAAAGTACAATAAGCGTTATATTTTGCCAGGCAAGTTTATAAGACATTATCCTCTACTCTATCTTAAAATTATCAAGGGAAATTTCTGTTATATTTTATTCATTTTATTTATTAATAAGCATGTCTGTGATGTTTAATGATCACATTCCTTAAATTCATAAGTTCAGCTGGGGAGACCATGCATGGTGCCAACTTCACAAAATCAAAATATATGGGATGCAGCCTAGATGATGAAGATGATTGGCATCACTTCAGGAATGGTATCTTTTTTCTCTCCACTATTTTTCATTCCACTTATTTATGGAATAACCTTAACCATATGTTAATATATCGTTTATTCTGATTTGTATCCCAAAGCTGTTCGAGCTACAATAAGAGAAACGCCTACATCTACAGTGAGGTAATTACAAATTCTGTATATAATTCCTAAATTGCACTATCATCTAGACACAATTCTTTAATTCTCCATGTTGGTGCAGTAAAGGGCGTTCCCCATCACCTCTACAATCTCAGAGATCTGGAGCTTTTTCATTCACTTCACCCAAGCCAAAAACAGATTTAGGTAGTATACAACAATCAATAACATGATATTTTATAGTTAATCTAACTTTTAATGTGGTCTCCCATATTCCCTCCTCTTATTTTCTTTGTCATTTTCACATTAAGACTAAACATCTGAATCTTGTTATTAGTATTTGAATTGCAATCTTAACATGTCCTGCAGAGAAGCGGACAGTATCACCACACAGATTTGCACTTTTACGTGCTGGATCTATGTCAAGTAGGCCTAAGACCCCAAAGACCACTAGATCAACAACTCCAAACTCAAGCAGCAGACCAACAACACCAAGTCCTTCTAATGCAAGATTAAGGGTAAGTGGAAGGAAATTCCTTGACACAATGGTTAGTGTCGGAGGTCGCATGTTGGATTTATGTAATCATTATGACATTATCTTGCAAATGCAGGATAATGTTGTTTTCTATAGACCCCCATAATGGGTTTGGCTCTTTACTAAGCAGGAGCTTTATAGCACTAGGTTGGCTTTATTGCAATAAGTATATGACATGAATCATGACTGTATTCTCAGTACATTGCTTTGCCTTATGTTTTCTACCAGTATCCTTCGGAGTCGCTTAAATCAGCTTCAATGCGATTACCTGCTGAAAGAGGTAACATCAAAGATATACAACAACACCCCAGTAAAAGTAAACGTCTCTTGAAGGCCTTACTTAGCAGGCGCAAGTCTAAGAAGGATGACATGCTATACACTTACTTGGACGAGTACTGATGATAGCTTGATACAATTCCCTTTAGAATTCAAGGGAAAGAGTTCATAGAAGCGAGGAAACCACTCAGTTTTACCAGTTTGATTTAATAGGTTGCACTTCTTTGTTACTTCCTTCTTCTTCTTTTTTTTTTTTTTTTAATGTCCATTTCTTTGTCATTTGAAATGAAACATTTATATGGTAATTATTTTACTGTAAGCTCCTAATGTTATCTTGTATGATGTCTCAATGCAATTGTTCATCAGTTGAATTTTGTTGTCTATTTTTGGTGCTTCATCAGCTTTATTCTTTTAAAAAATGGATATTATGATTCTCTTTAGTGCTGTAACTGGAAGAGAGGCACCGCTGCCCATTCATCACTTTTATATTAACTATTAACTGAAAACAAACTTCTAAAACATCTTAGGAAAAACAAGTGCTATGGTATCTCTGCCAGTAATTTAGTAGATAGTAGACTAGTGGATTGGTGACTTTGAGCATCCCATAAATGCTTGAAACATCAACAAACTTGCTGGGCTTCCAGCTTTCCTCATGTATACAAATTCATAAGCGAATGTGATATTTTTCTTCCTTGAAAGAAGCAAGTAATAGTACATTTTAACGGTGGAAGAACACTTAAATAATCCAACAACAAAGATAAGGAGACGTCAAAACTCCATTCCTTGACCAAATTCTTCAATTGTTTTCGTGGCTAGTGTAAGGACATCTACAAAAGCACTGAATGATGCCCGAAGAAATCTGGCTTCTATTGCCTCAAAGTGCCTGGATGAGAATGATTGAAACGGAGAGGAAAAAGTTAGATTACACATTCAGCATGCCCTTGAAGCTAAATTGATTAATGACAGCAGCAAATGAATCTTTTCGGACAAAAGACAGCCGAAAATTAATGACTAAACAGAAAGTTTGCCTCATATTCGAGATGATATATTTATAATTGTAGTCATCGTCATAACAACAATTAACGAAAAAAATCATTTCAGTTAAACAAACATGATGCAGTCCTTACTCCTTATGTATCTATACAAAGTATTTCATCCAGGGAAAAGATGGCCGAAATTTGATTACAAATTTCACCTGAGTTATCAAAACAATGTATTTTAAATCATATTCACTCTTGAGAACATAACAACTATTGCATTTACTGTCCAAAGGGTAGTAGGTTTAATTCTTGAGAGTCGCAACTCATGGGGAGGGTGGAAAAGCTTAAACCTGGACCAAATAGTCGGGCTCTTTAGTACTTCGAACATTAGTTGATGGAAAAAAAAAGGTATCATTTTAAAAGGACACGAGTTGTGTCATTTTAGATAATTTATACAAAGTATGACCGGTCATACTTTGTGCAAATCTGAAAAGTTATTCTTTTTTTTTTCTCCTCGTTCACATGCTGGCATGTAAAATGAAAAGAAAGTAATTTTTCAGAATTACACACAGTAAGTCACTAAAATAACATAACTTGTGTCTTTTTAAATGAGAAACTCAAACCCAACCCTTAGTTAATATCTACCAAAAAAAACTATTGCATTTAAACGGGAAATGATGACCTAATCATGAGACCGCAAACTCATTCACAAAAAATTAAACTATTAACAGCAAAGAGTATACTCACACTGATAACTTTCCATTAGACACCGTCATGAGTCGTTTTACCTTATCAGGTTGCAACTGCAGAAGACATGGAATTGAATAAAAACCATTTCAAAAACTATTGGTAAAGCATAAGAGAAAGTTCATATCTTCAGACAATCACCTCCTTATCAACGGCTAAGGCAGCAAATACAATGGAAGCATTCTCTTCAGATCCAAAATCCACTTCCAGGTCACTGTTATTGTCATTCCATTTTTAATAATACACACTTGTAAATACTAATTTCAGTACAAAAGAAATAGGGAAGAGATGTTATCAAAATTGAGAACACATTAAAATCTTAACCGCAGGAAAAGAGAGAGAGAGAGAGAGAGAGAGAGAGAGAGAGAGAGTAACCAGGCGAATTCCCATTGGGATTGGGTGTCTGGTGAGGAAGCCATGCGTGACCCACAAACCGAACCCTGCAAACAAATTCAAACACTGTGCTTTGAATCCTGAAGCTCAAACTCGAAGGGATTTAGCTCAGTCCTCTGCGTAATGTTGCGCCTGATACGACCACGTTTCATAGGCAATTTAACGGCGTCGTATTTGAAGCTGTGTGGTGCAATTAAAGTTATCAAAATGGGTTAGCCCATGATGATGCCAATCATGGAGCAGCCCAGTATCAAATTTGTCAAAAAAAAAAAACCATGTTTGATTTATTTTCTGGTTTCTATACCCACCATGGATAATTTTCAATTACTTTATTATTCTTTCTTGGCAACAAAGCACATTAAGTTTATTTTTTATTTCTTTTAACCATAGAAAATAAATAAATTTTCTCATCAATGTCCCTGTTTGAGAAGTTTTATGTCAACTCAATTTATATAGTTGGTGTTGCTTTAATAAAAAATTGATATATCAATGTTTCTATTAAATAAATTAAATTATATAAAAAAAAAAAATTATGTCAGTTTTAGTTGGTGAATGATTTTTGCATTTTAAAAAGGGATATACGCATGGATGGCAGGAAATAACTGCTGCATGATCCAAAAATTAAATGTATAAATATAAAAGAATGTAAAATTATATTTAGTATAAAAAATACAAGAGGATAGAAATCAAACAAAATACTATTGCCGAAGAAAATTATAAACCAATTTGGTAAAAAAATTCACTTATTTCATATTAGTATCTAAATTCATAAAACTTAACACAAAGTCCCTAAAGTGTTATTTTTCCCTAAAAATATTGCTCGTATTTCGCAGTAGTCCCTATTTTTTACAAGTCTAACATTAAATCCTTATAATATTAGGTTACTAAGTAAGCTAGTCCCTAATTAAGTTGGTCCATTTTTTCTTAATGAAAATGACAATATGGCACATTAAGTTGTTAATTGCTAATATAGTCCTAGGATAGCATCATGTAAATATTATTTTGAATATGAACAAAATAACGACGTTTTGATAGAAACCAATTCATTTTGGACTAATGTTGGTAGCTTAATGTGTCACATTGAATTAAATTATATAAATATAATTTTTTTTCGTAGAAAAATTATACAATATATTAAATGTGACTTGTTTGGTAATGTTTTAAATACAGGCAGAATTAAAAAAAAAAAAATGTTTCAGGTTAGGATCCGACTTATTTCAAACTAGTTATAAAGGAAAATTGTTTTTTCCACGCTAACATTCATCATTGCAGTTGTTATTAAATGGCTACGTCAGCGGCTTAACCTATCACAATAAAACTCTGACAACAAAAATAAACTCGACCTAACTCAATAACTATCCTACTTCGAAAACTGATATTTTTAAAATTGAGATAGATACGAAAATAAAATAATTGAAATTTTTTTCGGATAAAAATAGTGTGATACGAATATGGGGAGAATTTCATCTCAAAAGTTAGCTCAAGAGATAGAAAAATTCAAAGTCTATATTAATTCTACATTAGTCACTTATATAATTAACGTGGGACAATTATAATTGGTAGATATAGTAAAAGACTCTGATATCAATTGATACTAACTTTAGAACAATCTCATCCAAAAAAACTAATTCAAAAGGTAACAAAGTCCAAAATTTATATAAACTGCACCTTAGGATAGTAACATAGTATTTAACCGTAATAAAAAAATGATTTGATGTTTGTTATTTTAAATGACATAAGTTATATCATTTTAGGAGAGAGATAGACACAAAAAATAAAAATTATGAAAAAAAATGGGTAGATTTTTTTAATTTAAATTTTAAATATAAAAAATTAAAATGACATAATTTTCCTTAAAAAATATTGCAACATGAACATGCCCCCAATTTAAACTACGTTGTTGGGCCCCTTGAGGCTTGAGCCTTATTAGAATTTCACGTGGCTATGAGCATATTAGCATATTCCATCGTAATATTTGCTTTTAATTTGAGTTTTCTTGCGAATCGAAGGTATATTATTGGGCATAACATTGATTCTCTGCGACTCTCTCTCTCTCCCTCTCCCTCTCCCTTTCTTTGTGTTGTGCTTGTGTGTGCCTTTGTAGCTTTTTTTTCAAGTTCCCAAAGCCAAAATGACCCTGATCAACAGTCTCATAAACCAAACCAAGTTCCCGGTACGTTTTCTCTCTGTCTTGGATGAATAAAACCTTGCAAAAATGTTATGTATTAGAATATAAATAAATAAAATATTATTTATATTCTAATATTATGCACATTCCAAGTTATTTCACTACGACGCAGATTCTTATTATGCATGGTACGATGTGAAAACCCTATTATTTTCTTCTAAGGGGGCGTTTGGTACAAGAGAAATTTTTTTTTGTCCGGGAATCTCAATTTTCAAAAATATGATTTTTACATCCAGATTACGATAATATCTGAAAATTTAAAATTTACAAAAAATTATTTTTCCGGGAATCCTAAGATAAACCATGTACCAAATGGCCCCTAAAGTTGTTCTAATTAGAAAAGTGAGAATAGCATTTACACTTGAATGGGTAGTTTTACGATTTATTACTATTTTGCCATCTATTTTCGGTTCATAAAATGGTGTAAGTTTAGGAGAACGAGAGGCTAGGGCATGCCATTAAGTGAAAATAACATTTATTCTATTTCCCCCGTTTTATTTGTTGAGAGTCTATTTTCCCCTTTTATTCATGTGTTTAATTCTTTGTTACTGTGGATAAGGTGTGGTCTTTTCATCATCTCACATATAGCCTTAGTTCTTCTGCGTTTTAGCCTTTAATTTGTGTTTTTCCTTCCATCTTTGATTTCTTTATAATATGTCAAGTTCAATGGTTATGACCTGATTGTTAAGCAAATTCATTGTTTGCATATGTTTTAATTTTGTCTCCATAAAATTGTCTTGCACCTGACAATTGCTTTCTTGTCTTAAATTTGTGAGACTTAGCCTCATTTCTTATCTTGATATACCCAATTGTTTATTTTAAACATTAGATACGTTACTTCCTGGTTTATTGGTTTGACTGTGCTTAAGTAGGCATTTGGTAGTGGAGATATTTTTTTTACCAGTTAAATGCAATTACCGGTAATATGTTAAGAAAGTGAATTTGATAAGAAAGTTAAAAAAAAAACTGTTTGGTTGGCCAAATCTTTACCAGAAAAATTGAGTTAAATATTGGGAATCTTTGTTTGGTTGAGGGTGAAATAATGATGGGTAAATGTGTTGAAATACCAAAAATAATCCCTAATTTAACCCAGCGATGTAGACATGTGTACTTGACCGAGGGTAATATGGTAACGCGTTCGTTCACCTTTTTGGGGTTGCCCAACCTTTTTTAGGAATACCACACTCGAATTGGTTAAATTCTACCGTTATTTTCCTTTCTTTTTGCACATGCTTGTCAAAGGACGGGGAAAAAAGAAACATGGCACAATTTTTGGATTCTGTCTACCAAACAAAGGAATCGTTGAATGTCAATTACATTTGGATGGGGAACCAAATCAAAAGCTTGAACCAAACACACCCTAAGTGAAATAGTTGATATATATATATATATATATATATATATATATATATATTATCATAAAATTATAAATAATTTAGTTAAAATTTTATATAACATAAAAAATCATATTATATATCATATAAAGTAAAAAAATTAACAATAAAAAACCAAGCTTTGATATCATGTAATACAACTGATTCAACTAAACAATTTAAGCTTGCAAGTGATAACTATGTCGATGGTTTCATATTAATATCTCTTACATTAGATAAACAATTAATTTTTCACCACCATTTTTTACTAATTCTAAATTGATTCTTTGGTCATTCCGTTTTTGAATTATACTGATTGGTGAGCTAACTTGTTTACTGGTAGTCTGGTGTGATATTTGAAACAATGTTAACTATCGATAGTTTCTTACTGAGATATATTGTTGCAAGAATGATATATTGTTAGTCTAAATTTATGAATGTTTTGAATTATGAGACAGGCAATAGACATGCATTAAGCTGATTCTTATTAATATTTCTAATAGCGGGTTTAATTATATTTTATTATTTCATCTGCACATTAGACATGCATGCGGAATCATGTTACATTTTTTTTTTCTTATAATTTGGTTTTGAATCTTTTGATATTTTTTCCTTTATAAATATTTATGGATGTATGTTAATAAGAGATTTCCCCAGCACTGTTTGCCCAGATTTTTAAAAGAATAAAGAGAATATATATTATTATGAGGTCATAACATACATTGTGTGGTATGGAGCAAAATTTCCAGAGTTGCGATCTGATAATATTTAACATTATAGTGTACAAAAGGGAAGTGGATGATCTATCCTCTTCTGTCTCTCTCCTTGGCTTTATTGGCTATACAAAGCATATGGAATTCATCTTGTCAATAAAGGGATATGTTAGGGTCATGCCTCATAGCACAAATCAAGGGCAGGGGAGGGATCCTCTCTTGTGCTTTTTGGCTGTTTGAGAGAAATCCTCTTTCCAACCTGAAAAAAGAAAAAAGAAAAAAGAAAAAAGGGGCAACATTGCAGCATACGTGAGCCTCATCTTGATGAACACGTGCTTGATCTCTCACGTTGAGGGTTTACCAAATTATATATTACGGCCTGCAATGAGAGGGAGTTTAGGATTACCAGCTCAGCAAATCTTTAGAAATTAGAAAATTTTAAAAAAGAAAAAAGTAATCAAATCAATGATTATTATGCAGAAAATATAATCATAGTTACCTATTAAAAAGAATGGTTA
This sequence comes from Gastrolobium bilobum, assembly GCF_033153095.1. Taxonomy (NCBI): domain Eukaryota; kingdom Viridiplantae; phylum Streptophyta; class Magnoliopsida; order Fabales; family Fabaceae; genus Gastrolobium; species Gastrolobium bilobum. The sequence continues at coordinate 250,517 of NW_026897541.1, forward strand.
TTGACTTTCAATATATGAGGGGGAATTTGCAACTGGAACTGGTTTTAAGCTTCTTAGAAGCTTTCTTCCAGATTCAAATGCTAAAACAAGGAGACCAAAAAAGAATAATAGGCAGAGATGCAGTTTTTGTAATAAGCACATCTTAAAGGAGACATTGCTTCCACCCTGAATGTTTGTTCTGACAAAGAACACCCTTTTCTCGTTCCACCCTGCACAAGATCAGTATATAGTAGATCATATCAGAAAAAAAGTGTGCACATAAGCAAAACTAGTAACTGTCTTCGAATGACACATCTTTATTCTACTACCATCCAGATAAGTTATTGTAATTTCAGCCCCCTAAGCCAAGATTCATTAAAACATATTGCAGCTTGGTTGGTTAACGGTTTATATTTCAAATTGGGATTCATGTGATAACAGGATGTCGTAATTTTGGCTCAAAGCATAGGACTGGATTTATTAGAACATGCTGCAGTTAGAATTAATCTATACATTATCTTTCAAATAAGGATGCATGTGATATCAGGCCATATATGTTTCACCTCCCTGGGAGCCAGTGACAGACCAAGAAATTTTGGGTAGTGGCCTGGTAGGGGCAAACCTTTTGGTTAACCTGCTCGGTAACTTTTTTTTTGTTTTTCAAGTTGGGATAGCTGTTGTAATTTTTCATGTCAAGAAATGATAATGTGACTATCATTTATCCTTTGGTGTGAACGAGAGCTAGTTCATCTTATAGGAATTCACCTGTAAATCCATCTGGGACCGGGTATGAACTGATGAAACATGACTCTGTGCTCTGTCTGTGGATACTTGGGCCGTTGGGTTGGGGTGCTAATTAAATCATCTAACCAAGCAGGAAACCAATTAACAGTTTAACACTCCGTGGATGATATTGGGTTTGGCTACTGAGAAGAGAGTAATTGGGAGAAGTCAGAAAGAGAGGAAATGGCTGGGGTTCGTTAAAATTATAAATTACCTAATCAAACTTGAATTTTCGGGGCTCCTTAGGTTGTGGGTACAAAAACGGTATATCATGCATAGTGGTAGATATTTTTTGAGTGGGGACATGTGCCCTGACCCATCAACGTGGGTCTGTCTCTGCTTGGAGCTTAGACATTACTACCGCACGTTGACAACCCACCACGCTACAGAAAACGGTCATGACATGTGTAATGTGTGAGCTCATGCTGAATTGCGAAGTGCAAGAAAAAAAAAATTTGTTCGATGGGGGAATACTTACAAGACTCTTGCTTTGGCAAATTAGTCCAATCATGTGGGTTCATCTTCACTAATGATGCCTTGATCAAGTCAAACAGTGCTTGATTAACCTGAATTTTGAAATGTTTTAAACACATTTTCAATGAATCTTGAGAGGCAAAGAACAAGCAATTTTCGCAGCCAGTATGCTATAACCCAATTTTCTAGCCATAAATTACATAATTTACAGGAAAAAAACCTTGGCGCAACAGATGATGTTATCGCCAAGTCACTTTGGTTCATGTAATTAATGTTTTGCAAAGATCATGTAAGGCTGCTTCTATAGACCCTTGTAATGAGTCTAACCTTCCCCTGCACAACATATGCATAGCTACCAAATGGTGATAGCTTAGTTGACACATGAGAGTTGAGTAGGTGAAGGTGAAAGTATGTATTTGATCCTCCCTAGTTCATCTTTGGAAGGGGTTTAAAGTTTTATTTCTAGATCCGTCCCAAATCGAACTAATCTCGAAACGATGAACCGATTGGAATATTTCCAAAAAAAAAACATATGCATAGGTGGAGTTTTATCCCGTTTTTGTATTACATATTTTATACTAAATTATACCTCTTCAGGCCGCTCATGACTCACTAGATGACCTCCATGAAGATCTACCATTCTAGCCATTGGTTGAAGCCTCTCAGCAAGTCTTTTTGCATGATATATCTGAGCAATTATATCATACCTGAATGTGCCAGAAAAGTGTAATCAATCTCAAGTTAAAACTATAAAATAGATAAATTGTTTGTCTGTGTGCAGTGTTGTCATGCATAAGTTGGCTTCTGTGCGTGAATGATCTGTGTGGTTGACCGGGTGTCAAGTTTCATTTATATTTTGAAACTGACGTTTCTAATAGCCATTGTTACATAAATGTATCCAAACACAGTACAAACCTTCCATGTATGACTGAAACAAGAAAACCTGCAGATTTGATCGCCTCGATCTCTGTTTGAGTCATTTTATGTGTCCAACATGCATTGAGTTGACCATTAAAACCATAGTCAGGTTGCATTCCAGTTGTTGATATACCTTTAACATATTGCTGAAAGAGACAATGACATTGAATTAGGAAAACTCTAAGGAGAAAAATTTCACATACTGATCAAGAACAGCATGATTATTAGTATTGATTGGTAATCCTGTAAATGTGTTTGGCAGTTGAAAGAGAAGGAAATAACTAAATGGTCACATTGTTTCCCTTTGTTTGGATGTTCAAAATGAAAAAAGGCAAGGGAATGGAGGGTTAAATAATGAAAGTCAATGATTCTTTATTTTTCATATTTGTAAAGCTAACTTTTATTAATGGATTACAATCTTAAAATTATAGGTTTAAATGTTTTTGGTCCCTATAAATGTTGCTTCTTGGTATTGGTACCTCTTTAATTTGAGTTTAGCTTCGGGTTTCTTATTTTTTAAATGGGTCAAATTTTGATCCTTACTCTTAACATGTATCTATTAAGTGTAGGTGTAGTGTAGCAAACGGAGTGCCACTTTATCAATGTCGTGTAAGGAATTGCTTGTGTCATAATTAGTAAATTTATCTCATATATTATTTAATTTTTGGTCTAGCTGCATCCGGCAAAACTCCTCCTCCTTGCTATACGCATTACACTACGCCACTCTAGCAATGTTCAGCAGCCCCAAGGTCACTCTCCCTGAAGGACTAGAAGTTACCGTCACACCTTAACTCCCTCAACACAAGAAGCATAATAGAAGCATCAAGGCTTCCTTGCTTTAAACCCAGTAACCACAAACATGAATATTACTATTACCTTTATCCCAAAATAATTGTTTACATAATTGATGAACTCATAATTGAGAAAGTTGAATGTTGTGGACTTTTGGAGGGTTAACTGAAAAACCACCATTCTCCTTTCCTTCCCACAAGAATCTCCCAAATGTCCAAGCACATACCTTTATACTACAAAAATAATCATGAGACTTGACACATTCCTATTGTTCAACTTGGAAATTCTCAGTTAATCATAGTTTGCAATGAAAAACATGTTTTAAAATGTTGAATTTTGATACTTCTAGTACATGCATATATTTTTGTACATAGGTAATCATGGCAGTATACGCCTTTTGGATAATTTAATTACTGGGAGGTAGCTGCAACTACCTGCATAAGTTTCGCTTTTCTCCATAAATATTTCTGGTACACTGCATTTTTTTTTAGTACATTACATTTTGACTAAAGAAACAAACACACAGCACAAAACTAATAAACTGCAAGCACAATTAACATCTGCTTAAGTTAACTAAGATTAAGCTTATTTAATATATCATACCTGATACAAGATCGTTCTCCTTTTATCAGTTCCAACATATTCTTCAAGATATTCCTGCATGTCATACATAAATCTTATCTTTAATATTCATCCTAAGGACCGCATGAACATAGATTTCTAGGCTGTTAATAAATGTAGATCAGTGTTGTTACAATACAAGGAGAAGAAGACAATCTTCACAACTCTTTGGACTTGATTTGAGTACAGATAGTGTGAATCGAAATTTTAAATTCCCACTTCTCTTATAGTTGGGGCTCTATATAATTTGTGGAAAGGAGGGTGTGAAACAGCTGGGGAGAAAGGTTAGGGTGACAACTTGTTATTTCTTAACAGGAAATAATAAACAAAACCAAAAACATGTTTTACTTGTGAGTAGTGGGTGTCCAAGTCAACATCAGCCCTTTCTTCAGGAGTCTTCGCTCTCAAAAACCGATAAGCAACAGAGAATGTTTGTCTGTCAAACTGCAAAAAGTAGAACAAGTGAACCACCTTATGAGGGTACTGTGTCTAAGTTCTGTTCATCAACATCAATATCATTCATGGTCGTTGACCTTAAATTCCGAATCAGCGCAAAGGCCTCATATAATTTATAGGCAACCATGGACAAAACAGATCATAATTCCAACATTATATGTCTAAGTGCACATACATTCCCATTTAGTTATATTAAATATATTAAGCATTCAAACAACTACAATATTGTACATTTGGAATATTTGATGGCTAATATCAAATGGTTGCATTGAGTCCAAGAATCACAATTTCTTTTTCCTAATGCTAAGGCATCCTTTTTTCTTTTTTCCAGTGTCATGGTCAGTGAAATTAATTATAGTTCACCAACACTTTTCTTTCAATTGTTATAGATGACGACTTCAGATAAACAGTAGATATTTTGCATACAATCAACAATTGCTTCAACCAGAGATAAGGAGAAATTTCCCTATATGGAGGTACTAACATCCAGAAATTAACCCAACCAACCAAGTTGTCTGATGTGGCAGTTTAATGTAAAAATATACCACCAGTTTTTCTTCCAAAATATGATAACGACAGATGATCAAAAGCTTTAGTAGGGTCCAATTTTGGGTGCAGCGTACTCAAAATAGGAAAAGTTTTGAGACTTAGATGGAAATATAAGTTAAAAGCTGGATTTAAAAGGGATGAAATTTTCCACGTTTAGAAAAAAGATGGTACATGCGTTGTACCCAAGAAATTTTCCTTTAGTAGGTGCAACTCTTTTATCCACATCTAGACATGTGAAGATGATAGATGACATAAAATCATGTAATAAAAAAAATGCTTTTGTAAGTTTGGTAAAATCATCAGGTTCTTGAGTGATGCTATGCTTTTTAACCCTGTAACGATGCAAATTATATAGCAATGCACTACAATATTCAAAAGCTGCATTGTTGCGTTAGGCTCCAAACTGTTTAATTTAAACAATTTGGCATCGAATATCTATAGCAACAAACAATTTCTTTCCAATGTACCACAAGTCTAAAAATGAAAACATACATGATTAAGATATAACAGCCATCCAAATGTCGGACAATATTATGGCACCAATTCCTGTAAATAGGTGGAGCTAGTTGACCTTAATTTGTAGGGATTTTCTCAGTCATATTTTTAGTGTTTCTTAAGAATCTTGATGGTAACACTATAATTGAAAAACCAAAAAACGAAGGAAAAATCTGGGTACAGTTTAGATCATGTGTAAATGCACTCTTTACTTATTCAAAACCCACTGTATAATAGAAAGAGAATTTCTCAACTACATTTCTGCTAAAGGAACCACCTAACTGTGCTGTAAAATGAACCAAAAATATAGAGTATTAAGAAATTGTTATGCAAGTTAACGCATCCTAAACAGGGTTGATAATTAGAAGTGTGTGTACATGAATTTATGAAACCAGTCCCCCTTGCATCACTCCTTCATAGGGATGGAAAGGGCCAGGGACAGAGTTAGCAAAGTGTTGTTATAAATCAGAAGTATATTACAGAAGCATCATCTGCATAGTGCAGTAAAAACGCATCAGAACATTTTGTATTAGTGCCGAAAGATAGACAATACCTTTGGAAAACATTGAAAACCTCCACCCGTTACATTGAGCAACGCCAAGGAGAGGACTCTATCAGGAACCATTGCTGCTAGTTTACAAGATATCATAGCCCCTGTTTTGATAGGTAAAGGTAATTAAATTAAATAAATAAACCTAATCTAAATCAATTTCAGTTATATAAAGTAATTTATCTGTTCTACCAAAAAAAAAAAAAAAACGACAACCAAATCTATTAGAAATTATAATGCTGTTCGGAGCAGCATATTTATAGGTCATCCTGAAGTGGGTTTTAGTTGAAATACTCGAAACATCCCTAAAACAGAAACCTGAATTTCTTAAAAAATGTAAAATCGATTGCGCAGATTAATGCAAAAACCTACTCAAGAAATCCGAAATGAAATTCAGGATAAAAGAATCAGTACTCACCCATGGAGTGCCCAAAAACATGGGCTTTTTTCCAACCTAAATGATCTAACAAAGCAATTGCATCCTTTGCCATGATCGTGGTTCTGCAGCCAACAATCACCAATCATCATAAGTTAAAAATCATTCATATCATTCAGCAAATAAAATTCCCATCCCATTTTTTTTTTATTTTTTTGAAAAATCGTTCATAATTAAGTAAGACGTAGCAGAATATCACAAAACGCCGGCGTTTTATTACAGAAGAATTTGCCAAGCGATGAAACCCGGAACTCACGAGTATTCGGTTTTATTGAAGGGCATGGAGCTCCGACCCACGCCCCGATTATCAAACGCGCACACCTCGATACCACCACCGGCCTCATTGTCATCTCCGCTGCTCCAAACGACGTCGTCGTCATTGGGGATAGAGGTTCCGGTCAAGCCTTTTATTTGTGGGCCCCACGCGTCGTGCGTCGCAGCCAATCCTGACCGTTTGATCTCCACAAAATCAGCAAAAATTTCGGAAGTAAAAGAAATAAATGGAAAAATTAATAAAACAAACGGAACATGATGATTGAGAAGAAGGACCTATGATGAGGAGCACTTTGGTAGGACCGTGACCGTAAGTTCTATAAAATATCTTAAGGTCATTGTTAAGGTGTGCGTCGGCGGGGGCGACGGCGGCGGCTGCGATGGTGGGGGAAGATTGCTGCCCTCCGACGTCGCAATACGGCATCGTTTCAGCGGCGCGAGGGGGAGCAAAAGGGGAATTGAATTCAAAGGAAAGGAGAAAAGAGAAGAGAAGAGAAGAGAAGAAGAGGGAGAGAATTTTGAGAGTGTGGGCTGTTATTATAGAAAGAAAGAAAAGGGAGAGAGAGGATGGAGAAGTTTGGCGGGAACACGTGGCGGATAGGAAGTGGCTAATGCCACGTAGGATGGTCGGTTCTGTTAGGCTGAGTCTGAACGCGGTGTCAAAGTCAAAATGCCAACTCCAAAATTGAAATCAAAAGGAGCTGAAACGGTGGCGTTCATGCCAATGGTCCAAAAAACGTGCTTCTCTCTCTCGAGTGGTTATTTTTGGTTTTACAGATATTCTTTCAGATGATTATTGTATGAACTAGAAGTGTTTACTTTACTGAATTGTGAGAAGAAAAATGTTACTTTTTGAAGAATTCTTATGGGCCCTTCCTTCGGTTGTTCGTGGGGTTCTCTTTTTTCGTTGCTATTTTTAAAAAACATGTCAAAGTTGAACGTGAAAGTTGGTAGATTTTCAAAGCTGACTTCTGACTCTTCTAATTTTTTTTTTTTTTTTTTTTGGAGAAACATTCTAATTCTTTCGCAGACAACAAAAGCGGCACTTTCGCTTTTGGGCAATGATGTGTGTGTCACTAACTGCGGAAACTCGAGAGTGAAAAACAGTGAAGTTTGTTTTTCACTTATATTTACCATCTTTTTTATCTTATAATCTCTTATAATTATTTTTTATGATTATGGAATCAAAATTAAATCAATAATTACAAATTAAAAATAAATAAGAGTTGTTGATTTGATTTTAATCTAATAATTACAAAAATGATTGTAATAAATTATAAGAAAAAATATTATAAGTATAATCTCTCCTTTTTTATTTATATTAAGGCATTTATTACTTCCGTGTAAGAAAATTTTTCTCTAACAACTAAATATAATATTATTTTTTATATTTATCTCTTTTTTTATTTGGTTAAAATATTAAGTTTGGTTATGGCAGGAGATAATTTCTAACATGAGAGTAATAAAATCCTTATATTACATATTAAGGCTTTTGAATCACAATCCATATCATATATCGTTAGGCCGATTTTTTGGTATCGTGTATTGTAAATCGTATCGAATCATAAGATACAGAAATATAATAAAAAACAATTTAAAAATATATAATATACTTAATATCATATAAATTCAAATTTCAAAAAGGAACCAATCAACAAATTACATAAGTAACTGAAGTGCAAACTAGTTATTCTCTTACCCATTAATCATCAAAATTAATATTATCACTACTTTCACTATTAGCATCTATCGTGACATAATTAATTCATCACTCTCTTCATTAGTATAGTCATTTGACTCATCTCTCATTTGTTGTTCAACAATCTGAGATCTTTTTCCCTTATCATTCTTGTTGGCCATATCATTTTGTTTATCAAGCCAGTTGACATTATCTTGTCGGCTTTAAGATTTTAAGGACCTAAAAAATAAAAATATACATAACAAAATATATATTTAATTAATTATTTTCTTTATTAATACAAATTTTTCAGTTTGATTTTGAATTTAAATTACAAATCAAATCTTTATTTTCCTTTACTCATTAATAATAACTTTTGTAGATTTTTTTTAATTCAAATCACAAATCAAATCTTTATTTCTTGTTTTAATATTAAAAATTAAAGTTTTGATATATTTTCGTATCGTGTGATTAGGGGTGGCAAAATGGGCTGCCCGCCCGACCCAACCCTAGCCCGCCAAAAAGTGGGCTAGAAAACTCAGCCCACCCCGCTCCGTTTGGGCGGGCGAGATGGGCTGCTCGTCAAACTTGTGATATTTTACACTAAAATTAAAAAAATCAACCCGGGTTGGCTTGGCGGGCAGCGGGCTTGAAAAACTCCGCTGGCGCGGGGGCGGGCGGGGCTCGGCCACCCGTTTTGCCACCTCTACGTGTGATACACGATACAATTTCGTATCATATGATACAGTTTTGTATCATCCGATATAATTCCTTTTCTGATACACCCCTCGATACGTATAACTGAGCTTGTGAATCGTATCATATCGTGTATCGTAAGATATTGATAATTATGTTACAAATTACGTGTTTACGTATGAAATTCCTCCACTTTAATGTTTTAGTTTTAGTTTTTTAGCAGTGTTATTATTAAGTGCTTTTAAAAAAATATTAGAATTATAAGTATTTTAACATTCTATATGTTTAAAATACTTATCAACTTCTCGTTATATAATATAATCTACCGCAAATAATATAAATTATTATTCAACTTTTTGCCTCAAACAAAATTTAGATGCCAAATTCAAAATAACCCTTTTATCAACTGCATACTCAAAAGCACCCACACGTTAAAATTTTCAGAATGTGCGTGTTGCACACGTGTTCGACACGCACACGCGTCTGACTCGCTCCGACACGTTTTTTCGACATGCAGTCAACTTTTTCCGACACGTGGTCAACGTTCGGACACGTTCGAATACGTTTTTTTTTTATTCTTAATTTTATTTTATTAACTAAAAATAAAAAAAAATCATTTATAAATCAATTTTTTTCTGTTATGAAATTTGACATAAAAAATTAACAAGGTACGAAAAATTATTTTTGTTTATATTTATGTTATGAAATTTGAATATTTGATTGGTTATATGACTTATTATGGACTGTTATATCTATTAAATATAAATTATATTATATATATTAAAAATATTATTTAATATCAAAACGTGTCCCAACGTGTCGAAATATGCCATTTTTTAGAATTAACGTGTTGGCGTGTCGTGTCGTATCCCGTGTCCTGTGTCAGTATCCGTGCATCATAGATTGCATAGATATATAATATGTAATAAAAAATGAATTGCAAAAATATTGTTGTTTCGAACTTAATTATGGATTAATTACACTCATTCACTCTTCTTTTGGGCTAAACAATTCATGCCAAAGTGAGGCGTGTTTCCTTAAGCATTCACGCTTGAACAAGGCATGACCATTCACGCGCAAGCAAGGCGTGAGTGGCTCTATTTCTTTTTTTCCTTCTCTCTAAGATTTTGCTCTTATTTCTCTCTAAATTTCTCCTTGAGTTTTTTGCACAGCAAAGCTTTGTCAATCAAGTAAGTTTTATTATCTAGTTTTTCTATTTTTAAAATACAACAATAGATATGTTATACTAGTGACATAGGAATATGGTAGTGACTTAGGAAATTGTTAAGAGTCTTATAAATTTGCCAGTGAATTATACAATTGTTAGTGACTTAGGAATTTGTTTGTGGCTTAGGATATTGTTAATGACTTAGCAAGATGTGAGTGATCTATGAAATTATCACTGACCTAAGAATTTGTTTGTGAGTTAGGAAATTTTTAGTGACTTAGGTTATGATTAATGACTTAGGACAATTATAGGATGATATAATATTTGCATACATAATTTTAACACAAAATTGTACCTGTAATTTAATATATTTTTTAAATCTTGTATTATTTGAAAATGAAATTAATTATAACAATCAATTTTTAATTTTGTATAGTGCATTATTATGGCTGACTCGTCATCATCCTAGTCTCCTCGGTCTACATCTGATCACGTTCCTCATAATTGTCCGAAGCACTAGTATCTTGACAAGAAGACGATCTTCCATTGCGATATTTTCATCATCGTTATCATCATCATCGTCATCCATAACCCAGGTAGGGTCATTTTCATCTTTCACAAACAAATTAACAACTGGAGCAGTAGATGATGATGCATAATATGAAGAATTTAAAGCATCTGACCTCATGGGTAAAACAACATCTGCTCTGGCAATATCCACGTACAATTCTAAGAAATCTTTCTTTGACTGGTTGAAGAATTCTCCCATTACCATATCTATGTCTTCATCATTCATAACTTTCATACTGATGTATTGTGATTCACACCATATTCTTGTCGTGACCAGAGTCATAGATTGCTTATCTTCGAGAACTAATTTTTGACAAATTTTTTGATGCAGTTCGCTAACTGTTGAGTTGCGTTTGATGCATGTTAGCCTTTTCTCGCCTTCAAAAACTACATCACGACGACTTTCTACTTTCCTACTATTATTATATAAGAACAACACCAACAGAATCAGAATGTGAACTCATTCTTAGATAAATAAACAAAAAACGCAAAATAGAGTATGAATAAGCAAGTGAGGTTGTATGAAAGAGTAAGAGTTTATGATGGAAAAGAGTTACGAAGAATGTGGAGATGAAATGAGTTTAAATAGGGAAGAGGTAGGTTAATCGTGCCCAAAGTAGGCTGGTTAGTGTTCTGGGTCGCGCCCAGAAAAGTCTAGTTAGCCCGTGAGTGGTCACGTCTTGTTCCGGCGTGAATTCCTAGAGGAACATGCCTAACTTTGACGTGAATTGTCTAGTCCAAATTGGGCATGAATGAGTACAATAGATCCGTAATTAGGTTTAAAACAGTAATATTTTAAAAAAATTTGCCTCAAAACACTAATTGAACAATAATAGTATTTTAAAAAAGAAATAAATACCAAAAAGCTGAACTCATAATAATAATAGTATTATTATTATGGGGCAATCGACTCTCCTCCGTCAGGAGACATTTTTCCTCTTACATTAGACACAATATATAATAGGCTCACCATTATTAAAAATAAATAAATAACGGATTTCAATGGGTTAACAACAGACAAAACAATTCTCCACGGGAGAGTTGTTTTTCCCTATTATTATTATTATAGGGTTTGATTTTTTTCATGTTGCATGAGATAATTTGTCTTATACAACACACACAAAAATGAATGGGACACACTAAAAAGAAGAGAAAAAAAATACGTCTCATTCACTTTTGTGTGTTTTGCCTGAGATAAATTATTTCATGTAACATGAGAAACACATTTTCCATTATTATAACAGTAGAAACCAACGGTCGATTGTACTAAAATCCACAAGAGATGGATAAACTATGTTTGCTCAAATAATAATAAAAAAATTATTTTTTATATGTCGAACTTGTTTATCAAATGACAAGGATCTTTGACTCCTGTGTAATTTCTATCTTAGTTTTTAACTTTCGTCCATCTATTATTATAATTTATTTGAAATTAATTTTAATTAATAAGTAAAGCTCAATAAACTACTATACTTAGATGAAAGGAAATTAATGGCAAAGAAATATTTATTAATTTTACACTGCAGTCAAAACATTTTTTTTTTTTATAATAAAACATTTTTTCTCTTACTAAAAAGTTTGAAAAAAAAAGTCAAAATAAATTTATTAAACTCCACAAAAAATCCTGTTTAAGCAAAGCGAAGATTCTTCCATGCAAAAAAGAAAAAAGAAAAAAATCAGAAAACGCAGAAACAGTTCACTACAGCTCATATCACTATCCGCAAATAGGTCTTATCTTGTTTCTGTGTTTTTTGTTTTTTGTATTGAATTACAGATCCTTTTGAGTGGAAGCAAAATAAAAAAGATAGATTTCGATCAAGCCGAATCCAAATTCCAGAATCAACCAGCAGTTTCTGGCGGTTTGTTTGGAATGTGAGCACCTTTCGATCCATTTGCTCAATCAGTGTTTGGTGTATATATATACATATGTGTGGTTGAAAATGGCTTGAGATAAGAAAAAGTGGCTTACGTTGTTTCCTACTGGAATATATTTGACTAAATTTTGGACCAACGAACGTGGCAAGTAATACAACATCCACTTGTGCTTGTCATTAAGATTTTTGTTTTTTTCTAATTTATTATTTTGCTCCACTGATTTTACCATTTAACGCTGTTTGACAATTATTTGGTTCTGGAAATGTTTTTGTCCAGTCTAGATATGACTACGTCTACAGCATTTGTCTCTATCTTGAGGACTTTTTCCTCTTTTTTCCATAAACAAAATACTTTTCAACTAGCATGTTAGCACCAAAATTGGTTGTTTATTAGAGAAGTTGTCTGTCCCAAATATAGCTTCCCCAGTCTTCGGGTGGAACCAATAGTTTGTAATTATTTTATTAAAATGGCAAAGTTGAGCTCTAGAAGCAGAAAAGGAGGAAAATATGAAATTAAGTGGCATTGGTCCTCAGCAATTTCTTTACATTTTAGGTACCAACAAATATGAAAATAAATTTATTTCGTAGGGGTAGGGTGTGGAAATTTTTTACCCATTAAATATAGGCACAATAGGGGTGATAAACGAGCTAGGGGCCTTTGGCTCGACTCGTGAAAGCTCAGGCTTACATGCCTAATATTGGTTGTTGGAACCAGGTTTGGACTTGTATAAAAGCTCATTTAGTAAAAAAGTCTCAGGCTCCAATTCAAAAGCTCGGCCTTAGAGCCTCTCAGGCTGGCCTAGTATATTAATTTTTATTTTTATTTATATTTTTTATATTATTTGTAATAGCCCTCTCTCTCTTCTCAATCCATTTCACCCCTATTTTATTAGTTAAACAAATTTTTTGAATGATTTTGTTCTAAATTATGTTGTTTCGGTATACATTGAATTTATGAATATTTATGGAATTACTAGTGTTGTTGATTGTATATTCTGTTTGGATAAATTTATATTGTCTTATTTTTTCTAACAAGCTAATAGGCCAAATCAAGCTTTTATTTTTTGTAAATAAGGCAGGCCACATGCCGATAATCATATTCGTAACAGGCTTAGTAAAGCTGACACATTTAATCACAGACTTAGCTTCTTAAGACCAAAGCTCGGCTCGGCTCGGCCCGTTAACACCCCTAGGCACAAACATGAATTATCATCCATACTTTACTCTAGTAAAATTTATTAAATAATATTATAAATAATCCATTGGCATGTATGATTATACAATCGACCTGACATGTTTTTTTGTTTACTACATTGAGTATATTACTCTACATAAGAATTTCTGCAATTACCAACACAGATGGAATGCTTTGAAAAATTGGGAAAGCATACCCATGTGTTAGCTTTTTATACACGGCTCATACAATTGATTGAACTATCCCATGTTTATATTTCGCTGTACATATAATCTCAAATTCTATTAACTAGAGGAAATCTGGTGCTTTGAAAGTTGCGCTTGCCGACGACCCAAAGAGAATGCTGTGACGATCCACAACAAACAAACCTGGTTTAGAGCAATGAAGAGGTTCATAGAATTAGTCTTGCCATAAAAAGTATAAAATAAGAAAAAAAAAATTACTACTAATGTCAAGCAGCATTCATATAGTGGTGAAAGCCATAGTAATAAGGAAGGAATAAAGATAGCTATTTGTTTGAGCCAATAACTACACGTGTTCAGGATATGGTAATAATCAGTGTTTCTTTTTACTTTTTAAGTTCTTGTTAACCAAAACTGGAGAGTATTATTTGAGAGAGGAAGACGGACATAAAGATAAGTTCACACATACAGGAAGGCCATAAAGGGAAACGGTTGATGGCTTCCCATTGAGGGTACCAAAAAGCATTTTGTACATTCCAGCTGCTGCAGCATCTCCAAATCTTTGAACCAACACATCTATGCATATCTGCTCAGCATCGAATTGTTAGTTCATTTCATGTACTTAATAAGAAATACCCAAGAAATATACAATGACTGTAATGTTATTTCAGTGAAGCCATTGATAGGCTCAAAATGAAAATGTGGGATATGTCTATGTCTATGTGCTTCTACAAGCCTAGGACACTACCCACAACAACTACTTTTTATCACCCTCGGGAGGGAAAGGAAGAAGAAAGAAAAGAGAAGATTGTCATACTTTGGCTTTATACTTCTCATCCTCTGAAACAACAGTAAATAAAAGTTCTCTTCCAGGCCTTGACACAACATACGTAACAACCTGCAAAGTTTTAGAACATGAACATAATACACAAAGTTTGACAATAGTTAATTTAATCAGCAATGTACTGTTTTACACATAAACGTTGGAAACTCGAGTAGCAGGTCCGAGTTATGAATTCCTCCAAATGATGAATGCTAAGCAAGTTGAGAGAGATGGAAAATAGATTGCTTGGTCTATAAAAATGTCTTCACCTATTAGCTTAAGCTTTTAAACAAGTTGATTAGTGACAAGCAATAAATATAAATATACAATTACCTCATTACCATATTTACATCATACAATAAACCAAGACATTTACATAATAATAAATATTTCTTACATGAAACATTGTCAATTATTGAATTCTTCTATTAAAGAAGGAACAAATAAGTCATAGAAGACCACCTTTCTCAGTGTCTCACAAATAGCAACAACCACCCAATCTGGCCAAACAGCTAGAACGACAAAATTTAAGAGGCCAACAAGAGGTGCTGAGCTTATAGCTGTAGTCACCCCAGCAACAGTAAGAATGCGTCCCTGTACTAGACAAAGAAAAATATATGTATAATTTAAAATAGCAATGTGCATCAATAATATTAACATAAAACAATAGAAACTACCACGTTAACCTATTTTATTATATTGTTGATAACATCACTTGTTGGAAATTGTTACTTTAATAATGTAGCAATCAAATAATAAGGTACAGGGACGCATTATTCTCCACACACTCTTCTCAGTGTTGCTGTCGTCCTGTATTTCCAGAGGCTGCCCTTGTTCTAATATATGGTGATTCATCTTTTGCTATAGCGCACTCACCTACTTCGGGCCTGCTTAAGTCTCCCACAAACTTACCCATTATTGTTTGGAAAGGTACACATTCTACCAGTAATCCTCATCCCCATATAACTTTTTGATCTACCATTGTTAGTCATCATCCAGTTATACGTTTCCTTATGCCTCCTTGTCTTATTCTATTCCTAAATCTGTCCTGGAAGCACTTTCCCATCTAGGTCTGCAACATGTTATGCTTAATGAGCTGATAGCCTTGAATTCCAATCATACATGAAACCTTGTTCCACATGACCTTTATAGTTGGTTTATAGTTGGTTGTCAATGGGTGTTTACTATAAAAGTTGGTACTTGGTATCAATGGAAAAGTGGCTTGCTTGAAAGCTCGTCTTCTAATTAAAGGCTTCACTCGGATCTTGGGCCTTGATTATGGTTATACCTTCTCCCCTATTGCAAAAATTGCATCTACTTGGCTTTTTCTTATCTTTGGCCAAAATATCAATGAGACATTATAAATGCTTTCCTCCATGGCGACTTGGAGGAATTGGATTGCATGAAGCAACCTCCTTGTTTTGTTACTAGGGGAGAATTAGGTTTAGCTTGCAGATTACATAAGTTCTTGTATGAATTTAAACAATCCTCTTGGTGTTGTTTTGCCTGGTTCATCAAAGTTATACACCAATTTGATATGGTCCGTGATAGGATCAAACCAATTTAACAGCAAAGAATTAGAACTCAACAAATATTTTTGGGTCCAGAAAGAAATCTTTCCAGGTTTTTTGTATTTATCACTGAATTGAACTCATTACAATGCAAAAAAAAGACTAAGGCTATGAGTCCTATGACCTTAATTACAAACAGAATGACCAAAATAAGGAAAGAAAGTAACCCTGCACTTTCGAGAGGTGCATGCTCTCCTAATTCCAATCCATTTCCAGAATGCTTATTCCTCTCTCCGAGTGCTCTCTTTATTCTTCTAAACTTGACACGTCACGATGCTCTTTTCCTCCTCCTAACCACCTCTAACAAAATGCTCTCCTGCACCACGTCAGCTTTTATGGGTTGATTATTCCTCTAATGCGC
This sequence comes from Gastrolobium bilobum, assembly GCF_033153095.1. Classification (NCBI taxonomy): domain Eukaryota; kingdom Viridiplantae; phylum Streptophyta; class Magnoliopsida; order Fabales; family Fabaceae; genus Gastrolobium; species Gastrolobium bilobum. The sequence continues at coordinate 266,961 of NW_026897541.1, forward strand.
TTCCTACCATAAGTCTGTAGCACCTTCGTATCAATACTTCCCCCCAAGACTCTCACCTTGTCCTCAAGGGAAAAATCTGGAAATTGGTGATTGAACTTGGTAGCTTCCTCCCATGAATTTTCAAACTCCGGCAGATTCCTCCATTTAATCAAAACTTCAGTGCTGCCCAAGGAATTTTTTCTATAACTCAGCACTTTTTCTGGTTCAGGATGTAACTCCCAAGTCTCAGTTAACATGGGGGGTAATGGCTGTACGAAGACAGAAGGGGCAATTGCTTTTTTAAGCAAAGAGACATGGAAAACAGGGTGAACTCTACTCCCTTCAGGTAATTCCAACCTATAAGCAGCAGGCCCAATGCGTTCTAGCACTCGAAAAGGGCCATAAAAACGGGGCTCAATTTCTCATTGATCTTTCTTGCTAAAGATCTAAGTCTATACGGTTGTAACTTTAAATAGACCATATCCTGTACTTCAAATTCAACGTCCCTTCTATGCTGATCGGCCTGGCCTTTCATTCTGCTTTGTGCCATTATCAAATGTTGCTGCAAGTCATTAAGGATGATGTCTCTGTCTTGTAAAAATCTGGAAGCTTCATCTACTGGTGAGATAGCAAAATAGGAATGCAGTAAAATCGGTGGTTCACATCCATACAGCACCTTGAACGGTGTAGTGCCCTTAGAATCCTTATAGGATGTGTTATACCAAAATTCCGCCCAATGCAACCAAGACGGCCACGTCTTGGGTTTGGGACCACAAAAGCACCTCAAGTACGTCTCCAAACACCGGTTGACCACTTCGGTTTGCCTGTTGGATTGAGGATGGTAGGCCGTGCTAAACTTCAATTTAGTGCCTATGCACTTAAAAAGTTCAGACCAGAAGGAACTTAGGAATACCCGGTCTCTGTTACTGACAATAGAAGAAGGGAACCCATGAAGACGCACCACTTCCTTGATGAATATTAAGGCTACTTCCCTAGCTGTATACGGGTGAGACAGCGGAATAAAATGAGCAAACTTCGATAAGCGGTCCACTACCACAAAAATCGTATCTCGACCTTGAGCTTTTGGCAACCCCCCCTCCCCCCTACAAAATCAATTGAGATATCCACCCAAACCTGAGTTGGTATTGGTAACGGTTGTAACAGGCCTGCGGGAGAAAGATTTTGGCTCTTATTCTGTTGACAAATCGGACAAGCAGCCACAAACTCCTTAATCTGACTTCTCATTCCCTCCCAGTACACAAGAGCAGCAATCCTCTTATAGGTACGCAAGAAGCCCGAGTGCCCTCCAACACAAGAGTTATGAAATTCATCTAATATCAGAGGAATGAAATGTGAATGGCGTGGGAACACTAACCTGCCTCTGAAAAACAATCGGCCCCCACTCATTGTGAACTCAGAATGGGCACGCGGGTCAGCAAGTAGGTCCAGCATAATAGCGCGCAACTTCGGGTCAGCTTGCAAGTCTTCTTCAAAAATTGGTCTCCCATGCTGGAATGACACTAGACAAGACTGAAAATTGTTCTTGACGAGAAAGGCGCATCGGCAACGACGTTCTCCCGTCCAGGTTGATATTGTATCTCGAAGTCATACCCCAAAAGTTTGGTGACCCACCGCTGTTGATCCTCATCCAATACCCGTTGCTCCATTAGAAATTTTAAGCTCTTCTGATCTGTTTTAATAATAAACCGACGCCCCAATAAATATGGTCGCCACTTCTGCGCCGCAAAGACAATAGCCATAAGCTCTTTCTCGTAGATAGACTTCTCCTGAGCCTGTTTGAAAAATCCTTGGCTAATGAAACTGATTGGGCGGTCGTCTTGCATTAGTGTCGCTCCTACCCCGCGGCCAGAAGCATCCGTGACCACCATAAAAGGTTTATTGAAATCAGGCAAAGCAAGGACCGGAAGAGTAGTCATGGCTGACTTGAGTGTGTCAAACGCTAACTGGGCTTGATCATTCCAAATAAAACCATCCTTCTTTAATAAATCAGTCAAAGGTTTGGCTATCTTCCCATATCCTTGTACAAATTTACTATAATACCCCATGAGACCCAAGAAACCTCGTAAAGACTTAAGGTTCTTTGGAATCAGCCATTGAATCATTGCTTTTACCTTTTTGGGATCAACACAGACACCATGAGGAGAGATCAGGTGGCCCAAATATTCCACCTGTTGCAGAGCAAACGAGCACTTCTTCCGGTTTGCTACCAAACCATTGTTGCGTAAAGCCTCAAACACCAATTGGAGATGTTGTACGTGTTCTGGTCGACTCTTGCTATAGATGAGGATATCATCAAAGAAGACCAAAACAAATTTACGGAGGAAAGGTTTGAAAACTTCATTCATTAAGGAATTGAAAGTGGTCGGAGCATTTGTGAGCCCAAATGGCATCACTACATACTCATAGTGGCCCTCATGTGTGCTGAACGCTGTTTTGGGGATGTCATCTTCTTTCATCCTGATTTGATGATACCCAGACTTGAGGTCTAATTTGGAGAACACTTGAGCTCCCCCTAATTCATCCAGAAGTTCTTCAATCACCGGAATGGGAAAATTGACATGAACAGAGATCTTATTCAAAGAACGGTAATCCACACAAGTCCTCCAGCTACCATCCTTTTTTCGCACCAAAATAATAGGACACGAATAAGGGCTATCACTTGGACATAGTAAACCGGAAACCAGCAACTCAGACACCAATTTTTCAATGATGGCTTTCTGATAATAAGGATACCTGTAAGGGTGTATATTGGGTATTGTACTCTCTGCCTTGAGAGTAATGGAATGATCTTGTCGTCGCCTTGGTGGGAGCCTCTGAGGTTCGTGAAAAATGGCAGCATAGTCACACAATAACACCTCAAGTTCAGGCCACAACCCCTCCGCTTCTGATTTGCGCTCCTGTTGCCAATACTGATCCACCACAAACCCCTGTTGAGCTTCAGATAATGCCTTGACCATAGAACGCAGAGATGTGAGAGTTGTAGTATTAGAAAGCACCGGATCACCCCTCAGAGTAACTTCTTGCCCTGCTACACAGACTTTGAGAGTGAGGTTACCGAAATCAGCTTTCATTTCACCCCAGCTCCGTAGCCAATCAAGGCCCAAAATCACCTCAGCACCCCCCAGTTCGAAGAGGAATAGATCTTGGCAAGATTGGGCTCCCTGTACGTCAATTGTGACGTTCCTACAAACCCCTTGACACTGCACTTTGTACCCATCCCCCACCACCACATTATAAGTGGGGGTGTCCTCCACTGTGAGATGGAGTCGTTCAGCCACCGCGCGTTCCACAAAGTTACGTGAGGCTCCACTATCCACCATCATGACCAGACGGGCACCTTGGTCGACCCCCACAGCTTCATGCTTTGGTTCGAAGAGAGCCCGAGTAAACTAAAAGTGGACATCTGAAAAAGAGCTTCTTCTTCAGCCGGAATCGCAACAGGAACCGCGTCCTCTTGCCTTGTGCCCTTATTGATCTCCTAGTCATCGGCATCTTCAACAAGTAGCAGATGCAACTAAGGAATCTTACAACGATGTTGGAGATTCCATTTGTCCCCACATTTGAAGCACATGTCTTTCTTGGAGCGTTCGTGGAGCTCTGCCTGAGGTAAGTGACGGCTCTTTATTTTAGAGACATGGTTGTTGACACTCATAGGGCCTGGAGTAACCCCCATCATCTGATTAGGGTTCCCAGCTGTCATCCCAGACGTACGCGTGTCCGTCCCAGCGAAATCACGGTCGTCCGCGTGTCACCCACGATGCCAGCAGGCGGTAAGTGAGGCACGTGCCTGGCACCTGAGCTGTGCCAATTATTTCGAGTGGGCTGGTTAACACGAAAGGGCCCATCCCACCTTGTATTGAGGCTTACCCCGTTCAGCCCAAAACCATCCAAAACCCAAGAGTGATTTCGCTTTTCCAACGCGGTTGTCTCCTTCATCAAGTCCCCAAATTCCGGACGTCCTTCTGTAACAGCTCCGTGCGTAACCCCTCATTGAGGCCATGGAGCCAGATTTCGCGTAGCATGTGATCATCCGCGTAATGGAGAGGGCTGATGATGCGTTCGAACTCAACACAAAACGAAGCTATGCTGCTCGTCTGACGAAGGTTCATCAGTTCTTGGTAGGGACCTCCCAACATGGTGGCCGTGAATCTTTCCAAAACCTCAGCTCTAAAATCCCCCCAAGTAGCGTTGGGATGAGTACGATCCCAAACTTGGAACCAATTGAGGGCCACACCATCCAAAATGATCATGACCGCATCAATCTTGTCTGGCTCACCAATTTGATTGACCAAAAAATAGCGTCCCACCTTTGTTAACCAAGAATACACATCGTCACCGCAAAATCGGGGCATGCGAGACGAAGAGGACGTCGGTCCAGCACCGGTATCTCCCTATTATCCCCAAATTCTGATTCCATTGGACTGGGACTCAGTCTCCGAGAACGTCCACGGCGACGACGACCACCTTGAACCGGACTGTCCCTGTTTTGTCAATCTCCCTGTAACAATTGAAGAAGCTCACGATGACGTTCATCAGCAAGCACTTCATTCCTACGGAAACGTTCCTCGATGGCTTCAAAGCGTGCATCCATAGTGCGCGTCAAAACCATACACTCCAACCACAGACGGCGCCAATTGATAGGATCAAACCAATTTAACAGCAAAGAATTAGAACTCAACAAATATTTTTGGGTCCAGAAAGAAATCTTTCCAGGTTTTTTGTATTTATCACTGAATTGAACTCATTACAATGCAAAAAAAAGAGTAAGGCTATGACCTTAATTACAAACACAATGACCAAAATAAGGAAAGAAAGTAACCCTGCACTTTCGAGAGGTGCATGCTCTCCTAATTCCAATCCATTTCCAGAATGCTTATTCCTCTCTCTGAGTGCTCTCTTTATTCTTCTAAACTTGACACGTCACGATGCTCTTTTCCTCCTCCTAGCCACCTCTAACAGAATGCTCTCCTGCACCACGTCAGCTTTTATGGGTTGATTATTCCTCTAATGTGCTTCCTACCATAAGTCTGTAGCACCTTCTTATCAGTCCGCAATAAAACAGACGACACTGTGTTTCATAAACATTTATCCTCTAATCAATACATCTATCTTGTGGTCTATGCAGATGATATTACTATCATAATTTGTTCTGGCACTTTGAGACTATGGTCAATTAAGATATTTTTTTGGGATATTGCTATCTCAAAGGAAAATGCCCTTGATATTTTGGAAGATACTGGAATTTTAGATTGTAAACAAGTTAACACTCCTATGGATCTGAATGTTAAAACCCTATAGATTAGGAAGAGCCTTGTTCAAACCTAGGCAGTTATTGAAGACTGCTGGTAAAACTTAATTATCTCGCTATTACCAGACTAGATATACTTTTTTGTTGTTAGTGCTGTAACCTAGTTTCTTATTGCTTCTTGTGACAAGCATTGGAACACAGTGGTTCAGATTTTGAGGTATGTCAAGGGCTCTCCCATAATTGGGGCTGGTATATGAAGATTGGGGCCAAGCAAACTTTGCTGTTTATACAAATACTAACTGAGCTGGATTTCCAAATGATTGAAGGTCAACCTCTGGATTCGTGTCCTTATTAGAGGGAACTTATTCTTATGGAAAAGCAAAAAGCAGAGTATAATTGTTAGATCAAGTGCTTAAACAAAATATTAAGCTATGGTTCTTACTACATGTGAACTTGTATGGTTAAGACAAATTCTTCAAAAGTTTTGCAAGTCAAGGTCTAGGATGCTAATTTATGATAATCAACCACATTGCACATTGCTTCCAATCCAATCTTTCATGAATGAACCAAGTATATAGAGATTAACTATCATTTCATCAGTGCAAAGATTGCCTCAAGAGTAGTCACTCCCTCTTTTTGTGAACTCCAATGATCAACTACCCAATCTCCTCACAAAATCTCTTCAGCTCCGAGAATTACAGACACATGTAGCAAGCTGAATGCTTATGATATATGGGCACCAGCTGATGGGTAAGTGTTGATATATTACATTTTGGAAACAGTTACTTTAATTAATGTAGCATTGGAAATAATAAGGTCCTAGGACATGATTATCTTATTATACATTGTTCTTGTAAACACAAGTTGTAATTATACCTTCATGTATATAAATTGCGGCATGCTTAGTTCAATTTCACTCAAAGCAAATTCATAGAAATCTCAGTTTTTCAACCTTTTTAAGCATTGTTATTAGAAAAAGGTCCAAACTCAACTCTAAAAGAAAGTCCAATACCAAGAAAAAACAGCCAATTTTAGAAAAGCTTACCGTTAAGGACAGTTGTCCAACAAGAATAAAAACAGCAATAAAGCTATTTATCTGGGCAAACAATTTTCTCCTACCAAGAGAGCTAGTAACTGTAGTGGCAACCACACTCACTTTCTGCAATCACAGAGTGGGAAACATCAGAAGAAATACGATGAACACATCTATGGGGGTTCAAAAATACATCTTAAAACATGTAGCAATAAAAACCACTTTGGAGAATGATCATTCAAAAAACTAATAATATTTCTGTTTAAAAGACTATATGAAGGAAATTGTTTGCATGGATTGCACATCCACATTCTTATTTATAGCTTGGTCTTCTGGTGATGGGCCTATCTGATGATGTAGGTCACTGAGAGAGGCGGGGGTCAGTGTGTAGCATGGTCAAACATTATTGAATGACACTTCTAGAAGGAGGTGCGCAAGAGGAAAGGAGGAGAAGATTAATAGTTTTCTCCACTACTTAATGCTCTGTCCCTGAAGAGTGGGTTGGTCGCAAACAGTGGCGAATGTCACAGAACAGCCTTCGGGAACAAGGCAAGATATATCTAAAAGGGGGAATGAAGGAGTGCATATGGTCAAAACTGTTGACTGGAAAAACAAACACACCAGAAATTAAATCAAAGAGGAGGCTAAACAAAGGTATTTCATAAGGAAATATGCAGAGGACAAAGTTACAGTATCAGTTCAAAAAGGACAATACCACGTTAAAAGATATAGCAATTTGAGATAAAGTTCGTGTAGGTTGCACATTTCTATTCTTCCGTATAAATATTACAACCAATCAATGAAAGAAGGGGTAATTGGGAGCTAGGCTAATTTCCACCCTGATTATCAGTACTGTCTTACTGCATGAGCACTAGGTAATCAACAAAATTACAGTTCATCAAGTGCTAATATTCTAAAAGAAATGCTAGTTTCTAACAATCTCCATCAAAAGCAAATCCCTCCCCCCATCCAACCAACAGCACACAGCAAAGAGGGGAAAAAAAAAGTATGAATAGGCTAGCATAAATTATGGTAAAAATATTGACAGAGGAGTAACATGATGCACCAAATTTCTTGGAACCAATTCTCTCTCAGTACTTGGGTGAGACCCCAAAGGTATCATTTAGTGACGTTACATATATCATACTTTGAAGAAGAATTTTGAAATATTAGGGTCATGTTTTTACATTATAGAAAAGCCATCTGTTATTCTTACAAAAACTGAAGGCAGATACAATTAGTATGAATTGTATCACTCAACATCAGGAAAAAAAAAAAAATCTATCGCACCACTTTCTTTCAAGTTCTTTTATATTCTAAAATGAATGGATATTTCCCCCTCCATAACCACTTAATTCAATAGAAAAATGACGTGAGTGTTTGGTAAGGAAAATGTGCCAGTGCCCATGGTTATATGTCAAGGAAATCAATAACATCTGACAAGAAGCAGGACATAAAAAGTTTATGTCAAGTTGACATTCACGAATAAGTTTCCAGTTTGGCAATTTCTGGCCCCATCATTTGGGAACCACAAGCAAGTATTAAACTGAAGCAATCATCATACAACCATTAGCTCCGAAGGTAATGTTATAGACACAATATCAACAATCTAAGGTTTGGCTTATTAGGTAAGGGTCCTCTCTGCAAGAACAGGTTGGGAGTTTTATCAAAATCCATGCAGCTAATTCTTAAAACATGAGAACTCCATAAAAAAAAAAAAGGCAAGATCTAGAGTCTCCAAGGGAATCCTATCCCTGAGTGGCATATCTATTAAATTTGAATCATTTGATTCAGTAGCATTCATGTGAGACTTCTAATGCCAGGAGAAACATACATGATGTTCTATAAATAGGCTTAAAAATTGACAACTATATTTTCTTTTTCTAACCATATGAGTATGAGGCAAACTTTTCTTATGTATGCCTTCCCTGCATGGAGTGTTGGTAGACTCATAGGCTATGAAGCAGGCCCCTAAAACCTCCATTAATTCCTCCACAACTCTAAACCATATTCCTTCTATCTTCCTTGAGATGAAGAGCCCAAAACTTCTATCTACCTGTCTGAATCTGAAGTCATATACATTGTGCTACTATGCTACCAACAAGACCTTCTGAAACATATTCCTTTAACTTCAAACACTGCTTTTTTTTTTTTTTAACCTCAGGGTAAGAACTTGAAACTGACAAACTCCAACAATAAAATCCAAATCTTGAAATCATATCATGATCTTCAAGCCAGATGTGTTAAATTTTTAACATATCCTTTAAATAGCAAGAAAACATGGGCAAGAATTATTGTTGGGAAAGTTATACAGTAGTTATTTTCCAAAAAAAAAAGTTATACAGTAATTCTGTCTTATTTGCAGGGAAGGGGACATGTCATGATCCTTTTTTTTTTTTAAAGTATTTAATGACAAGAAAATTGAAAGAGAACAAAAAAGAAGGATGTTAGGATAAGATCAAAATTAAATAACAACAACCCAAACACAAAAAAGGTCTCCAGCCCCTCTACATATCTGAAACCGAAATCCCTCTAAACAGCTGAAAAGTTGAATACTAATTAGGCAATGAAAACCAAGAATCATAAGCGTTATTCAATAATTCAGTACATACTAATTGTGTGCCTCTGTATTAACAGACCACAAGCAGTATTGGATGAGTTGCACACGACAAGATGGACTAAAAATGAAAACCAAGAGGAGGCATTAATAAATGGTATAAAACAGGCAGGATTGGACTTGGATATTCAACGGACGAGTCACCTCTTAGATTTGGCCTTTCCGTTGCTAAGTCTTTCAGAGAATCAGAGGAAGAGCAAATATGGCAGTAGAAATTTGGAAAGGAATAAAGCTCTACATAAATGCACAATTTTCCACATGTTATCATTCAGGTAGATCAGAAATGCTGATAATGAAGACCAAGGATTGCATCACAGGAAAGATTACCCAACCTGAAAATAGAAGAATGAAGAGACAACTGCATTTAGCCAGATGAACAATGATACATGTAACAGGTAAGTTGATGACAATATAAGCCAGAGTCCTTCTAACATGGGCCAAATTTGAAGCTTCAGAGAAGAAGTTGATGACTTTGGAGAACCTCTTGGAGGATGTTCGGTCTTCTCATCAGCCTCATTTTCGTTGTTGGAATCAGATTGTCTAAATTCAAAATAAATAAATGATTATAATCTTATCCCTCCTTTGTCTTTTGTATCACATCAATATACATAATAGAATATTATTCCTTCGTTGTTCTTTCTTTTTCTTCTTCCCTACCTAAATCCCAATAATTTCAATATGTATATTTCTTAAAGGTTAATACTTGTCCAGTGAATGAAAATGAGTTATGTACTATCTGAAACTAATATCCAGTTTTCAATCATATAAATGTGAACAAAAGAATATATGTAATGACCTAATGGGAGACAATTCTTCTTCAACATTAGATGTATCGCGATTTATCCCTCTTGATGTCTGCGCTGCAAATTCCAGCAACAAAGCAGCAAACAAAAGCAAGACTGCAGTAGACATGATTTTACATTAAAGAAAAGCAAAACTACAAGAGAAAGGATTGTATGGGGCACATGCAAACTTACATGGGCCAACAAAAGCCATTCCTGTGGCAAACAGTGACCCAAACAATTGTCCGAGGGTGGCACCCGCACCAATAAACCCGAATAATCTTGAACCTGACTGAACACAGAGCATGTTAAGTGGGCCCCAAATTTCCCAGACAAAAACAAAAATGATGTAGCTGTAAACAAACCTCACTGTCCATCACGTCAATTACCCTTGCCCAAGTTGAAGAAATTGTAATTAGATTAAGCAAAGCTACCTTCAAAAAACATAAACTAGTATCACAAAAATGTCTTTCGAAACAAGCTAATAGCAGAATGAAATCAAATTATACATTAGAAACTAAGAATGGTAAATTAAATTATTATAAAACTTACCCAAAGAAACAATCCTATTCGGACAGAGATATAGAACCATCCATGGTTATTCCAACCAAATGAAGATGCGAGACTGCCTTGTTCGTCAATTTTCCCTCCTTCTTTTGAGGGAACAGTCAAAGTTGAGGACCCCTAGGAACAGGAAACCCAATTTAACGCACTCAGATACAAGTAATGCTGAACTGAATAAACAATCTCGACGGCAACAAACAATTTCCAGTTATATTATTGTCTTACTATCTGATTGGACGTTGAATATCCAGCTGATGAGGAGTGCCACAGAATAAAGAACACTACGAGTGATACACTAAAGAACCTGTGTATCAAAACCAAAGCCTGAAATTTCACGAAGCACCATTACAGCATGACATGCAAGGGAACAACAACCACTATCTATCATTTTCAAAACTCATTTTTCATGACAAAATTAACTAAATAACTAAATATGAATGCATGCTATCATGATGTTAATGATTTTCTCTTATTTAGTAGAACTAGAAAACATAATAATGATTCCAAACTAGTTCATCGAATTACATCTGAGGTGTTGGATTTTGAAAATATGTTTATTTGCAACAATACTTCAAGAGTATTTATTATGTCTTGTGATTTTAAGAGGCAATTATGGCTCCAAATAAGATAAAAATACTACACTCAATGCTTTTCTGGGACCCAAATATATCTTTGGAAGACCATAAAAGATGAAGAGAAAGTAATAACTAAGTTTCCACCCCAAATCAGTGAAAAGAGGTCGAATAAGATGCTAAAAAATGTAGTTGGATTAGTAACTTCAAAAGTAGATACGGATTAGCACTCCTATATCTTTTGCTTATGAAATTAAAGAGTAGAAGATCACCAGAAGTTGCTAACTCAAGGAATATACAATAGAAAAAGCATACACTTTTCCTATATGTTAGGATTCTAAAGCTTAGCGAATCCCAAGAGGAAGCAGAATGCAACAAGGAGAGACAAGAATGGAGAATAGAGTAAAAAGAATGACATATCTGTTATTAAGATTAAATAAATAATCAAAATATTCCTTCACAAGGGTCATTCCTTTCCAACTGAGTTCCATACTCGGTTCTCCTGACAATCTCTTTGCCTTCTTTCTCTGCACAGCTTTCACCCTATTTAACCACTCACCTATCTACCTAACAGGATTGCCATCTTACTAATAACCCTGTCTAACTGTCTTAACTTCTCTAACTGTTTTTATATCTATGAACATACACTTTCCAATATCTTTATCTATCTGAGGCCTAACAATACCTCCCACTCCCACCTGAACTTGAACCTCGTCCCCAAAGTCAAAATCAGGAAACTGAGAACTGATCAATAGCACATCTTCCCATGTAGCCTGCTCACCAGGTCCCGAGTCTCAACTGCCATTGGACCAGCATCTGTTGAACCTCCTCCCATGCTGATTAACTGTGCAAGAACCCGATACCTTAGCAGATAGTAAGCAAGAGGCTCCCCCTCCAATGCCACAGGTAACTCCTGCTCCATGGCATGATCCCCCATGGCATGATCCCCCACAGCACCAACTTGCTGCACAACCAGAAAGGGACCAAAGGGGATGGATCCTTGTGGCTATGGACCCCTGTTCGGAGTGGACTGATCTTGAGGTAGACCCAATCCCCAGGCTGTAAAAGACAGGATTTTCTCCTCCTATTCGCAAATTTGGACATATGGTCCTGACTCCTGAACAAGAATCACCAATATCCTAATTGCCGTAATTACAAAATTTGGTTAGCTTATTATATTATATACATATTTTCCAACATTATCCCTCAAGCTTAAGCATATAAGTCATCTGCACCAAGTTTGTTACATATATAACTTAATCAGTTGATCATATGAGTTGACAAACCTAGTGAGTAGTGATGTCTCTAAATAGCAATCAAACTTAATGTGCTTGGCACTCGATGTTCTGGGAAAAGTTTTCACCGGCAAGCAATGGATCCATTGGGCAGGCAGGCACATATTAGGGTTGCCTCCCTTCAGGCTCTAAATACTATGTAAGACATGAAGAAATCCATGCATTCGAATTACAAAGCAGAAGCTCTATTATATAGAGTTAAAGCAAAAACTACAAGAATCACAAATATCCTAATTTACCTTCATTACAAGATTTAGTTAGCCTATTTGCAATATTTATATATATATTCCCACACTACAAAATGCAGTTAAAAAAAAAACTAAAATATAATAACATTGAATTGATTAGATCCTAAAGCACTATGAGTAGCACGCATAATTGTGCTAGGATTTTTAAGCTCAACGCAACTCCATTCAGTCATTAGTTTCAAATTTAAAAAAAAAAAAAAATGGTTAAATGAATGATAGGCACAAAGAATAAAGTACTCTATAAATAAAACGTTACCTTGTTTTTCGAAAGATTAGGAAGAGAGAATATGAGAGAAGAAAGAGGCGCAGCGAAGAGGGTGAGCACCAAGGACCCTACAAATAAACCAGGTAAATTTGATAACCCCAATGAGATGGCACCTTCGTCCCGCAACGGAAGAACTACGAAATACGCACTCAAAATCTGCAACAAATACAAATACAACAACAACAAAATTAAAAAAGAAAGAAAAAAAAAAAAAAAAACGGAAGAGGAGCACTCTCACATTCATAGATAGTGATTGCATTGAGCAGAGAAACTCACGAAGAAGAAGCAGAAGAAGGAGTGAAGCAGAGCAGAAGTCTCATGCGGGTGCACCGTAACAAACACGGAGACGAGCGCATCAAACAAAGACCTCCCCATCGCGTTTCCGTTTTGGATCGGAGGAAATGGTGAAAGACAAAAAAGACGAATCCCAAGACTTAGCATTAGTTACCTCCCAAAGTGAAAGTCAATCCCACGTGGCAAGAACGAGAACACGGAAAGAAAATAAAGTGCAGCTGTATCGTATCACTGCTCAACGACTCAAAACACATCAACGAATGAGATCATTCCACGTAAGGATTGCAGAATTCCAAAACCGCACTGTAACATAAACGTTCCCCTTCCGTAAACGTCACGATACTAAGAACTCAAAAGCAAACGATGACTAAAGCCATTCTCTCAGGTTCACTCTTTCTACCAAAAGCCCTAAAGTTTTGCTCAAATTCAAACGCTAACCGGAGGAGTTGCCGTGTGTTTGGAATGGACGCTGCAGCTAGGGTTTCCAATGGTGGCGATGGTGTAGTTCGATTCTCGTTATCTCCATCAAACGCTTTGGTCATTCAGAAAGGAGACATCACCAAATGGTCCATCGATGGTTCCACTGACGCAATAGTATATAAATATTCCTCTCTGGTGTTTTTATTTATTTATTTATTTAATTTAAGAATCGTAGGTGTAACGATGTGTTATATTTATTGCATTAAAGGTAAATCCTGCAAATGAGAGAATGCTTGGAGGTGGTGGTGCAGATGGAGGTAACTGATTTCTATATATACTTGAATTTTGAGAATAATGTTCTTAAAAACAGAAAGAAATCATAAATTAATAATGCTTTATAGTTAGTTTGGTAGGGAAAATTTCAGGGATGAGTTTTTTCATATATAGCTGATACGTGTTTTCAATTGGTGTATCAAACTGACCTTGAACGACACCGTTTTGCTCTGCTATCAGCTATACATAGGGCTGCAGGTCTATATCTTTATCAAGCATGCCGGAATGTTCCAGAAGTCAGGCCCGGAGTTCGCTGTCCAACAGGGGAAGCAAGGATCACAGAGTGAGTGAGTTCTTCTAGTTTTACATTTAGGACCCCTTTGGATTTTGGATGAGCATGTTTTTAAGCTTATTTGGTTTCGGCAAGCACTTATGAATAATCATATTGGATGAGGTTATTAAAATAGCTTTTGAAACTCACTTAAGCTGTTTTTGGCTTTATTTTCATGAGGTGTACAAATTGAAGCTTGTGTATGGAAGTAAGCCTTGGCAAAAACCAAAAAACATCATAAGCACTGTCGTAGTTCATTAAACATTTTTCTTAGACTATATTTGGACTTAAAAGAACGGTAGTATAATATAAACTCGCCCCCTTCGTTCTTATTATTCCTCATGTATGAAGAAAAATTGGAGAATTTTTTTAAATCTAGTTACATATTGACCCACTACTATGTTGACATGCTTAAGTTAGTGCGAACTTTGAATTCTTTGCCCCCTCTCACAATTTTTCTGGTTCTGCCATTATTAAGCAGTTTAAACTGTTCTACTTGTCACCTATATATCTTGTACTTGTTGATGTTCAGGGGTTTTATGCTGCCTGCTTCTCATGTTATTCATACTGTTGGCCCCATCTACGATGATGATAGTAATCCTGCTGCCTCTTTGGCAAGTGCTTACAGGTAGCTTTTTTAACATTGTTCTTATGCAGCTATTATTCTTCATCGTATTTGAATCAGCAAAAGTTTATTGATTCCATTTTGTATTTTTGGTTCACTGTCATTACACTTGATTGAGATATTTGTATTGTCAATTTGACTTGCAGGAATAGTTTGAGGGTTGCAAAAGAGAACAACATTCGTTATATAGCATTCCCAGCCATATCATGTGGTGTCTATGGGTAGGTTTATGTTAACAAAACACACCTGCAAATCTAATGTATTCATCCTCCATGTTTTGATCAGCAATAATGATCACATAGCAACACTAGTGTGAAACTTCAGGTTGGTAGCGTGGCTTGATACGTAATTGTCTTTCATGATGGAATCATCCTAAGGAAAAGTTGTTTCCTTAGGGCTAGGCAAATGTGGCTGGACTTCTGATTTGCTTTTGGGAGAATTATATTTTGAGGATCTGGGAAAAAGACAATATGAATTTATGATTTATAATAAGACTATTGTGGTTAATCATTTCAAATGTTTGGTCATTGGAAATAAACAAAACCAACCACTCCCCTTTAAATCCCGACTAGTTAGGGTGGGGTGAGGATAATCCTTATATGTAGTTTTACCCTTGCATAATTGCAAAGAAGCTATTTCTTGAATTTTAATTCTATATATGATAGCCATGTTATTTGTTATGATGACCAATCTGTTCTCAAACCTAACAAATTCAATCTGTTAGCTCTCAAATCTAATTCTCCCTTTGATTTTTTAGTAGATCCAAGCCTTTCATCACAATTGTATAATGTTGCGTTGTTTCAGATACCCCTATGATGAAGCAGCCACAGTGGCAATTTCTACCATCAAAGAGTTTCAAAATGACTTTAAGGAGGTATTACATTCCATTTACTCCGTTTTCTATATTTGGTCTGAGTTATGATATGAATAACTATACATTTCACTTCTTGCTTTTAATATATTAACATTTCCAATTAGACGTAATCGTTGGCCTTTGGGTTTCATTATACTTTTCAATACTGGCCCAAATTTTTTTTGACAAAATTAAGACCCAAGTTTAGCCCTAAGATTAATTCTATTCTATTCCAGTCTTTGGAATCATTGAAAGATGGAATTGATTTGATATGATTTGGTAATCAGATCCACTCAAATTGAACCAGATTTGAGTGGATTTCTATAATAATTTCTAAATCAAGTAAGTTCTTATTTAATAACTTTATACAGGATTTTATTTAAAAATAAAATTATTTCCTATTCCTGAACTTTTCAAATAAAGGTTTTAATTTTAAAATCAAATCAATTCCTATTTTTTAACTTCTTAAACAAAAATTTAATTTATAAATGAAATCAATTCCCAAATTTGTGGTTCCAAACAGTGTTCCAAATATCTCTACACTTGACCCAAGAGTTGTTGGTCTAGTGGCGTTTCAGCCAAGGAAGCACTGACACTTGTAAAAACAGGAAGAGTCGGGTCCGACACGCTCCGACACGTTCCGACACGGTGTCGGACACGCGGTTGACTTTTTCCGACACGTTGACCATTCCGACACGCGAATTTGACCGTGTCCGACACGCGAATTTGACCGTGTCCGACACGGTCAAATGGCATTTTCGTAATTTTTTTTTAAATTTTTTTAAAAAAATTTTTAAAAGTTAAAATATATTAATAAAGCTTCCACCTGATCATATCAATTTTATCTTTTTGTCTTTTTTCCCCTCAAGTAGATAAGAGATCATCTCAGCATCATTGTTGTCAATTCCTATCACGCTCTTGTTGTATCTTTTTCTCTCTGAGCTCTCTCTAATATGATTTGATCTCTCTATCTGATATTATATTCCTCTCTCATCCCAGTTCTTATTTTTTTTATTAAAGCTTCCATCTTTATAACGTGTTGATGGGTATTATTAATTTAGTTTCATTTTTTTGTTAAATTATTAAATATTAAATGAAATATACACTATATAAATTAAAAATACTATTTAATATTAAAACGTGTTCCAACGTGTCGAAATTCATAATTTTTTAAGATTGACGTGTCGAAGTGTCGTGTCGTGTCGCGTGTCGTATCGGTGCTACATAGGTTTCAGCTACATCTCAGAATTTGACCTATCCAAATAGTAGTGGGTTCGATTCTTGAGAATCTAAATTTCTAGGGAGGGTGAAAAGACTCAAACCCGATACTGGATTAGTGAGATCCATTACGGCTTCGGACACCGGTTGGTAATTGTCAAAAAAATAAAAAATCCCTCCACTAGTAAATACCATACATAATTATGACATGAGGCGACCTGTTGCTTTATTTGAAGTTTCTATTATTAGGGTTCCTAGAATATGTAATAACATTTAAATATTTATTTCAGGTCCACTTTGTTCTGTTCTCGCCTGATATTTATGACATTTGGTTAAATAAGGCTAATGAGTTGCTGAAAGATTAGCTTGCGCCATCAATAATACGTCTACAGAATTGAACGCCAGAATCGTCTAGACTCTTGCAACAAATGCATTATCATATTTCAGATGGTTGTGTAAGGAAATGATATTAGCTAATAACACCCTAATTGAGATGTAATCTGCTTTTGAAGATTAGAGAGTGATGCTGATTGTTATTTTATGCTATATGTATGTGATTGGGATTATAAATGAGATCTATCTGCGGCCTGTCTAAACTTTGGTGTTCATGACCGTTTATGATAGTGCACTACTATTCTGTTACGGGGATTTTTCTATTGGTTTTTTCCCATGTACCTTTGGTAATTATCTAATTTGTGGAGGTTACTTGATATGGATTGATGTATTATTTTTCAAGCTAGTGTAATTTCTTGCTACCCAACAGAAAATGATTTGATTCGTTAGCGGGAAAAAAAATTTAGTAAAAAACTACCCATAAAAGAAAAAGTGAAAGAAAGATAGAATTTTTGTTGAATTAGGAGGAAGGGTGAATTTTAATTTGAGTTAAAGCGACAAAAGTTAGATAAGTAGTTTTTGTATTTCTTCAGGTGGGGTAATAAGTCTCAGGTGTGGCAAAAATGGGTTTAATCTGTTGCCTTGACCTATTTAACTAGTTACAAATGGTGGGTTGAGAATCTTTAATCTGTCAACTTGTTTCAACCTGCTTTGCACAAAGATAGGTTAAAATGGGTTTAATCTACTGCAGGGTAGGTTGACCCGTTGGGTCTTTTTTTTTTTTACTATAGTTGGTATTTTACTTTTGTATGTCAAGTTTTTGCGATATTTAAATTTTTTTATTTTAGTATTTATCCTTAAAAAATAAAGGAAAATTATTTTATTCATGACAAAAGTTATTTATACATAGATGCAAAAATGAGTTCTTATAATTATTATTTAGGCTTGAGATTGGAAAAAAAAAGAGGTGTGTGAAATAAAATTAAATAATATTATAAACTCATGAAATATGATTCATTTTTAAATTTTGTATTTTTTAAACGAATTGTCCTGTCAACTTGTTATTAAATGGGATGCTTTGATATTTTCGATCCATCTTTAAGAGGCAAGATGACACGTCTCATTCCGTAGTGACCAACTCACTTTGCCACTTTAAGTCCACCCAACTTCAACCAATATCAATAATAATTCAATTTATTTCAAATACTTTCTTGCTTTGTTTTTTTGGTTATATTCATTCATTCATTTTTATACTCAGATTCAAAATAAAAATAAAAATGACACTATATCTCTAATATTTTTTTTATAGTATTTCTGTTGTTTCTTTGATACATTTTATTTGCTCATAGCATCTTTCAATTTTTGTCATGGTTGAACCCTCTAAAGCACGGACTCGTTGATTTTTTAAAATTGTGCGTCCGACACGGACACGTTCCGACACGTTTTTTCGACACACAGTCAACTTTTTCTGACACGTGGTTAACATTCGGATACGTTTTTTTTTTTGTCTTAATTTTATTTTATTAACTAAAAATAAAAAAAATTATTTATAAATCAATTTTTTTCTGTTATGAAATTTGACATGAAAAATTAACAAGGTACGAAATATTATTTTTTTTTATATTTATGTTATGAAATTTGAATATTTGATTGGTTATATGACTTATCATGGACTGTTATATCTATTAAATATAAATTATATTACATATATTAAAAATATTATTTAATATCAAAACGTGTCCCAACGTGTCGAAATATGTTATTTTTTAGAATTAACATGTCGACGTGTCGTGTCGTGTTCTGTGTTAGTGTCCGTGCACCATAGATTGGCCAATCAGACAATTTTTTTGCTGGTAAATTATGAGGCTTTTGGTAAATAGAAATGTTGTAACTTACCTTCATTTTGTTTCACTTAACAATCTAAGAATTTTTTTTTCTAAATTATAATATAACAAATAAAATATATTTATATCATAAATTAGTACACCACAAAACATAGAGAATTTGAATAATATATATGGTATAAAATTATTAAATAAATAATAACAGCATTTATGTTGATCGATTATTTTATCCCTATTTTAATTTTTTTTCATTCTATCCTCTTCTCAAATTATATATTAATATGTACCTATTTGACAAATGTTTAACTGATAAGTATTCGAGTAAATGGACAAATACATAAAATGTCGGTCAAACATACACCGATTGATATATATATATATATATATATATATATATATATATATGGAAAGGGTGCATTGATATATAGTTTAGGAAGAGTAAAATAATAAATAAATTTTAAACGGGGGAAAATGATCAATTAAACTAACATTTAATATAGTAAAAATTAGAAAGAAAAAAAAAATTCAATACTTTCTTCTTTGAGTGATTGGGATTAAAAATTTCATAAAAATAGTTGTTTGATTTTGTAACTTCTCGCATATCTTGGACTTAGATATTGATATGGCAAAAAAAAAAAAAAGTGGTATTTTATTTTATTTTATTTTTGGTTATTATAAGGATAATGCTATGCATAACAAAATTCTTTGTTACGAACTCTCTTACCAATGTGGGGGAATATTACTAACAACCGACTACAACTAACAGTCATTTGAAAATTCAAATAAAGATCGGGATATGAATAAAACTGTTTGTCTTTTATTCTTTTGTATAAGTTTTTGTATAAGTTTTTTTTATGGCTTTTATTAATCTACTTCCACATAAGATAGATATCTTACGTGGTAGAGAGAAAATGGGTGAGTCCTACCATTACAAGAAAAAAGAAAAAGAATAAGAAAGTAAAGTACGAGAATCGAAGTGAGAGAAAATGAGATAAGTTATCTCATGTAAAAGGAGAGTAATATTTCTCTTTTTTTATTAATAGTATTCGTAAAAAATAAGATAACTGCCTTTTGTTTTCAAGTGAGATAAAGATAATTTTAGCTATCTTTTTTTTTCAAGTGACATGAACATAACTATATTTTATTCAAGTGATTAAACCAGCACATAAGATATAACCTTGTTAAGTTCTTGTGTTCTTTCTTTGATACAGTTATAGGACTAAAAAGATTAGTATAGCATTGTTCCATCGTAGCCATGGAGGAACATAACGATGAGTATCCAATCAGACAAGTGGACCTAACCGTGCCCAAAATAGATGATCCCAACATGCCTATACTCACTTTCAGAATGTGGGTTCTGGGCATTGTTTCGTGTGTGGCCTTGTCTTTTGTGAACCAGTTTTTTGGGTACAGAACACAGCCTTTAAGTGTACGTTCAATAGCTGTGCAAATTGCTGTTGTTCCCATTGGACACCTCATGGCAAAGACTTCGCCAAAACGTGTGTTTTTAAAGGATACATGTTTTGAGTTCACAATGAATCCAGGACCTTTCAATGTGAAGGAACATGTTCTAATAACCATCTTTGCCAATTCTGGTGCTGGATCAGTCTACGCTACTCATATTTTGACTGCAGTGAAGTTGTTATATAAAAAGCCTCTATCTTTTCTTCCAGCATTCATAGTTATGCTGACCACTCAGGTTTCCCTTTTTTTTTTTTATGCTTTCATTTATCTTTATTTCAAGGCTTGTTTTTGTTTTGCTATAGTGCTTATCACTCATTAATCAAGGGATTGAAATGTCTTGTCTCCTTTTCCTCCCATCCCAATTAAACTCTCTTAATTCAACCATTTAATTTATAAATTAGTCATTTTTAGAATGGATAGCCTTATATTAAAATTTCACACAATTTTTACATGAGAATTGTGTATCTATCTACCTTTCATATATATACATTTTTAATTATAAAGAAAGACAAAAACAAAATTCATATCAAATTTTAACAAGAAAAAAAATTGTATTCTTAAGAAACATGGGAATGAATATTAGATGGATGAAAAATAATTAGGGATGGCAAAATATGTTATGAACGTGACGCAATATGTTAAAATATATGTTTTGTCAACTCATGGGTTAAAATTTGTCGGTTTAGAAAAATGACACAAATTATTATATGTTGTATAACAGGTTGATTGCCTGTCAACTTGTAACTATTTTTTTTTTGTCCCAAGCAATAAAAAATTTGGAATTTTGATAATATTGACATGACCTGCTATGGGTTTTGAGTCAATTTATCTATTTCATTCAGATTTTCTTATTATATTTAATTATTATTTTTTGAAAAATTAATTTTTTTTTCTTTTTCTTTTTTTGTAGGTTACAGAAAATAGAACACACAACCACACACTCACACACATCCTATTACACACACCCACACCACTAGTGTGACTCATGACATAACAGGTCATGACACATTTAAATTTTTGACTCATAAATGAAAACGTGTCATATTCGAGTTAAATGATTTCACTTATGGATTAGACCATTATACCACATGAACCCAACCCATTGATACGTTTTGCTTGCCATTTTAAATTTGGGTGGCAAATTTTAATTGGAAGTATAGGGAAGGATATATGAAAAGTGCCAAAAGTTTGTATCAATGATGCTAGGCGAATTATTGCAGGTTTTGGGTTGGTTTGCTACTGCTAACATTGCTATTGGATTCGTTCTTGTTATGTATGTATGTAATGACCCCCTTAATTTATTGGCTAAATGTCTATGATTCCAAGAATTTCCCAATATTTTCAAGTGAGCTTTTCATGAAAAATGGTTCAGTATATGACATTTCCAGCATAGTAGACTCTAACTTCCATCTTGATAGACAAGCTTATTCAAGCATTGGGTCTTTACAACTCAGCACTTTCTTTGCAATGACATATGGTCTTGGATTTGCTACACTTTCTGCCACTCTTGTGCATGTTCTTCTTTTCCATGGAAGGTAATGACTACTCTTAAGCATTTGATAACATCACCAATGCCAATTATTTTTTTAAGACGTTTTGGCTATACTTTCAAGTATTTTGATTTCTTCCAAATGAGTAAGGATGTTACGTTTCATTTTATTTTATTTTCTATTTTTTGTTTCTGTAAGTTATGCAAAAAACTTAATTCCATTTAATTTTGCCTCACGCAGTGACATATGGAAGCAAAGCAAAAGGGCCTTTGGAGGCAGTAAAAAAATGACATACACACAAGGCTAATGAAGAAGTACAAATCAGTACCGTGTAGGGGTGTTCATTCACCGATTTAAACTGCAGCGATTGAATCGAAAATTGAAAAATTAAAAACCCAAAAAAACCGAAAAAAAAAATCGCAAATTTTAATTGGATTGGATCGATTTTCGGATTGGTTGATGAAAACTGATCCAATCAAACCGATCGAATATATTAATTCCCCTCTATCTACTTGGGTCTTTCCCCAATCATAATCCAAAAATTTCTAAACCTAAGATCCATTAACCCATCAACTAAACCAAAAAAAAAAAAAAACTTAATCACATCTCATCAACAAAATTTCATCTGTATAGAGCTTTATATCTCATTGCCAACAAAAAACTATATTATCTTTTTGTATTTCAAAAAAAATAAATTTTCAAAGTCAATATACACAAAAGATGTTATTTTCACAATAATCTTGAAACGAATTTTAGGATTTTTAAAAAACCGAAAACCGATCCAATCCAAACCCAACAAAAACTAGATTGGATCGGATTGGATTTGAAAAAAAAAACAAATTGAATGGATGATTACATTATCAAACTGAAGAGATTAGATCGAATGATTTTTCCTTCCAAAATCGATCTAATCCAGACCGCGAACACCCCTACCGATGTGGTGGTTTCTCATCATCCTAGTGTTGAACATTGCTCTTATTATTTTTGCTAGTGTGCACTACAACGAATCAGTTCAGTTGCCTTGGTGGGGTGTTTTACTAGCTACTGCAATTTCCGTTTTCTTTACTCTACCAATTGTTATAATTATAGCCGCTACAAATCAGGTATCTTAATGATTAATTTACTTTGAAAACATGCTTGTTTTTTATATTGATGCTAAAAGAGAATTATCTAATGTGCTCTTCTCCTTTTCTGCTTTTAACAGCAACCAGGTTTGAACATCATAACAGAATACGTCATTGGCTACATGTATCCAGAGCGCCCTGTTGCTAACATGTGCTTCAAGGTGTATGGATACATTAGCATGTATCAAGCACTAACCTTTTTGCAAGACTTCAAACTTGGTCACTATATGAAAATTCCACCAAGAATAATGTTCATGGCACAGGTTAATTAGTTATGGTCAATTATGTTTTTCAAATTTGAAACTAGCTATATATGTTCAGAAAATAAACTTGGCTACTTTGAATGCAGGTGGTAGGAACACTCATAGCAGTAATTGTATACACAATAACCGCATGGTGGTTGATGGCTACAATTCCTAACCTTTGTGATGTCTCTAAGTTGCCACCAGATAGCCCTTGGACTTGTCCAATGGACAATGTGTTCTTTGATGCATCTGTTATATATGGGGTCTTCTAGGGCCACGCAGAATCTTTGGAAACCTTGGTGAATATGGGAATGTGAATTGGTTCTTCCTTGGTGGGAGCTATTGCTCCCTTTTTAGTTTGGCTTGCTCATAAGGCATTCCCAAGTCAAAAATGGATACCTCTTATTCACATGCCTGTTTTATTGGGTGCAACATCAATGATGCCTCCTGCAACTGCTGTCAACTTCACAAGTTGGATAGTTGTTGGGTTTATATCAGGGTTTGTAGCATATAGATATAAACCAGAATGGTGGAAACGCTACAACTATGTCTTATCTGGTGGCCTTGATGCTGGAACTTCATTCATGGCAATCATATTGTTCCTTCTTTTGGGATCTACAAGCATTTCCTGGTGGGGAAATAGTGGAGAAGGGTGTCCCTTGGCTACTTGCCCTACTGCCAAAGGCATTGTTATTAATGGTTGTCCAGTTTACTGATTACCTTTAAAACTACATTGAATTCTGTATATGATCATAGGTTACCAACTTGTTAACCTTTTGACTGAAAATTTGATTAATATTATTACCGGGAAAAGTGTGTCCTTTAAAAACACAAAAGCTTAAATCATTTTAAGAGAGAGATAGATACAAAGAAATGTAAATTCCACTGAGAAAAATAAAGATAAAAAAAAATAAAGATATGAGTCTTATCTCTTTATATCTATTTCTCTTTTAAAAAGACCAAAATTTATGTCCTTTAAAAGGACACACATTTTTCTCATTATTACTTTTTAGGATGAATTGGGCATTTTATAATACTTCTAAACTTTGTTTACCCTTTTTTTTTTTTTTTTCAAAAAGAAGTCATTTGTAGCTGTTTTAAATTTTTATGAATGTTATCTGTTCAAAGAAATTTTATTATTGTGATGAAAGTATCTGCGCCGTTGTTAAGGAAGATTCTTGATTATCCTCCATTTCTTAGTTGAAGAACTTTCAAATACTTTATTTGGGTTTAAAAATGGAAGCCGAAAAATTTGTATATATATTTTTCTTATGAGCTAATTCTACACGAACCATAAAAATATATGAATTAAAATGAGGCAAGTCAAATTGTTTATTTACACTTCTTATTAGCTAACTTTGATTCTAACTTCTTAAATTACCCTATTATTAACTAATTTCTTTTTTACACAAAGTAAACATCAATTAACTATTTTTATTTATTCTCATTCTTAATTAATTTCAATTGTTCTATCTCTACATAAATAAGCAAAAAATATTAATAGGACCAAATTATTTAATACTTATAAAGAGAGAAATAAATAAATTTTTATAAGACTGCAATTTTTACATGATCCACTCCCATTTATTCTGGAATGAGTCATCATATGTATAAATTTCAGATAACTTGATCATGTAAAAATTTTATGCTTTAAGATGACCCGACTAAACAGTTTTATTTTCCATAAAATAAAAAGGGAACCTCGTAAAGCATACAAATAACACAATCTTTGTGTTATTAACTATATACAACTGCTTCTCGTATCCTTACTAAAGGTATATGAGAAAATAGAAAAAATTTGTACCCAAAAGATACATTAGCAGTTTGAACCCCACTCCCAGGCATACTCAAAGAAAAAAGGTACACTATAAAAAAATTGCACAACCCCACAGTCAAGGAATAAATCTTTGGTGCTACTATTGCACCAAAGATTCAGTACATCCCATCAATAGAAATATTACATTTCAGCTAAAGTTTTTTTTCTCTGCCAAATTTTTTCTCTCTCTTATGATGTGTAATGCTCTCATTGGTGAGATGCACTGAATCTTGGTGCAACAGTAGCACCAAAAATTGGAGCAGGTTAACAATCTATCCACTGAGCTTTCAAGGAATCAGTTATTCATGAAAATATTGAGAACAAGTCAGCACAATTGCATTAAAATGACATTTTATGATTCAGACAAATATTTTCAACTCTACAGTGTGTGTGCAATCTCAATAGCATTTTTTAAGATTTCCAGCTTTGTCATAGAGCCCTATGCTAATGTAGAATTCCCAGCCACGAGATGGAGATATGCCGCCATAACCAACTTGATGTATAAAATAGAGTAAATACCATTTTTAGTCCCTGACAATATCTACGAAGTCCTTTTCAGTCCCTGGCAATAAAAAAGGACCAAATTGGTCCCTGAAAGTACAAAAAAAGGACCACTCTACATATTTGAGAGTTGACATAAGGACTAATATGGCCTTTTTTTTGTAATTTCAGGGACCAATTTGGTCCTTTTTTATTGCCAGGGACTAAAAAAGACTTCGTAAATATTGACAGGGACTAAAAAAGGTGTTTACTCTATAAAATATTATGTACATCGCATGAAAAGATTGCATTGAAACAAATATATTCAAGCAAAAGCGATTATAAGTTATTTGATGGAACCATCAATTGAAAGCACATCCGCATCTAAGCTTAAATTAGTCACTCAACTTGCAAACGTCAATGAACTTCTGTACTGCGTTATGGTATTGAGTACCCTGTGTAAAGGACAGACACAGCACATTAGAAGGTTTGTTGTATTACATCCATGTATCTACTATCTAGAATGTCATAATAATCAACTTAAGTTAATGAAAATTCTCCTCACTTTTCCTTTGTTCTTAGTCAAAACAAATAACTGACAAACATAAAAGATGTTGACCCCAAAAAAACAGAAAAAGGAGAATCTGTTTGGCTCCTGAAAATATATATATAATCACCACTATTTCAGACAGACAAAATCTATCTGATTATCCTTCCACTGGTCGAACTGTAATCTAATACTCAGAGAAAATTAATTCTTCATATGTCAAAAATCTTGCATATAAGCTACCCTTCAACAAGCAAGGGGATTAAGTTGACAAAACAATCAGTAAAGCAAGAAAAATTGGGTTTTTTTGACCCTTTTGTCCCTCATTAAATAATTAATAATCATTTTGTCCCGTGCCCAAAACTATCCACCATCTTGCCCCTCTTTAATCGATTAACTTCAATATTTAATCGATTAAATGGTCAAAACACGCAAAAAAGGTTGACCTATGATTTAATCGATTAAATCTCCCTCTTAATCGATTAAATCATGCATTTTTGTTTTCTAGGTTGACCAACCGATGGAGTGATGATCATGCCCCAGCAAAATGAACAACCATTAATTCATGTGATTTAATAAGGGCTGTAAGTGATGATCATGCCATTTATCCTGTAAGAAAAATATTTCTTCTTAAGAGATCATGCCCCAGAAAAATGAACAACCATTAGAATTAATGTAAAGATCAAATAACCCTAGATTGACCATAATCTCCAACTCCTTTTCCCCGCATTTTTGAACCATGAT
This sequence comes from Gastrolobium bilobum, assembly GCF_033153095.1. Classification (NCBI taxonomy): domain Eukaryota; kingdom Viridiplantae; phylum Streptophyta; class Magnoliopsida; order Fabales; family Fabaceae; genus Gastrolobium; species Gastrolobium bilobum. The sequence goes on from NW_026897541.1 coordinate 293,686, forward strand.
TTCCTTTGAAAGCTCAACAGGAAACAACACGATCTGAATTTCTATAATTCAATCCACATAAAGTAATCTGACACTTGTTCATCTCAGTGACAAAAACCAATCAAACACTAGATATAGATAAATCAAATACCCTTTGAAGAAGACTTCGACTGAGGAGGTGGAGAGAATTCATCTGAAACATCAGGAATCTGCTTCCATGCCTCCAACATCTGATTCATAACTTCCCGAACCAACTTTACCTACAAACTTTGTTTTAATCTGATTTTCAAATTCTTTCTGGCATGATTTAATCGATTAAGAGGAAGATTTAATCGATTAAATCACGGATCAACATTTTTTTGGGTGTTTTGACCGTTTAATCGATTAAAGAGGGACAGGTTGGTGGATAGTTTTTGGATAAGGGGCAAAATGGTTATTAATTATTTAATAAGGGGCAAAAGGGTCAAAAAGCCAGAAAAATTGTCTGTGCCAAAATGCAAATTCCTCAAGTGTCAAAGATAGAAAAACTGCATGATCACGCTTCCAAAATAACAAGTCCAATTGACTAAATTATGCCGATGAAAATGAATGATTAGGCAATGTTAAATAGCAACTTGCGAACAAACTGAACTGGTAAACACTACCTCCCAATATAGTTGGTGACAGTCCATGCACTGCCAAAACTCTAAATTCTTGTCAAATAAGCAATTTGGAATTCTTTGAAAACCCTTTGCAGCTTCAATAGCCTCTTCAGTTGTCAGTGGCTTTTGAATAAATCTTCCATTGCATTTTGTGCACCTTGACATTAGCTGATCCTCACTAATTTTTAGCTGAAAAGTTTCAATAACCTGAAACACACTTCAACATTAGCCTTTGTGACATGCTTAACCTTTTTCCTATCCACTTTGCAATAATAGACTGTGCCAAGGAGGATTAGACTTCTTTTTTGGGTAATCTAAGGAGAAATAGACTGTGCCAACACAGCAAAGACAACCTTTCAGGTTAAATAGGGATATAATATCAAAATCCATTGGCTCAATTTTAGCTCATCATCAGCACTTTTGCATTATTCAAAAAAGTTCACATTTTAAAATTAATAAGGGTTCCTTAAAATATAGAGATGTTATACAATTTTACTTTCATGGAAATGCATATTATCAACCTATTTATGTGGATAATCATGTAAAAAATAACAAAAGCTTTTTTTGGAAAAAAAACTTATTTGCCTTCTGTGGTAATTCTAATTAAATAGACAGTAAATTACATGCTTTACATGGAAAGGAGAGATTAGATGAAATTTCCAAAAGTATAGATTCTAATTAACTGAAGACTAGGATCTGTACATGGTAAGAAAATAATACCAAAACAGAAAATAATAGAGGCATACATTTACTATATTTAAATAATAGGCATGTGCATAATAATTAACAATAATACAGCTATAAACTTAATAAAAATAAACATGAAACATAGCTGGCCCTAGACTTTGGCTAGCATAGCTGACGATAACAAATTAAAGTACCCATACCTCAAGTAGCTGTTCATTTTTTAGAAGACTCTTCACTCTATATATTTGGTTTTTTGTTAGATACTGATGTTTTAGCAACTTTGCATCCCGTGTCAAAAGCACTCTTTTCTCTTTTTGTGCTTGCTCTATCAACTTCCTGAATATAACGAAAATAGAGTTTCACCCAAAAGGAAAAAGGCAATAGCATTAAATCAGCTGTCAGAAGAATAACACTGAGCTTATACCAGACTCAACAATTAGATAACAATTGTTGAGATATATAGTCCCACATTGGTTGTATATGCAACTAATGTGGAGTTTATAAGGCCTTGGGCACTCCCACCCTTTGAGCTAGCTTTTGGGGTGGTGTATCCCAAGGTTCTTAACATGGTATCAGAGCCTCGCCGCCCCCCACTTTCTCTTGTGGCGTTTCTTAGCACAGGTAGGCTGGGCCTGTTGCATTGTCCACTCTTCAAGCCCAATGGGCTCCTGTGTGAGGGGGCGTGTTGAGATATATAGTCTCACATTGGTTGTATGTGCAACTAATGTGGAGTTTATAATAATCACATGGTGTATTACAATGTACAAGAGCTCTCTATTTAAAGAGACTAAAAGACCTAATAGGTTGAGCTCATACGATGTGGGACTATATATATACTGAACTATTTTTACAACTATTCTAACACCCCCCCTCAAGCTGGAGCATATATATTATAAGCACCCAGCTTGCCACAAATATATTCAACCCGAGGACCCCTAAGAGCTTTAGTGAACACATCCGCGAGTTGATCATTGGAGTTGACAAATTCCGTTTTGATTTATCCTGACTGAATCTTTTCTCGAATGAAATGACAATCGATCTCTATATGTTTGATTCTCTCATGAAATACAGGATTAGAGGATATATGTAGTGCAGCTTGATTGTCACAAATGAGAGTCATGGGTTTCTTCTGTTCACAAAGATGGAGCTCCCGAATCAACTGTTTTAACCAGATTAGCTCGCAGGTAGCAACTCCCATTGCACGATACTCGGCCTCTGCACTAGATCGAGCAACAACAGTTTGTTTCTTACTTTTCCAAGAAATCAGGTTTCCTCCAAAGAAAACACAATAGCTTGAAGTAGAGCGCCTATCCGAAGGTGATCCTGCCCAATCGGCATCTGAATAACCACAAATTTCTGTATTTCCCTGATATGAATATAATAAACCTTTCCCTGGTGCTCCTTTGATGTAACGAAGGATCCTAACCGCAGAATCCCAATGAGAATCACACGGAGAATCAAGAAACTGACTAGCAACACTAACAGCAAAAGAAATGTCCGGCCTAGTCACAGTGAGATAATTGAGCTTCCCAATCAACCTCCGATAACGTCCAGGATCAGATAATGGTTCTCCTTGTCCGGGTAGTAATTTGATAGTAGGATCCATGGGTATGTCAACTGGCTTACACGCCAACATACCAATCTCTTCTAGGATATCCAAGGCATACTTCCTTTGACAGATAGAAATGCCCTGTCTAGATTGTGCTACCTCAATTCCCAAGAAGTAACGCAGCTTCCCGAGGTCCTTTGTCTGAAATTGACTGAATAAATACTGTTTTAGCTGACAAATTCCAGCTTGATCACTCCCGGTGAGGATGACGTCATCAACATAGACTAACAAATAGATGCACTTATCAGGAGATGTGATCCTATAAAACACAGAGTGGTCAACTTTACTGCGAATTAAGCCAAACTCCTGAACAGCAGAACTGAAGCGACTGAACCATGCCCGAGGAGACTGCTTGAGACCATATAAGGATTTGCGAAGACGACACACCTTCCCAGACTCCCCCTAAGCAACAAAACCCGGTGGTTGCTCCATATAAACTTCTTCTTGTAAATCACCATGAAGAAAGGCATTTTTGATGTCAAGTTGAAGGAGTGGCCAGTGACGAATAGCAGCAAGAGCAAGAAATAGGCGAACTGACGCCATCTTAGCGACCGGAGAGAATGTATCGCTATAATCAAGGCCGAATATTTGAGTAAAACCCTTTGCAACTAGGCGGGCCTTGAGTCGATCAACATGGCCATCAGGTCCAACTTTCACAGTAAACACCCAGCGACAACCAACTGTAGACTTCTCTGGAGGAGCAGAAACAAGGTCCCAAGTGCCATTGGAATGAAGTGCAGTCATCTCATCAAGCATCGCTTGGCGCCACCCTGGATGGGAAAGTGCTTCACCTGTGGTCTTAGAAATAGAAATAGAAGAAAGACTAGAAACAAAGGTGAAATGAGGTGAAGAAAGACGGTCATAGCTCAAAAAAGTATAAAGAGGTTACGAGTAGTACGTGTACCTTTTCTTTGAGCAATGGGAAGAGCCTCTGGTGAAGGATCCGGAGAGGAAGAAGCAACAGCAGTGGGCGATGAGTCAGCAAGAGTCGAGTCGACAGGAGGCACAGTTTTGCGACGCTGATAAGTGAGAAGTGGACGGTCCTCAGGTATAGAAGCAATAGGTTGCTCATTTGGAATAGAAGCACGTGCAGCTGGCAAAGACAAGTCAAGAAAAGGGACAGGAAGAACATGATCAACCTGTGACAACTGAGATGGAATAGAATTAAAGGGTTGTTGATCAAGAAAAATGACATCAACGGAAACTAAGTAACGCTTAAGATCGGGAGAATAACAACGATAACCCTTTTGAAGACGAGAATAACCAAGAAAGATACACTGAAAGGCTTTGGATGTTAACTTGTCCTTACCAGGAGTGAGATCATGAACAAAACAAGTACAACCAAAGACATGTTGAGTTAGAGGATAAAGAGGAACATCTGGAAGCAATAGGTTATGAGGAATGTCATTGTTTAGCACAGATGAGGGCATGCGATTGATGAGAAAACAAGAGATGAGTACAGCATCTGCCCAGAAGTGAAGGGGAACCTGCATATGAAGAAGAAGGGTACGTGCAGTTTCAATGAGATGTCTGTTTTTACGTTCAGCCACCCCATTTTGTTGTGGAGTGTGAGGACAAGTAGTTTCATGTAAAGTACCTTGTGTGGCCAAGAAATTAGAAAAATCAATAGAAACATATTCCTTAGCATTATCACTACGTAGAATACGAATAGAAACACCAAATTGAGTATGAATCTCAGTATAAAACTTTTAATAAATGGAAAATAACTCAGAACGATTTTTCATTAAATAGATCCAAGTGCAACGGGAAAAATCATCAATAAAGGTAACGAAATACCGAAAACCTAAAACAGACAAGGTACGACTTGGACCCCAGATATCTGAATGAACAAGAGAGAAAGGGGCATCAGCTCGTTTATTGACTCGACTGGCAAAAGAGGAACGTGTATGCTTCCCTTGTTGACATGACACACAATCTAAAGACTGAAGACCGGATAAAAGAGGAACCATTTTCTGCAACTTTGTAAGACTTGGATGACCGAGGCGACTGTGGATAAGTTGTGGAGATTCTGTGAAAGAGAGTGCCACTGAAGGACGAGGCACATCCAGATAGTAAAGCCCCTGTGACTCACGACCCACTCCAATCATTTCCCCCGTACCCGGATCCTGCACAGAAACAGAATGGTTAGAGAAAGTAATGGTGCAAGTGAGGGAGTGGATCAACTTACTAATAGAAATTAAGTTATAAGAGATGCCAGGAATGTAATAAACAGATGTCAAGGCCAAGGTAGAGGTCGGACGAGCTTGTCCAATCCCACGAACTGGGGCTTTGGTTCCATCCGCAAGGGAAAAAGAAGGTAAATGATCAGAATAAGTAAAAGATGTAAAGAGTTCCTTGTTACCACAAAGATGATCGGTAGCACCTGAGTCAAATATCCAAGTGCCAAGTGATGTAGAATGAGAAACACAAGCAACAGGATTACCAGTATATGGTTGAGACTGAGGAGAAGCCTTCTTGAGAAGAGTTTGGAGTGCAGCATAGTCCGCAAGTGAGAGAAAAACTAAACCAAGTGATGTATTGTCTGACTGAGCTATATTCGCAGCAAGAGAGGTAGAATCCTTCAGTTTGGAAGATGTAATGGGCCCAATATTAGTAGAGATGATTCCTGAGGAAGTTTTGACAAGAGGACAAGGAGAGTTAACCTCCGAGAGATCAGTGGACGCTGCTGCCATTTAAAAACAGAATATAAAAGTCGTAAACGAAGGCAAACGATATCCAATCAAGGAGAACCACGCGTCTAAAGTGAGACCCACAAAGAACCAAGCACAGATCCAGAAAGAGGAGAAGAAGGCGAGAAGTTTTGTCCAAGAACGGCCGGAAAAAGTCGCCGGAATAGTGCTCACGCGCCGGCAAAAGATGGCGCGTGAAGCCCACGCGCAGAGAAGACAGGAGGCGCGTGACAACTCCGATGGTGGCCGGACTTCCACAGAGCAGGTCGCCGGGAGGAGAGGGTGCTGTTCGCGTTCGTTCCAGACTGAAATCTCGCCGGAAAAGTACTCTGGCAGCCTGAACAGTGGCTGACGGTGGCTCCGGTGACTGTTTGGGGATGTGGACACGTGCAGGAGAGGACTTACAGTCCTTGATGACTTCCCGGAAGGACGCACGGCAAAGAAAAGATGACTCCTAAGCAGTGGGCTTAGGTTTTAAAGCGAAGAACAAGATTTCTAAGCGGAAGCGAGGGTTCCCAGAACGAAATAGCTCTGATACCAACTTGAGATTAAAGAATAATTGTAGATTGAATAATCACATGGTGTATTACAATGTACAAGAGCTCTCTATTTAAAGAGACTAAAAGACCTAATAGGTTGAGCTCATACGATGTGGGACTATATATATACTGAACTATTTTTACAACTATTCTAACAACAACAATAGAATCATAATCTACTTATAACCTTGGTTCAGTCTTCTTTGAGTAAGGAATTGCAGCATCTATCCCAACACACCGTAAATGTTTTGCCAAGCCTTCAACCTGAGTAATTCCTTAACAGATTCATGCTCACATTTTTATTTTATAAATACACAATTAGTCACATACTACATTACAATAAAATCCCTTTGTTTTAGGATATAACATTTCAATAAAATATTTCAGAAAACAGAAGTCCAGGAAAGTGGTGCCAATGACTATTGGCACGGATAATGATGAAAATATAATTTGTGCTCCAGAGTTCAGAGGCAATTGGAATTTAACTATATATGCAATAAACCAGTGGCTAAACCTCCTAAAATTGAAGAAAGGGAAATCAGATGTTCATCATTTAAAATGCTTACCATTACATCACAAAGGAACTTTGGATGTCCATCTCCCCCCACTGATGGATCCCAAGGTGAGCTCCCTTGCCACTCATCAAACTTCTCTAAATGATTTTCTTTGCAAATCCCATTAATTGGTGGATGCTTTTTCCCTTTCTTTTTTGGGGTCTTGGTCTTTCTGTCTGACTCCTTTAGCGAAATCCTATCACCATATTTTTTCACAACATTCAACAAAAATTCTTCCATTGGCAACGTAACCCTACATGATTTTTGGATCGTTCCGCATGCTGAAAGTATCACCTGAGCAACATCAGAACAACTAGCAGCTTGGACAATTGCTGAAGCAGCACAAAATTGTGTTCTTAAGACTTTATCACTCATATCATGCTTCTGGAAAAGCTCTTTCAACCCAAGATTTGCATTATTATGAGACAGTTCAGTTGTCTTGAGAACCAAATCTCCTACAATGAGGAATTCAACAAAATGAATTGACCAAAAATTCTCTGTATAAAGCCTCAGTGTATGGATAGAAAACAAATCAAAATTTTCAGAGGAAAGACTATAGACGGGAATGAATGAATATATCATGCGATCTGAAATCAAGATAAAAATATATACAGAAAAAGTTCTATATTTATCCAATTTGCTGCACTTACATGAGGTTTATCTATGTGTATGCATGAGTAAGAAATGAAAGCTACTATATGAAGTTGCAGGCTTATTCGAATTTGGAACTGCATATCTTGGGTCAAATATTAATATGAATTTGATCTTTTATTGTATCAATGACTTAACAAGTAATACGACATATTAAGATGCATAAGACAGAGTTCGCATATAAACTCTCGAAAAATCAATTTATCTTCCATGTTCCATCTATTTTTGGTATTTCTATGCCATTTTATTTTAACAAACCATTATCTCAAAATAAAAAATTGACATGACTGTTTCCATCAAAGTTGTTAATCCTGGATATTAGGGTGGAGCAGCCAATCCCAAATTTTCAATAGCAGATAGCAGGATGACAGCTATACTGAAGATTATAGATATAAGTTAAATAATTTTTACTACACATACACAAATGCTCAAAATATAAAAAACTACCCACAATTAAAGATATCTTATATACATAATGAGCATTACAAACCTTCTTTGGCAACCTCTACCCGGAAGACCTTAAATATTTCAAGCAAGCAATGAGCATCCATAGCTGCATATGTTATCTGCTCTTCTGTAAGAGGACGACATGACCAATCACTACATTGGAGTTCCTAATGCAGATACAAGTTTGGTTAACACCTTATAGTAATTGAAAAATTCCATTTGGACTAAATCTGGAACTTCAAATTCTAAGGGAGCAAAACGCATCCTTGAGCGAACAAGAGGTTCCCATTCATGTCGTATTACAGACATCCTGTTTCTATTAAAAGAAATATATACAGTAGTATCTTCCTATTGTATTAAGCTCAATCCTATTTTTTCTTTTTGAGAACTCAACAAACATAACTATATGTAACTTGTAATATTTGTTTTGTGATCAAACAAATATCTTCAGAAATCATTTTGCAAAGCTAAGATATTCTGATTCTGATTGTTATAATCCTGCAAATAGGAAAGCAAACCAGTTTTTTAATTAGAAAGCATATAAAAAACAATCTAAAAGCCCTAATTTATGACGTACCTATCACTTCTAACCAAAGAAAACCTACTAAAGATTAGTTCCGGCACAATTTAAACCTGTCCACTGATGGGTAAAATTAATATTCTTTGGCTGATCATCATTCTGAAATTGACGATTACAACTAAATCCATCTACTCAGCAATGGGATATTTTCGATTGAGAGTGAAAATTTGAGTAAGCTTATGAAACAAACCTTTGAGAGTGAAAACCCCAACACTTCTCCACATATAGTTGACAAACTCTTACTTTGCTTCGACGCATTCCTTCCGTGTTTCTTGAGCTGCAGATGATTGTACACACTCGTGATATCCAAATACGGCTCAACCTATCCACAAGAGGCGTGAGCATAATTTTTCTCGGGAAAATTTTGATTTACTCAGAAAAATATGAAATCTTATTTTCCTGCATTTTATACAATCCGCTTCTAGTTCTCTCACCTTGTCGAAACCGGGATCGCAGCCCTGGGAACAGAAAGTGGAAGACAAGTATATCAAATCCTGCTTGAACCTGAATCCGAGTTTCAGGATATCGGGAGACACGAGCATTTCTCGCAGCGGTTCCCATAGCGAAGACAGAGGAAGGGAGAACAAGTCCAGCAGAAAAACCGCCGAGTCTTCTTCCGAGTCGCCGCCGAGTTGGCACGCGATTTGGAGGAGCGAAACTGTGGGGAACGACGTTTGATGAGTTCGGACGGGTTTCCACTCGGCGTCGAGACCAACGAGTGATGTCCGAGTCAAGGCCTGACTCAGGAGAGTGAACTCGGACGAATCGGTGGAGGAAACTAGGTGGACTTTGAGAGGCTTATGGTTTTGGGGATCCATGCGATGAGGGAAGTTCAACAACTGGATTGAGAGGTTAGGGCATGCTACCAAGTGAAAATAACATTTATTTTAGCTTAGTTCTTCTGCGTTTTAGACTTTAATTTTATGTTTTTACATTACTTCCATGTTTGAGTTATTTTTAATGTTTATTTCAATTTCATTTTATGATAAGGACTTTTAAAAATAAGGACTTTTTATGATAAACTTTTTTTAAAAGCCAATATTATTTTTCGCTTGGATGTAATATTTAAGAAGTACTTTTAAGTATAAATGTCATTTGAATGTTAAAACATAAAAGCACTTTTTAATTACAAAATGACTATTGTACCCTTCACTCAATTTCAATGGTATCCTCCTCTCCTCAACTGACCGACAACTCTGATGCCGAGAGAAGTGCCTCTGCAATGCCATCGAAGAGCTTCAGTGTCGTGCTGTTGCTCACACCCACCACCACAACCTCGACTCCCTTCCTTGCAATCACGGCTCTGACAAGTCTGGCGTTGCCCACGCCATTGGTTCATTCTTTCGCTGAATTTTCTCTCTCCTTTTTCACGAATTCATTCTTGTTTGTAAAATCTATCTGCATCTCACGTTCATGTCCTCTTAATTGTTCAATCATTCCATTGTTTCATATTAATTTGGGACTGATTAATTTCTTGTCATAAGATGTAATCTGATTTGGGAAAAAGCTCATCCAAACTTGGGGTCTGTCTCTACCTTCTTTCTTTTTAGGCTTCTTCACTCATAAGTAAGTTGCTCCTTCTTCCACAGTAAGCAAAGATCCGAACTTGCAGATGGAAAATGGCAAGGAAGGAGAAATGTCAGAGGAGCTGAGGTCCAATCTGTCCACGAGGCTTTGCTACTTGCTTTTGGCTTCTACTTTTTCAAGAAGTCAGGAATTTTAGCTTTTGAAAAAAGTTAAATTTTAACTTTTTCATCAACTTATGCTTTTTTTTATGTTACCATCCAAACACGGTCAAAATTTTAAAAGCACATTTTTTTTTTTAAAAAAAAGCAACTTCTCACTACGGAGAAGCCCATCCAAACGAAGGCTTAGTCAAGCTAAAATGGTTTATGAGATGATTGTTTTTGTGTCACATTGCCACTTCAGCTTGAAAGGCATTTTTCAATTAAACCTTTAATTTTATTACTCTTTTTTTCTTTTTTTGGATAGTTTATTACTCAAGTTTTACATATAATACAAGTTTAAAAAGCTTGTTAAAAGACTCAATGCAGAGACTTAACAGGTATCCATGCGACGAGGGAAGGTCTACTTGTTAATTTTTTTTTTAGTACATTAAACAAAAAGCCTAACAACCATGAACCAAGGCCAAAAGCGGCCCAATCTCCAGCGGGGGATCCTTTAAAATAATCATATTCTCCTCTCTTGTGATGTTATTTTTCGCTAGGAAATCAGCGCATTTGTTCCCACCCATGTTCACATGAGTGACCCTGAGATGCCAATCCTCTTTTCTCCATTCTTTGATGCTCTTTACTAACTGAGTTTGAATGCCTTCTCCATCGATTGAATTGATAGCCTCTATAGCTAAGGCAGAATCGCTTTCCACGATTAAGTGATGAGCTTCTTCCTCCCAGGCAAGTTTTAGACCTTTAAGAATAGCCCATAACTCAACTACTAACGGGGAGCAGCTTCCAATCCAATAAGAGAAGCCAGACACCCACCCCCATCCTCTTTTATGATCAACCCTCCACGCGAAGCTTCCCTATGATTGTTCTTGACAGCTCTATCGACGTTTAGGTTCCACCATCCTGGTGGAGGAGGGCTCCACCTTTTGATGGTCTCACCCGTGGGCTGACTAAGGGTAGGCGAGTTGTTATCCAAGGCGGTGTTCACCTCGCTAATGTACCTAGAAATAACCAGGATTGGGTTATGAGGACGACTTTCGTTAGGGTTATGAATCTCCATATTTCTCCAAAGCCACAAATGCCAAATAGACGTAAAAAAAAATGTCGACCCAATTAAAGATGGACATGTAATTCCACCCTCCCTCCAAATTCTTCATTAGCCACTCCTCCAGGTTCAACGTGTGGAAGTGTCGTGGGACATTGTTCTTAAACCAGTCTTTCCACACCTGCATCGCATGTGGCCAGTCCCTCAAAACACGGATAGTGTCTTCGAGCGTATTGGTGCACTTGTGACAGTGGGCATTTCCATCCCACATAGCAGTTCTATCCTTCGTGAGAACTTTGTTATGGAATACAAACCACGCAAAGGTTCTCACTCCAAGCGGACCATGCCAATTTCATATCGATTTCCATTTCCTATTGGTGGCTAAGTATTCGAATCCCATACTTGTTAATTGTTATTTGCATATTCCTTGTTTCTAAAAAGAAATTATTATTATTATTATTTTGAAAATACGTAAATTATTCCAAATAACATAACCTTATATTATTTTAAATTAAAACAACCTTATTTTGATATATATATATATATATATATATATATATATATATATATTGATTGATTTTTTTACATTCTTTCTCCTTTGTAAGGCTTTCTCTTTAATTCTCCTCTTCTGTTACTCTTCTATTATTCCATAGATATGTTAGGGAAACAGTCGACATAAACGGCCTTATTCTAGTAAACCTTAATTGCAACATGGATGTCTCAATTTTCAGCCCAATCCCAACGAACTTGATAGTTGTTAGATCTCAGGGAGGCACTACTCGTAATAAGGTTCGATGTAGAAGGAGACAATAACAAGCCACTAGGTTTGATCCACTGACGAGAAATTTGAATAATTTATATGAGATTACATGTGAACACCCACTTATATATATAAAAAATAATGATAACATATAAAAAAAAATCGATAATCAATTTTATCGCCTTAAACATTTCAAATACAGAAACAAAGAGGAGATTCAAAATTGACTGCAATTTTGGTTACTATAACAAAGCGCATTTTTAATACTACCCTCGTACTAATCACTGAGTGCAACATGATATTTATACTATGTATTACCAATAACATGTGTAGAGTACAAAAATTGCTTTTTTATTTCTCTCTCCAAAATAATAATAATTGACATGGCACGTTTTTATTGATCCTTATACCTAAACCCCTAATACCCTAGATTTTCCGTCTATAACATTGGGAAGCGGAAATCGCGAAGAAAGGCAGTTAGGCATGGATTGATAACCTAGCATACTACGAATCATTAAAAAACCTAAGATAATGTTCAAAAATTTGTCTTAAATTTTTCTCTTCTCGGAGAGAATGATGTTGGTGAAATTACTTGAACCCATGAATGTTTAACACACGGGCAAATTAAATTGTCCTAAGTAACACTTTAACTCCTCAACATCCACGGTCTGTTTGGTGTGATGTATAAAATTTGATAATATAAGCTTATACTATACGTTATGATATTTTCAGTTGTTTAGTGTGACCATCGTACAATATAAACTTATACAACAAAACTCCTTAATACATCAAAATGATGTAGAACTTAATCAGGCCCTTTAGGCTAATATATTCATATTGCTTACAAGTACAATTCTCAATAACTAATATATCATTTTAATATTAATATATTATTTATTTATTTTAATTATTAACTTTTAAAATATTAGAAGATATTATCTTATACAATACTATACCAAACGCTAGATAGTATTAAAATTTAATCAGATCTTATACTATCAGATCTTATCCTATACTATACACTGCACCAAACATACCTCCAATTTGATTTCGTATTAGTGTATTGATGCTAAACACCTTTATCGTATCAGCAATTTTCATTTCAGTGAACAACTAAGTTTGACTAGCTCATTGAGAACTGCTCATATTATTAGTATTTTTATTTGAGCCTTAGCTTGCATGTCCCCAATAATTATAACTTTCCAGTCATTTATGTTTGTACTTATGCATGTTCGATATGATTTTCTGGACTATATATATATATATATATATATATATATACCGAAAACTATTAAACAAATGTACGGTCTAAGTTATTCTAAGACTGCTCATTCTTAGTCATTAAATCCCTATTTAATTGTTGGCATAATTAATAAATTACGGTTCGTTAAATATAAGCCGGATCAAAAAAATGGATGTGTAACTTACAATGGAATATATTGATCCTTTACCATATATGAAATCAAAGCCCAAGTGACGACAAATAAAAACAATTATCTGAAAAGCTTTAAAAATTATCATACCCGAAAAATATTAACCAAATATATGAAATCAAAGCCGCAATGAGAACAAATAATGTCTCAGATAGTATAAAACTCGTGACAGTATTTTTTTCAAAAAAAATAAAGAAATGAAGCAGTACCAGTGATTCAGAATGTACAGATAATTAAATAACCATCCAAGACAGTGAAGATTAATTTATAATTCTACTCAACTTCCATAGGAGAATTTTCTTTGTCCAAGAAGCTCTTTAGTTCCTTTACTCTCTGCCTGGTCAATGCGACACAGTCCTGAAACCACAGCAATCGTTAATAACTTCTATCTATATAATTCCCATCCATCATATATGTCCCATCAGTTTCACGCCCTTCAGGAAATGATTCACAGAAGGTATATGATAATAATCTTCCCTTTTTTGGGATATTTACACTAATTTAATTTCCATCATAAACCTTCTTGGTCATAAATTTAAAACTCAAACAAACATCTACAATGAATGAACATTTAAGAAAAGATTGGATCAGAAAACCCTAGTCCAAATTAAACATTGGAAGGTTATTTTGATAAAAAAAAATAAGAGTGAACCCCAATCCCAGACAGAAGCAAGCCTTAATATGGTCTCGCTAAGGATATCAGTTGTGGCACTCAAAAGTTTCAGAGGACATCAGATCTCTTGTATTCATTTAACTTTACAGGACTGACAAAAATTTCAATGATATTTAAAGTATTTTTTTTACAAAATTACTCAGTATTGCATCAGCATGCTGACCCAAAATGAGATGTGATTAATGTTAATGCTATAACTGTGATATGGTTCACTTCGTTAGTCCCACTGCAATGTGTAAACTAACCTGGATACCAGAAGTAGAGGCAAGAAATGGCCCACCAGGCTTGTAAAGAGATATTAATTGACCAGATGTATCCAAAACTATCGTCACAAGGGTTTCCATAATGGATTCTTCTTCAGCAGTAGGATCTGCCAAGATGTAATTCTTGTGAAGTACGCATGTTAATGATAATGGAATACTTCTTAAAGTAAGCTTCCTCTTCTCCTTATTAACAGACTCCTGGGCCTGCTTTTGTCCATTTTCTTCAGACATGAGTACTATTTTGCCATCATCATTCATGGCAACAGCAGGAATTTGCACTGTCAACACGGAAATTTATAAAAGACAAAACCAATATGGTAATACCACAGCAATTTTAAAACAGCAGCTCACAAAAAGAACATCAACGGCAATACATATATTCTCTTCAGCATAAAATCAGATATGTCAACGATAAAAAGGAATTCAATCTTCAAGGTTTCAACAGTACAAGTGGAATCATTACTTGGTAGTATATTGAATAATAAGAAAAACGCAACCAGATTCAGTATATAATTATGAAGAAAGCAAGATTTTAGGAAGAAAACTTCGTAACAAACTTCTCAAAATTAGATGGTTAAAAGCCATCCAAAGTTTTTAGACCATCAAATCACCACACTATAAAAATGGCCTTGTTCCAATTATTTTAGTGGGCTTGATAATTCCTTATACCCCATGACTAACGATGAAGATTAAAATTCTTGGGGTTCAAGAATCAACGGTTACATGTGCTATACAAAGTTCAAAAAACTACAAACAAAGAAGTCATTGCACCTTAAAATGAAATAAAACATATTCACATCCCATGCTAAGTGTATCCCATTCAAAAACAATTGGCTCAATTCAGGAAAAGCAACTGTAGGAGGTAGTCATTGACTCACACCTCATATTCTTATTGAGATCTCCCAAGTGGCAGGTATTTGTCAAGATTGCCATACATTTGTTTATATGTTATGTAAAGAAGCAACCGATAAAGTGGGCAAGTATTATTTTACAGTGCTTTATAGGCAAGAATAGTGTATCTTCAGAATGGTTAATAAAATGACTGAATAATACTAAAGATGCACTACTTACAATGTGATAGGGCAGCAACTGCAGAAAGTAAAGCAGCATCAAAAAGAGCACCATCAGCATCCAAACAATAGACATCCTGCATAATAAAGAAGGCAGCTGATGGAAGATCTTTTATAGTAAGAAATAAGAATTTATACTAGGAAGGGACGCAAAGGGTTGGACTCCTCCCAGCAGGTCAATCATGCGTAAATCACCATGTAGAAATGTGAATGCAGTTACTAATAAGAAGTTCTATGCAGTTATTGTGCAGTTACTGTAGTGTAGTTGATAATTGCAGCTATATAGGAGTATAAAGTTGTAAGAATGACCAGAAAGAAGGCAGTTTTTAGACAGATAGTAAGTGTGTAAGTGGGAGAGACCAGTAGCCTCTCATGCTCTGGATGATGTCACTTATTAATTATCCTTGTATTTCATGTATTTTCTGTAAGAATATCACCATTTCAGATATTTCCTTCAGAATAGCTATCTGTATCTTCTCTCCTAACAGCAGCATTATGTCATTTAACAGATAGAAAACTACACAATCAAAGCAAACAAAGATAGGGCACATCACACAAGAGTTGGAGTACTATGCATTCTTTCTATGGTTGATATGTGAAAGTTGATAAATGCAGTCCACATAAAAGCTTACCAAGTAAGCCATCCATGCAGCTTTTCCATTGACCAAGGACAATTCTTTCAAATCAATCATTCCAGAACTGCAAAAGAATAGACAAATAAAGGTCATTAAGAAAAAAGATAGGCTAGTTTCAACATGAACACAATTTGACAGATCAAAAGAGCACTCCAGATTATTGATCATCACAAAGGTAACCATAGACCCATATTAATACAAATAAAAGTCCATGAAGACAGCAGGTGGGGAAAGAAATCACCATAGAAAGAATTTACAATCGAGGAGAAAATATTATCTGATCCACTAACCACCTTAAACAGTAGACTTTCAGCTAAAAGTTCATACACTCTAGTGGTCAAAACTAAGATCAATAATTCTATGTAGTTTACAGTAAAAATGCATCAAAAGAAGTGCAAAGGAGGGAGGCATGATCACTTATGCACATTCTCATAAAATAGGAAACATTAGCTTCAAGTATAAATGCATACGCAAGGCAAAGGTGGGTAGTGTTACGACCTGTAGTTAGGGGCATTTAGTATTGCCCAAGATAGATAGTCACTGTCATGTAAAGGTAGTTAGACCTGTTAGTTACGTAGTTAGATGGTTATGGGCTTTTGAGAGCAGCTTAGATACTATATAAGGGAGATAGCCCTCCTTTAGGGGAAGCTTTTGACAAATATTGAGTTAGGCTGAAGAGTGCTCAGTTGGAGGGGAATGCCCCTTGGCAAGAGAAGTGTCTCT
The DNA here is from genome assembly GCF_033153095.1 of Gastrolobium bilobum. Classification (NCBI taxonomy): domain Eukaryota; kingdom Viridiplantae; phylum Streptophyta; class Magnoliopsida; order Fabales; family Fabaceae; genus Gastrolobium; species Gastrolobium bilobum. The sequence goes on from NW_026897541.1 coordinate 310,350, forward strand.
TGAGTGTACATTCCATTTTCTTGTCAATAAACAGATTTTTTCCTTCCATTTCCATTCTTTTCTTTCATTCTTCATTTCTATAATTTCAATTCCTATCCCTAAACCACCAGAGCCATAACAGGTAGAGTGGCTTTCGTAGAGTTCATAGAAACAAAGTATGCACAGATATGAACAACATTTTCCTTAATATCTAATAGTTAAACATACAAAATTCCCCCTTTTATTTTCATCTTTTTCTCCTGCTTCCTTTTTATTTATTAATTTATTTTGTAGTAAAAAAAAGGTAGGTGGGAGTGACTTAAGTAGAGTTAGCACTTCTCTCATCATCTCAAATAATTGAAACTAACAAAGTGACAGTAAAAATTAAAACTTGCCTTAAAATAGTGTCAGACAACTGCTTTGACACAACTGGTGATGCTTCAGCAGGCCTGCCGGGCCTAACAATTGGAGAACAAATCGGAGGCATGTGGAAATCGATAGCTGAAATAATAGGACTTAATATGTTAAAATCTCATGGCATATGTGAGCAGGACTAAATAACTAATACACAAATGGCATAGCTGGTGATAGCCAACCTATACAGCCCTCGTCTGGTGACTCCAAGGAGGGAGTCATAACTTCCATTTTAATAGCAGTCAACATAGTCTGAGCAAAGAACACACAATGAAGTCATTAAATATATTCAATAATACAGTCAAGAACCCAAGGTGCACAAAAGTAGACAGTGGTAGAGTAACTAACAGTTGATCCAATCTTTGTAAGAGCTGACCCATTAGCAGATGCAACAGCACCTGATCAAAAGAGTTAACCACGTCAATTTTGCTCCTAGTGTAAATAACACACAATATAGCAAGGATTTCACGGATTGTAAATAAGTAAAAAAGCAACTAACCAAGAAATATACTCGTATCTCTAGCTTTCCCGAGAGGTCTACCATCAGGGCGTATAGATTCAGCAAGATGACGCTCAAAAAATTGAAGTGGGAAAAGGCGTCTAAAGGCATCAACCTCCATTTCTGATGACAAGTCCTTGGAAGCATTTGAAAACTCCATCCTCTTTAGATATTCTATCAAGAAAATGAAAGCCAAAAGTGAAATAAGAAATGAAAAAGTAATATTAGTTGCCATAAAATTGAAAATAGTATTCAGTCAAGTACATAGAAAATCAATCTTATGGAAATCAAATTTTGTAGCATTTTATCCTCTCCAATAAGTTTTCCAAGCGAATGAGAAAAGAAAAACCCTATGAAATTATTTCTTAATTTTCTTTTGTTCTTTCTTTCTTCATTTCTTTTCTTTTTTTTCTTTTCTTCTGAGGAGACAAAAACCCAAATTGTATGTTCAAATAATTTTAAAAATACATATTATTGAAGTACAATACAACTTTAGACAGTATAAAAGAACTCAATAACTTAGTTTATGTTATTAAAAATATCACAATAGAGACTAAAATAGTGTCCCAAGTTTGTTTACCTAGTTTAGAGAGCGAGCAATATTGCTGAATTATACAAAGCAACAAACCTTACTTGTTTCATACTTGATACAAGCAGAGTACTAGACCCGACTATAGCATCCTACAACTAGCCAATTAAGTCATATAAACAGCATATGTACTCTGACCTGTCACAACAAACCCAGAGGGCCGTTGTGAAGAGAGGCATGAAAAAATTTAAAAACTTATAATAAGAGAGAGTCACCACCAATTTTTTTAGGGAAACAATTGAAAAACCTATTTTTATAGTGATAAGAGTTTTGATTTGGGAGTCTAATTACACATAGGGAAGAGTGGAAACTTATTCCCACTAGTTATGCAATTCATTATTAGTCTCAAAAATATTAATTTTACCCCTTAAAGTAAAGAGTCTTCGAAACAAATAAATGGATTAAATGGAAATATTTACAATTTTTTGGAATGGAAATAGATAAATTCTTGGGAAGCATGTAATGAGATTGCAAAATGGAAATATGTGAAGACATGAAACAATACAATAAAAAACTAAAAAAGAATGGAATTTGATGATTAAACAAGGATGATAAAAACAGGATATAAAGATAACACCTAAGTGATACTGAATGAAGCTATACCAATAACTTTATTAAAAGAAACCTTCTTTCATGATGCAATACTCTCTATTTCTTTATCAGACATGGTAATAATAAAAACTGACCTAGAATACTCATTCAAATTTGCAAACAAAATATATTTAGGAGTTTAGGGGAGGATGTTACATTATGCAAACAGTAACACGTTTGAAAAGGATTAGCACTACCATAAACTCCTTGCAAATCAACAATATGAAGAAAATTTGACAGTAAAACCTGACATGTGAAGAACTTTTCTTATATTTTCATAGTCTACTTCAAAATCAGATTGCTAAAAAGACCTCGTCAGTTTAAAAAATCAAAATAAGTATCGATAATAATAAGCTCAAACTAATCCTTGTTTGTGTTAAAATATGAGTTAAAAATGAAAAAGTTTCAAACTTTAAGATGAACTTCAAAAACATACAAAACCTCAAAACTTAAAGGTATTCCACACGGGGTTTCAAGCTAACCCTATCCTGACGGGGTTATCTCTTAGGGAAGCAAAGGTAATGATTCAAAAGCTTTAGTGGTGTGTTCTATAGTGGACAAGCAGAAATTACATGTTACTTAAAAAAAACACTCCCCATTAAACCCCGACTAATGAGGGTTGCGTGACGTCAATCCTTATACATAGTCTTACACTTGCATATTTGCAAAAAAGCTGTTTCGTGAATTCAAACTTGTGACTTTCACTCTACCATATATATACAATAAGGGGAAGTACACAGAACACATAACCCACAAAAAGATACACAAAGTAAACATATACAAAATCCAAAACTAAATTATAAATAAGCACAAAAATGGGGATAAAAACAGGCAAAGATAACAGACAAATAAGGATTTCTTTTTTCTACAAATTAAATGGGATTAGAGTTCTCAAAGCAATCAAAACAAAAATACAAGGATAGCTAACCTTGGGAACGATCCTATTTTTGTTCAATGATCACCTGCAAAGTTAAGAGAGGGTCACTTAAACAAGGAATCAGAACATGAAATCCAAATAAAACATAGCAAACAGAAAAGCAATGGAATGAAACATCATGAGCACAAATAGGATCACAAGTAACAAAAATGAGAAAATGAAGATAACAATTAAGAACATCAAAGACAGAATCAAAGGCGTAGAATAACACTGTATGAGAAAAGTTTACATATAAGAAACCATATAAAAAATAACAAAAACGGGGGGACTAAACAATTAGTGGCAAATCACTAAAATCTTTTAGAAATCATATGCTAATAACGATTACAAATAGAATATGAAAGATGCAATTTATATTATTCACCATCATAAGATTTTTATAATAAAAGAAAGAAAAAACGAACCCAAAAAATGAATCAGAGCGAAACAACGAAAAATACAGCTGTAGAGTTGTATATACAACATTTTAAATATATTGAATGAATTTATTTATTTTACTTTTTTAAAAAAAAGTTCTCAACATAGATGAAATACAAAACAAACCGTGAAGACCAATTGGCAATGACCTTAGTTATGGAAGAACATAAGTGCAGCAATGTTGAGGAAGCGACGACTGAGACAGCGAAATAGACAGGAAGATGCAAATGATGTAGGAATGGGAGGAACAGAGTTCTACGCTTCACTATGCATAAGACAATAGAAGCGAGGAAGGAGGAACGTCAAAAAGGGGTTAATTAAACCCTACCCGTTGCAGCTTTGCTTATAGCAAGTAGAAGAAGAATAGACAACACACAAATATTATAATAAATCTTGGGTTATTTTAATCGTGGAAAGATATTCTTACTACCAAAATTTTTCATTATCAACTTATTATGTATCTAATTCCATTGGATTAGTATTTTCTCTATCTTCAAAAACATTTTAGCATTCTCTCTCTTTGATCCAATGGTGATTAGATGAGTAGTAAGTTAGTAGTAACAAATTTTAGTAGTAAAAATATCCTCCCTCATTTTCATTGTATCACAAAATTTATAGTTTTGTTCCTTCACACATTCGACATTTAACAACTCAATCATTTGTATCACTAGTGTTCTAATGTTTTTTTTTAAGCATTTTTTAATATTTATGTTGCACCTACATGGCACACGGGATATGACACTTCGATATAATACGTTTTGATATTAAATAATATTTTTAATTTTTTTAATGTATATTATATTTAATATTCAATAATTTAACAAAAAATAAAGCTAAGCTTATAATACCCATTACTTTTGGAAAGAAACATAATATCTCAAATATTTATATTAAACTTAATAAAATGATAATCGTAATCCAACGAATCTAATAGTTGGAATTCAAAGTGCAAAACAATGCAACTTTTAAACCCTTTTTTGAGTATTTGCAATGAGTATTAGAGTGGCGAAAAGTGTCGACACGACATGTCAAAGTTTTTGAAGTATCGATGCTTCGTATCTTAACATGTATGATAACAACACAAAAAATTATTCTTGTTATAATATTTCATTTATGGCTTTAATGTTTCTAAAGTGAATGTAGATAAGCTATCTACATTCGCTCCCAAAACGACATCGTTTTGGATTGAAAAATTAAAAAATTATAATAAAAAAGACTATTATAAACCTGAAATAAATTATAATTACAAAAATACATTAATTTCAGCCTCAAAACGACGTCGTTTTGAGTTCAATGTAGATAAGTTATCTACATTGACTATAGAAAAAGCGAACCCTTCATTTATATTTAATATGTGCAACCCTTTAATAAAAAAAGTTTTAATGTTTCTAAAGGGAATGTAGATAAGTTATTTACATTCGCTCCCAAAATGACGTCTTTTTGGGTTAAAAAATTATGATAAAAAAGACTATTATAACCCTGAAATAAATTATAATTACAAAAATACTTTGATTTCTACCTCAAAACGACGTCGTTTTGGGCCCAGTTATCAACATTAACTGTAGAAAAAGCGAACCCATAAAAAAAATGTAGTATATCGTTTACAAAAAAAAAAAAAGTTAGAATACGCAGTAAAAAGCAAAGAAAAATATTTCTGCTTTTTGTTGTAAAAAAAAAAATATTTCTATCACACTCACATAAAAATGAGTGAATCCCACAATTTTCTTTTATCTAATCTCTTTATAATGAGATTCGTTAACTATAAAAGATTTATACGAGGGTGGCAAAGAAAATTTTTTCTATAGAAAAAACAAAAATATTAAATCCTAAAAAGCGACTTGTAAGAATTAGTGAAAAGTTAATTATCAGGAAGGAAATTTTATAATTGATAAAAAAAAACAAAAAACATTAGTTGAGTAAAAAAACTATTTAATATATATTAGTAGTAATCCGAATAAAAAAAGAGAGAGTATTTAAAAGCAATACTAATTTCAATAATCAAAAAAATGTAAAATTAGAAAGAAACAATAACGTTACTAAATTAAAAAGAATGAATTCTCGTTTATCGACAAAAAGAAAGAATGAATTCTCTAATATTTTGATGTAACATGATCATACATCACAAGAGGGGAAATTTTTAATATATTCAAAGACCATCGTTGTTCTTCAATTCAAGAATTGACACATGTATTAAATTTTTTTTTTTTTTCTTTCTCTCATCTCAGTCCCATTCTATATTTTTTAGTCCCGGTGCACTGTATCTTCGCTCCACGAGAGGAGATCCCAATTATTTATAAATTTTAATGACAAAATGATGATTTTCCATGTGAGAAGATTTTTTTTTTCATTTCATAATGGCAGAAATCATTAACTGCAGCTTAATCATCATGATCAAGTTTTGGGCTTTTTTTCTTTAATGGAAAAGACAGTGATTTGTTATTAAAAATTATAAATAACTGAAATGCGGTGTTAAAAAAATATGAAAATACGAGAGGATGATTTCATCAAGGACATGTTAAAATAACAACAACGAAACAATAAAAAATAAAAAATGGCGCCATTCAAAACCCAATTTCCCGCGAAGCCAAATTAGCGCGCGAAAGAGTCTCTTATCTTCTTCTTCATACTTATATGTAATTGTTGCATCAGTTGCAACCACTCTCATGGTAATGGCTTCACTCCGTCGAAGAAGGACCCTAGCACCCAAATCTTCGAGTCTCGACGAAGATGACGTCAGCTGCGAGGAATGCGGATCCGGCTTCTCGCCGGCGAAGTTGCTTCTGTGCGACAAATGCGACCGCGGCTACCACCTCTTCTGTCTCAAACCCATCCTTTCTTCTGTCCCCAAAGGCCCCTGGTTCTGCCCCCCCTGTTCCAACAACAATAACAACCCTAAATGTATGTCCCTTCATTATTTTCCATTCCCTTTGTCTGTTCTATAATTAAAAATAAAATTTATTATTATTCTTATTAACTAATAATTACTTTGTTACAATGCAGCTTTTCCTCTTGTTCAGACCAAAATTATTGATTTCTTTCGAATTCAACGATCTTCCGTTAAACCCCAGATATCAAATCCAGGTAAAGTGAAATTTAGGGATGTGAGGGTTGAAATTAATCGAAGTGCAAATTTTTATTATCCTTTTTTTCTTTTTTGATATATATCTATTTAGGCACGCGGAAGAAGAGAAAGCGGGGTAGTAGCTTAGTGGTGTTGAAAAAGAAAAGGAAATTGTTTCCTTTCACCCCTATTGAAGATCCTAAAAGGAGATTAGAACAGATGGCATCACTTGCAACAGCGCTTACTGCAACTAAAACTGAATTCAGTAATGATCTTACTTACATGCTTGGAATGGCACCAAGGTCTGCTAATCGTCCTGCTCTTGAACATGGTGGAATGCAGGTGATTATTAACTCATGTTTTTGTTCCCAATAACACCAATTTGTGTACATTATATACTGAAATAATCTGTCACATTAAGGAATCTATGGTTACAGAAGCTTAGAGAAGAACTATCTATAAGGAATAGTATATTATAGAGTTTATTATAACCTTTGTTTTTTTATTTTATTTTGTTATTCTAAAGATTAGCAGCATAGAAATTGAGAAACTGAAGTTATTCGAGTATAGAAAATTACTTGAAAGAAAGAAAAATATATAAATTTGAGTTATAGAGTTTGTTTGCTTCCTTACACGTAGTAAAATAATTGTGATTTTGTTCCTCTCCCCTTTGTCAACATAAGGGGTGGTATGTTTTTTTAGTTCTCGCTGTCGCTTGTTTTGTTAGTAGACAAACAATACATTATAAAGTTTTGACTCATTGAACATGTCTTTTGTTCACCTTCGTGGAAATGGAACCTTAGAATGTTGTTTAGATCGAAAAAGTCAGTGCCACTTATTTTGAGTTATTGGTTGGTTATCTCAGAACACAAGCAAACATCTTTGGTTCCCCAGCTTATGCTTAATGTAGGACATTGTTCGACAATAAAGTAGGTGAAAACTATAACAGCAATAGACTAATAATAGTTGATGCATAGGGACAAAAGCAAATCATGCAACACTGTACAACATTAGTGGTGTGACTCCAAACTAGTGTGAAACTATATTCGTTAGTAAATACAACATTTTTGTTAAAATGCAGTCCCCTTTAGATGTGTCGTGTATCCTTCTGCACTAGTTGTCATCGTTCGGATGTACAACACTTTTCTCTTTATCAGTGCACAACGTTTATAAGTATTATGTATTTCATGATTCTCAAGCTTTTTATAGAATGGTGCAAACAAACGAGTATGTGTGTTTAGCAACAGTGGTAATTTCTTCTTCCTCCTTTTTTCTATGCATCTAGATTGGCAATTCAGACAAGTTTGTATATCTTTTTGACTCAGGTCTTATCGAAAGAAGACACCGAGACTTTAAACTTGTGCAAAAGTATGATGGAAAGAGGAGAATGTCCACCTCTCATGGTTGTTTTTGATCCTCTAGAAGGGTAAGTATGAATACAACATAAATTGGCATTATCTTTTTCTCCTTTTGCACTCTGAGTTTCACTATTAGATTTCTCTTTCTGCAGGTTCACTGTAGAAGCGGATAGATTCATTAGAGATTTGACTATAATAACAGAATATGTTGGAGATGTAGACTTCTTAAAGAATCGGGAAAATGATGATGGGGATAGCATAATGACACTTCTTTCAGCTTCTGATCCTTTAAGAACGCTTGTCATCTGTCCAGATAAACGTAGCAACATAGCACGTTTCATTAATGGCATCAATAATCACACACCGTAAGTTTCTTCCATCTCAAATTTTATTGTCTACCATCTTGGATGTTTTTGAATTGGTCAAGTGTCCACTCAATATTGGTAAATTATAATCAACGAAGAGTGTACATACTGATATCATAGTTATATTTATCTTAAAACCTATTAACTTTAGAGCAAATGAGCAATCTAAACTGACAGGATCCTAGTCAGTTAAGCATACCTAGAAAATTGACCTGACTTGTGGACTTGATATGAATAACAATAATATTTAGAGTAACCTAATAAAAACACGGTCCCCACTTTAGTCCCTTACAGAAAAAAATTAGTGTGGAGGTCCTTAAGAAATTCAAAGTGGACCCATTTAGTTGAAATTATGATTCCTCACAAATTCAAAAATGATCCACATTAGTCCTTCAAAAGGACTAAAATGGGTCCACTTTAAATTTCATAGAGACTTGCTAACAAATTTTGTTTATGTAAGGAATTAAAGTGGGGAACTTGTTTTTTGTTAGGAACCAAAAATGATATTTAGTCTAATATTTACTTGCCCCTTTTATGCAATGCCAAGAATACTTTCAAGTTAAAGACTTCTTAAAGACTCATGATCAAGTATAACATTTTCTTTTCAATTCAAGTAGCATAATTGTTTGATGGAAATAACCGTTAATGAAGTTTCTTGTTTTCATATGCAGGGAAGGGAAAAAGAAGCAGAACTTGAAATGCGTGAGATTTGACGTTGATGGTGAATGTCGGGTTCTTTTAATTGCTAATAGAGATATAACAAAGGGGGAAAGGTTGTATTATGACTACAATGGATACGAACATGAATATCCAACTGAACATTTTGTATAATTTCATTGTATGCTGGCATCACCATCGAAATTCCTGAGAAGTTCTCTGGCTCTCTCTCTCCTCACTACTAATTTATCAAAAAGCTTACACAAATTATCAATGCTTCTTGCCCGTTTATATTCTCCCTATTCCCTAAGTGCCCTGCCAGATTATACACAATTCGCAATTCAATTAAAGTCAAGGCAATTGGAATATTGATAACTACTAACCCATATGTTTTTTATTCCTTCTAATATAGGTTTTGGTAATTAGAGAAGTTTCCTGACACAATATAGGTGAGACACCACAACGATTCGATTGATGATAGCATTTAATTATATTTGCTATAACCAATGCATATTTGAGGTGGAGGATCAATTTATATAAAAGCAAGTCTTGGAATCAACTAATATTACCCGTTGATTCTATTTGTATCTAATGTGATTAATAAATTAGATAAGACTTCTTATAATCTTGGCCTCCAATTTCAACAGGCCTAAGTCTTATTCGAATTAGGATATCTATGACTTGTGTAGCTAATCCGAAATGGTTGAAATGATTGGACCATTGAGAGTATCCTTCAATATAGGAGTTCACAAGAAAAACTTCTATCACTATGGTTTTTTGTGTTCATTATTATGGAAACCAAATACTCTTTGCAAATCAGTTACCAAGAGTGGTTAAAGTAGAAGCTGTAGCAGGATCAATCTTCTTAAATCTTGTTTAGATTGTGGCTTCTTAGTTTTTCTGTATGAACCTGCCCTGTTTCTCTTAACTTACTAGTAATATGATGATTTGATAATAATATAAATACCTTTTAAGTATGATCAAATTCTTAGAAAGAGACCAGTTTTATGTTAAATTTATGTAATTTTTGTATGAACCGTAGGTTATAACATGCAAAGACTCATTGCACAAAATATATCCGAAGTCCGAAACATTGAATAGCTGCTTGGGCCCAAAGTGATCAAAAGAAGCCAGACCCGTTTGTCAGTTGGGCATTTGAACCCACTAGCACAATGGACAGACGATTAGGTTATAATTGTAATGGCCAACTAGAGATACAATACAACCCTATGCGAAAGCCACCTCTTTTTTTTTTTTTGTATATACTCTCCCAAACATGAGCATATTCTGCTAAAAAAGAAAAAGGACAAAGAGAGGGCAGAGAAAGAGATACAGAAAAAGGGTGGAATATCAATTGGATTTGGACTCACCTCACAAGTTTGTAGGGGGAGAATTAGTGCTATACGACTAATACTAAGTTGTTGTACAAGGGCAGCTATGACACTGACAAACAAGGCAGAAACAAATACACTTTCCTTCTACCTTATGATTATTGATCCTTTTTAGAGGACCACACTACGTCTATCAAATCAGACCAAAAACACAATATCTGCCCATAGCATGGTCCATAACCAATTAACTATAGCAGCTGGCAAAGCCAAAAGGACTCAGACACACAGCCACGGATCACAGTCTGATCTCAATCAAACGGAGCAGGAGCAGCCACGAGTTATGGTCCCACCCTGGCTGCTGCTGGAGAAACTCTTATGATTTGGACCGGATTGTGGTCCTACGTGAAAGTGTGTCCCAAGTATGAGCCAGAACCGGTGAGTGTTATTTTACTTAAGGAGCTATAAGGTCTAGTCAGAAAGGTTGTATCACCTGCCAAAGATTTAATATCAGAATTCTGATCCCTATGAAAGGCCTTTCTCTTCAAGTCATTCTGGGACCATTCTGGACTCCTAGACAAGACAAGTGAAGTAACAACATAGCTATAACAGTAAGTTCGGCAAAAATAAATAAATTAAATAACCAATGTTAGTTATCTATATTAGAAAATAAAAATGCTAATGTTATTTATCTATATCTGAAATGTTTTGAGTCTTTCGAGAATCAATTTGTAATTAATGGGATGGCCAAGAACTGTGATATAAATAAGATTAACCAATATTATGATCCGTTTTAATGTGCTCCTTGACATTTTCTACTGCTCCTTGAAGATTATTCAGAATGAATGATGCATCCATACATGTGGTAAAATTCTCGTTATTCGATGAAATGATGAGACTGTTCTTATGATAGTACTTACAAGATCATATAATTCTTACCGGAAAAAAAAAATACGGAAGCCAATAATCATAAAGGTAAGATTAATGTAAATGGATTATTTTTTTTGCTATATTTAATAAAAATGGTACAGAGTATTCAAAAATATTTTCCTATATTATGTGGATAATAATTTGCCAACACCTGGCTATAGTAACGCTTGGCACTAAATATTTCGAACATTGGGCCTACAAAAGCCCATGCATATCTCTACAAACCCCACAAAATAAAAACTACAAGGAAAAAAAGTATGACATCATGCCACGATGATAGGAGATAGGTTGCGTCAAGCCAACCGGGACATAGAAAAATCAATATCACATAGAAATGATGGTTTGGTTAAATAATATCATAAAGTTTTGACATGATTATGAACACATATTTTTTCTCTTTTGTGCGAGTAAATTTTAATTAAGCAGTTGAAAATAAAAATCCCGTTAAGTTTGTAAATATAAGTTACTGTTATGGACCTGACAAATGCTCACATTCTAAAATGTCCAAATAGAGCTAATAGCTAAGAAGAAATTAAAGAAATATTTTTTAATTATATTAATCCTACTACGGCAATAATGGTATCCGAGTCTCGCCGCCCCCCACTTTCTCTTGTAGCGTTTCTTAGCACAGGTAGGCTGGGCCTGTTGCATTGTCCACTCTTCAAGCTCAATGGACTCTCGTGTAAGGGGGCGTGTTGAGATATATAGTCCTACATTGGTTGTATGAGTAACTAATGTGGAGATAAGGCCTTGGGCACTCCCACCCCTTGAACAATTGGACCCTCAATACCCCTAAGAGGTCCAGAAATTCACTCCTGTCAAGTAACTCATCTATAAATAAGGGGTTAAACCAATAAGGTATACACTCTAAACCCTCTCTCTTAACTTATCACTGTGCACACACCTCACACATTGACTATGTCGTATGTATTAATGTGCATAGTGATCCACTGATCTTTAGGATATCTCCCGTATAAGTACTTGAGAGAGAGTAAACAAATCCAATATTAAAATATCAATCTTTGATTGAACATCTCGATCTATCGTATCGTAACAGTTACCCTTATATGCATTTTATGGTTGAATATACATAAAAGAAGTTCCTTTATGTTACGTACATAAGTTAGTCAAAAAAAAAAAAAAAAAAATGAACATGGATGGTGAAGAAAGGTGCAAAACCCTGCGGGTTAAAAGACTAGAGTGGATGGTAGGGCACCTATTCCAATTAACGCCATGCGGAGAAATGCAACTATCAAATAGTCCCACAAATAGCTTGTTTGGTGGAGAACTGTCTACACCATCACAGCACATACCTTTCTCCTCTCTTTTTCTCATTTTTTCACAAAAAGATTTATCCAAAGTCGTAGTATATTGGAGTTTGGGTCTGACATATGTGTGAATTGTGATTGTGAGCCCCATCACTAAGCACATATTTCAATATCAGCATCTCCATAAAACCAAAAAAATAAAAATGTTCGTTTGTATTAATTTTTTAAGAAATTTTTTTTTATCACTTCTTTATTTTAAGAGTACTTTTTATAAAGTTATAGCTATTTAAATTTTTAAAAAAATATTTGATTTTTGAAAAAAATATTTGACTTTTAACTTCTGTTTTTTTAAAAGTTAAAATTTTTAGCTTCCAAAAAAAGTAAGTTTTTGACTTTTTTTTTATGACTTCTGCTTTTTTTAAAAGCAAGTATGCAAACAGACTTTTTTCGAAAAGAGTTTTTTTTTCTTAAATAAAACAGTTTTTGAAAAAAAAAAAAGCCCATCCAAACAGGCTCTTGGTAATCTTCTCTTTGCCTCCACATATTTTCTATTCTCATTGCTTGAATTGGAACTTGAAAATACATCCTTTGGCAATGGGATGCATATGAACTCTATAGAATACATGCACTTTGTGTGTTTCAGGAAATTCCCGAACCCCTGATATAGAATACATGCATATGAACTTCTATCAAAATTGATACGGATGGATTTTTCTTCTTTCTTTCTTTCTTTTCTTTTTCTACCCTTTTATCTAATCAAGGTCAACTATGTTAGGGGTCAAATTCAAGGTCAACTGCACCTCTCGCATTCAAAGCATTCCATATTTGACGTTCAATGTATCCCTTTATGTAGAGGATAAAACGCATTAAACCCATTGGTGGACTTTTATACAAGAGCACTCTATACATAAACAGTATTCCATTCCCAATATTGGATCCTCAAATTTCTAGAACAGTTATTTTTAATATGTTCATTCATTCAACCTCCTTCGCTAACTTTACTTTGGAGTACAACCATTAAAACTACCTCCTCATTGATGCAGGTGAAGATGAAACTAGTCCTCCAATAAAGACTCAGGCTTGTTTGGTGGACACGATAGGATAAAGGTAAGATATGATATGGGGCTGATAAGTCTATATCATGTGTTGTGTTTGATGAGCACTTGATTAACAATATAATAAGATTATGTAGAAGAAGAAAGAAGAAAGAAAAAACAAAATATAATGCAATAAATACAAATATATTGGGTAGCGTGGAGATATATTAGATAGCGTGAGGATATATTGGGTATCCAATATTGGTATCATATCCTATTGAATTATAACCCAGCCTCCATAGGATAAGAAATCATGTATTGGATAGGATAAAATGAGACAATAGAATAAGTTAATCACATCTTATTGACCCACCAAACAAGAAATAAAAGTAGGATATAATAAATTATCATATCCTATCTTCTTTATCAGGTACTCCAAACAAACCCTTAGGGGGCGTTTGGTACAGGAGAAATTTTATTTTACCTGGAAAATAATTATTACCGGAATGTAGTTGGAAATATATTTTACTGAAATATTGCTAAAAAGCCGTTTGGTATACCCATATTTTCCCAGAAAAATATGATTAATTTTACTGAGTTTGTGTTTGGTTGGTTATGAAATATTAGTGGGAATGTGAGGTTATTTTACCAAAATAACCCCACCAACAAATAGAAGTCACTGCACGGATTGCTCAGCAAGAACGAACTGCAAAACGGAAACCATATTACACATGCATTTACAAAATACAGAACCACAAACCCACGACATGGACAATCTACAAAATACACATGCAAACCTCATTCGGGAAGACAAATACCAATAAGGAAGGTAGCTACAACGTTCTTCGTCCTCAGTTAAGAGCAGAGCTCATGGACGGATCAATATGTCATATTCACGAAACGGACCAAGTCACTTCACCATTTTCATTTCTGATGAAAACGTATGATCACAAGGTTATTTTGGTCCTTTTCTTCGGTTTTATTTTCACTTTCTCTGGCAAAAATGTATCCCACATATTCGAAGGACATCACCTTTCTAGAGCCGTACGAAATTATTCAAACAAAAGAAAAAAACGGGTAATATTTTAACCCGGAAAACCAGTGCATTTTTTAGTACCAAACGTGGTATAAAATCTTTCCCCCCTTGCTTTCCCAGGTTACTAAATAAAATCCGCATAACAAACACACCCTTAGAGTATAAGAATATCTCCTCTGACTTCAAAAAATATTTGTCAAAGATCGAATACACCACCCGATCCTTGGGGCACAATTCACTCCCAATTGTGCCCGTCCATGGGTTAGGACAATCATTAGTTAATACAAATAGTGAGACTGAAGGTATATTATCAGAAATGCGGAAGCGCATCGTACCGATGTGATGAGGAATGAAGAACACCGCTTTGATTACCTGAGATGAAGCAGCGAGCGTGACAATTTCTCACGTTCTGTTCTCCTCCTCAAGCCTCACGATCTGCAGCAACGCACCACGAACGGTCGTAATTCCGCTCTACGGTTGATCTTCCAGGCTATGACTCAAGGGGGATCAGGTGGTCGTGTGGGCAACCGTTCAGATGATGAACGTCTGCCTCTTTGTGTTTCTGATGTCTGTAACCCTCTGAGGCACTTGAGAGAAAAGAGAGTTTATATACTCTGCCCAATCCAAAACTAACCCTAAGCTTCATGGGTTAACATTGGACTTTGGGCTCACTCTCACTAAAGCTATTGGGCTTAAGTGAAAAGAGCATACTAAACCCAACAATCTTCCACTTGCTCTTTTGGACACAAACTTGAGTTCATAAACCCAAGACTATGTAGCCCATAAGTCATCATCATCTGATTATACAACTCATCCTTTGTCTCAAGCTAGCCTGGGGATCTACCATCTGTCACTCATCAAGGCTCCTGATAATCTTTGAAAGATTATCTAATTCGGCGCTAAATAAATTGTGAGAACCTATGATCATGTCCTCCATGAACGTATCCATATGATCATATACTCCACAATTTGATTTGGACCTTGATGTTTGTAAATAATGTGAAAAATAAATAAATAAAACCTTACTTATGAAATTCAGAAAATGATTTTATTGTTTCATCGTCTTACTCCAAGAGCACAATGAAACCAATAACTCTCACTTGCTTAATGCAAGTCTGGGATCCTCCTAAGACCCAAAGAAGTAACATGCCTCTCGAACACAAGTTCAGGCAAACTCTTAGTAACTGGGTCTGCAAGATCTACCTCTAATGCTATCTGAGTTTAGTGAAAAACTCATAGCTCGATGTTGATTTTCTTGAGTCAATATCCACTTGAAATAACTGAATTTTTGAAAACTCGGCTTTTCAAGACTCCCACTAGAATATACCAGCATATAATCTCTCATTCTCCAAAGATACTTGAGTACATGCTTAACAATAATCTAGTATTCCTCTAGGTTCAAAATGGTACTATCTCACTACTCCAACTGCGTGATAGATGTCTGGTTTAGCGCCCAACATGATATGCATGAGTCTACCTTTTCCAAAGCATAAGATATCCTGCTCATGCATTCTTCCTTCTCAGGAGTCTTTGGTTACTCCTTAGGAAGATGAATTCCACATCTGAGAATTTATAATTCTTCCCTTAGAATTCTCATGTTGAATTTTGGCAAGAGTTTTGTCAATGTAAGTAGCCTGAGGTGATGCCAACAACTTATTCTTCCGGCCTCATAAGAGTTTTATACCAAGAATATAATTGGCTTCCACAGTACTTCCATACCAAAACACTAACTTAGCCAACTCTTTATGCTTGATATTACCTCTACATTGTTTCCAATAAGGAGCATATCATCTACATAAAGTACCAGAAAAACTACTGTCTTCCATTGGATCCTTTACATACAAATACACATTATTCATCAAGGTTCTCTCAAAATCAAAATTTTGATAACCTGATCAAAACTGATGTTTCAAGACTGGATGCTTGCTTAAGTCTATGAAATAGACTTTCACAACTTACATACCGTGTGTTCCTACCCATTTGCTATAAACCCTTTTGGTTGATGTATGTAGATATCCTGACATCCAACTCCCAAAATGAAATCTCATAATTGAGACTTATAGCAACTAAGAGAATCTGGATAGACTCAAGCATGACGTCTGGCAAAAATTGCCTCCAAGCTAGCTTTGAAGGTTTTCACCTTCTTGTCCATCCTCTCTTTGCCTTTTATGTCCACATGCACCTTGTGGGTTTTACCCCTCTTAGTGTCTTTACTAGGACCGAACGGAGTTGAAATACAAATATTTCATCTCATTGTTCATAGCTTGAGCAACACTTGATCAATAACATCTTCTAGTGCATCATCGTAACTAGTAGGATCAATATCACTCAACAAGAGACAACTTGAGAGTTAACAAGGTTCTCTCCCACTACGAATGTACTGCACTAGATCTTGTGTATTTATATGTAAAACAAAGAGTGGGTCAAATGATGGATCTTCAATTTCTTGAGGATCCGCTTATCCTTGATATTGTTCCTTTACATTATCCTTGATATTGTTCCTTTATATGTGATACTAATATTTCTACTAGTTTCACTTATATATTATCATGTTGAATTTCCAATCATGGTTCTCTTATTTGTTCACTTAGAGATATATCTATCCCCTCTTGAACAATCAAGAGAATAGTGGATGAAGCTTCTAGAGATTCTAGAAATTCTTGATCTGAGATAAATCTCATCAAGAATAACCTAACTTAAGAGCTTATAATTTCTTATCTCATCCTCCTTTAAGAAAATCATGTGAGTGCTCACTTAGATTATCTTGTCCTTAAGACTAAATAAGAAATCATCTCTAGTTCTCTTAGGGTAGCCAAAAGATATGCACTCTTCCATACAAGATTCCATCTTATTTGACTTCTGTTGTATGACGTGTGCCATAGCACCCTAAATCCGAATATGGTTTGATCTGGGCTTGCACCCTTTCCATAATTCTTTAGGTGTCTTTACAACAAACTTTGACGGAATCAAGTTAAGAAGGTACATTTCCTTCTCTTAGGCATCTCCCTTGAACAACATTGACAAAGATGAATAACTGAACATGATCTTCACCAAGTCTAGAAATGTTTGATTTTCGCATGCTGCAACTTCATTCAACTAACGCGTTCTTAGAGTTGACGGTTACGAAAACTATCCCCTCTTAAATCAGGTAAGACCTGAACTTACCAGACAGGTAGCCAACACTTTAGTCAGACAAAATTATTTTTGATTTGAACACCTACATGCTTTTCTGCCTCAGACTAAACCTCTTGGAAATTTCCAAAAACTTTAGACTTATGGCGCATTTGGTTCATCTGTCCAAATCCAGAGTAAACATTCATATAATGAAGTACTCATCACCTCTTCTGGTCTGAACGCTAATTGGTCCACATACATTAGTATGTACCAGTTTTAGTTGAATAGTTGCACAAACCTTTTTGGCCCTTGTAGGATTGCTTGGCCATTTTACCTTCCAAATAGGACTAACGTGTAGCTGTTAGTTAAAAGATTCTTGAACTTTCAGTCCCTCTTTTAACTAAAACAAGTTTCCTACTTGAGATAATGTGACTCAATCACAAAGGCCAAATTTATGTTTCATTTGAAACTTTTATTTCTTTGGTGAATGTTCTTGTTCATTACCTTTTCCATTCGACATAACAAATTTAAGAGGGTATAGACATAGGTAATAAAGACTATTTAAACAATGTACTAGAACAAAACAAGACGAAGATGAACTTCGAAATGTAACTGAGGAATCAATTGCATTGTCAAACCATGTTTTAACCAAAACAACTAACAAAAATTGAATTCCTCTTGAAATCTGGAACAAATAAACAGTCACCCAAAACCATAGTCTTATAAATAACTTGTCCTACTGCAAATGCAGACACAAGTTCCCATTTTCAAGCTTAAAATATATATGTCCATTGTTGACAGGTATGCCATGTTTGAACTACTACAAAGAGTAACAAACATAATCAGTGATTCCTGAATCAATAATTCATTCACTGATCAGGCCTTGATATGCCCGTGTTTGGTTCTTTTCATCACCTCTGGGCAATTTTTCTTTCAGTATCCCTTCAGTCTGCACTTGAAGAACTTGCCTTGCGGCTTCTTCATAGCAACTGGTTTGACAACTGATAACCAAGTCATTTTGTTCTTGTTACCACCCTTGGGTTTTTCCCTTTGGATTTAACAAGACTCTTAGCAAAACCTGCACCGACTGCATTCTGTCTAGCAGAGCTGCTCGACTCAGCAAACATGTCATTAAGAGTCTGAAGTATTTCTACTCCACTCTTAATCAGGTACACTTGCTTCTGCAAGTATTTGGAAAGACTGACAATAATATAACAGCGAACTACCATATCTGCCCTTTCCTAATCTAAGAAATGCATCTTAGTTTCCTTAGACGCATCCTCTGCAGGTTGCTATGGTCCTCGCATTGTCAGGACAAATTTTAGCTTCCATGTTTTAGAACAATATCAAAAATTTGCTTTTCACTTATTCATAGTTGGTACCATCTAGAGGTTTTCGAATCAAAATCATTTCTAAGATATTTTCTGAAAAACATATAAAGCACACAATTACAAACAAATAATGCAATAAACAAACGAAGTGCAAGTAGATTCTCATAACTACTCTTGTTTATTGTTAACAATCCTTCGGTTTATCTTTACAAGGCTTACGATGAGCAAGTCACTTGTAAAAACCAAAATTGTTATTTGGGCCTTCAGTGCCATTGCCAGAGCCTCGATGAGAGGGTTAACAATTTTACCAAAGTTGAATGTAATTAACCATTGTTTAATTTCAAAATTATCCCTAGTGTCTAAGCATTGCCGACGATGGGCCGTACAATACTTTACTAAAATTTTGAAATTATTAAGATTTAATCTAGTGAAATCTGATTATCCTTATCTGATGGGGCTTCAGCGATAACTATTTCACTAATAAACCCACAAATGGAGCCCGCAGGTTTTAAAATTATCTAATTTTTAAAACCTTCACTCATTCAACATTTTTGTTTGAGAATTTTCATAAGCCCTGTCGAATTCATTGTTTAATTTCAAAATTATCTTTAATAACTCAGTATTATCGACGATGGGTCGTACAATACTTTATTAAAATTTTGAAATTATTAAGGCCCAATAAAATCCAATCATGCTTATCCATTGGGGCCTCACATGATTATTTTATTGATAGGCCCACAATGCGTCTGGAGGTTAAATTAATTTCTTAATTTAAATCTCCTCCCATAATTATTTAGGTCCAGTCTAATAAAATCCAATCATGCTTATTCGATGGGACTTCACATGATTATTTTATCAATGGTCCTATATTGCGCTTGAAGGTTAAATTATTTTCTTAATTTAAATCTCCTTCCATTCAACATAAGCAATATTTTCCAATTTCCAAGAATTATTTAATTGAGAGTATCCTTTGTTTGATTTCTAAAACTATGTAAGCAAGAGCGCCGATGAACGTGCATCACTTAGCTTATCTGAATTTTGAAATCATTTAAGGTCCTAAAATCCGGTCATGATAGGCAGCGTGTGCTTCACGCAATCATGATACATGATTGTGGTATGCAGCGTGTGTTTAACACATGACCATTTTAGTAGACCCACAAATTACTCGCAAAATAAAAGAATTCTCTTAGGAAATTTTCTTACTAATTGTCTTGATTTTAAACTCCAAAAATAATCAATTTGATTATTTTAGATTTTACCAAAATCATAATAATTAAATTAATTTTCGAAATTAATATAACCATTAATCTAGATTTTGTTTCCAAAATCATAATAATCATAATTTTATTTTACCGAAACATTTAAAATCAAAAACTACGCGCATAAACTATCATACTAGTCGGTAATGACATAATAGTAAATATGCACGTATGACATGTGATCATGCAGCAATATGGCACCTTCCTATCCTATATGACATGTTATCGCAAATATCATGTTAATCGCACATATAATTCATATCATTCAATAAAAGCATTAAATAATAAATCCTAATTACTTTAATTCATGGCCTTCCTATTTTAAAGAAAATAAAATAAAATAAAATAAAATAATACAACTTTGGGATTCAACTTTCGCCTAGCCCATAATATCTTTCTCAAGCCCCTTTAGGGTTTCATGGGCCTAAAACCCCAAAGACCCAATCCTTTGGCGAGAAACCCTAGGACGCGAAAGAGGAACCCTAGCCGTCAGGTCTTCCGCGCCGTCACCCGAAGTCAAATCAGGCCGAAACTCCAGGGAAAAGACCACCACTTAGAGACGAGTGCACAGCCGCTGGAACCACCCAAAAAGGTGGCCGGACGCTCCCTCACTCTCCCATTCTTTGCCGGAGAGTGGTGGCCACTCTCAGCCTCTTGTGGAGGCGCGTGGAGGAGCGTGCAGACTCCGATGGCGGAGATCTACCCACCTTTGTGTTCGTCTTTCCGTCCTCTTTCCAACCATATATAGATCTCCCCGTTCCGAGATCGGGAAGTCCTCTAAAAGTCTCCGACAGTACTGACTGCTCATCTTACTCGCGGTTTCTCGATCTTGAACTTTTACAAAATATTGGAAAAAATACACAGAAATTCCGAAAATAAATAAAAACAGCAAGGAGGAAACCTAATCATATGGGATTAGCCTCCTTGTTACAAATCGAGAAATACACGAGAGACCCTAACCATGGATTAATGTATTTTTACCGATTAAAATTTAAACTTTTATGAAAAAGAACTATAAACAATCAACATGAATTTAAATAACAGATACAGAATAAAGGTGCCATATTTTCAAAATCACAAAAATAAATCAATAAATCAAAGCTGATCTAAATCCCCATCACAATCCGGCTCTGATACCAATTGAAAGTATATCATCAGAAACGCGGAAGCGCATCGTACCGATGTGATGAGGAATGAAGAACACCGCTTTGATTACCTGAGATGAAGCAGCGAACGTGACAATTTCTCACGTTCTGTTCTCCTCCTCAAGCCTCACGATCTGCAGCAACGCACCACGAACGGTCGTAATTCCGCTCTACGGTTGATCTTCTAGGCTATGACTCAAGAGGGATCAGGTGGTCGTGTGGGCAACCGTTCAGATGATGAACGTCTGCCTCTTTGTGTTTCTGATGTCTGTAACCCTCTGAGGCACTAGAGAGAAAAGAGAGTTTATATACTCTGCCCAATTCAAAACCAACCCTAAGCTTCATGAGTTAACATTGGACTTTGAGCTCACTCTCACTAAAGTTATTGGGCTTAAGTGAAAAGAGCATACTAAACTCAACAGACACTTCATGTTGTAAATATTAGGTCTTTTATTATTATTAGTATTTGTTGTATTGGGCCAAGCCCATTAGGTCAAGAATTAGGGTTTTTG
The DNA here is from genome assembly GCF_033153095.1 of Gastrolobium bilobum. Taxonomy (NCBI): domain Eukaryota; kingdom Viridiplantae; phylum Streptophyta; class Magnoliopsida; order Fabales; family Fabaceae; genus Gastrolobium; species Gastrolobium bilobum. The sequence continues at coordinate 332,177 of NW_026897541.1, forward strand.
GTCTCTATAAATAGAGACCTCTTTGTATCATATTATTTCACAATTCTAAAATATATCAGAATACCCCTTTTCAAGTTGGTATCAGAGCTCTCGATCCAGAGGGCTCTGCTTCCGCGCCTACGAAACCTTTCTATTCTTTTTCACGTCTCTCGCTGCCATCAGCCGCCACCGGAAATTTTTTTCCGGGGACCTCTTGGACCGAGAAGACCATTGCTTCACTGTTCCTCTTTCTTTTTCTTGTCTATTACACAACCAGAAACAAACGTTCACAAAATCAACGTACAGAACCACCGTACAAAACCTGTTCATCGCGATTATAACCTTTTTTCGGTGGATTCTTCACTCCGAACAGCCACAGAAACCATCGCGCTCGCCGGACGACCTTCGCCTGAAAAACCCAGCACCATCAGAGGTCAGACGCGCCTCCACGCGCCGCCCTTGTCTCTGCGCGTGAATCCCACGCGCCGCCAGCTTCACCGGCGCGTGACAGCGCGTGACGGTGGTTCTCGGCCGCGGACCACCACGATTCTGATCGTCTCTCCAAGCCGGTTCTGGATCTGTGCTCTCTACTTTGATCGGACATCGTTTGGTATTTTTTTCAGAATTTCTTGGCTTCTTGGAGTTTGTTCTTTCACCAATTTCTTGCCTCCGACCAGATCTGACGTTGTTTGGTATTTGTTCCGGTATTTGTTCCGGTCACTGTGTTACTGTTTCGGCCGCTGTGTTACTGTTCCGGTCAGATCTGACGTTGTTTAGTATTTGTTTGTGATTTTGTGGCTTCTTGGAGCTTTTCTTTGACCATTTGCTGTGCAGTATGGCCTCTTCTCAAAGGAGTTCTTTTTCAAAATTTTATGATGGTACCTCTTCTAGACCTAAGAGAAATGATCGATGGTGTTCTTATTGTAAAAGAACAGGTCATATCAAGGATTTATGCTTTCGCCTTTATGGAAAGCAAACTGTCTTAGAAAAGATGGCAAGGATGTGTGGTCAAGCGCATTTTACTTCTTCTGAAATAACCCCTGCACCTAATGAGACCCAATCTGCATTTCGTCCAGATGAGTTGGAACGACTCCGAACCATTCTTGATTATCTGAGTAAGCCATCTGATACTAGTGCTTTGGCTATGACTGGTATGAGCTCCAAAACTCATTCTTTCATTTCTTCATGTAATGATTTTAAACATTCTTGGGTTGTTGATTCTGGTGCTACTGATCATATGGCTTGTTGTGCTGACTTCTTTATTTCTTATCATCCTACCATTGGAACTCATACAATATCCATAGCTGATGGCTCACATACATCAGTTGCGGGTTCTGGTGACATAAACTTACAGCAGTCCTTACATCTTAAGGATGTTCTTCATGTTCCTAAACTCTCCACGAATCTTCTTTCTATTCACAAAATTACAAAAGATTTGAATTGTACTGTAACCTTCTTCCCTACCCATTGTGTTTTTCAGGATCTCGCCACAGGGAAGACGATTGGTAGTGCTAAAGAGCAAGGTGGGCTGTACTATCTGGTGTCACAATCTCCCGCAAATAAAGTAATAGATCACACATTCATGTCTCATGGTCAATCAACTGCTGATTCTTTAATTTGGCTGCATCATAAGCGTTTAGGTCATCCTCCATTTAGTTTACTCAAATCTTTATTCCCGTCATTGTTTTTGTCTAAGTCTGTTGAGTCTTTTCATTGTGATGTTTGTGAATTTGCTAAGCATCATCGTGTGTCTTTTCCTTCTAGTATTACTAAGAGTGTTGAACCTTTTGATCTTATTCATTCTGATGTTTGGGGTCCTTCTAAGGTCCCTCATTCTTCTGGAAATAAATGGTTTGTTTCTTTTATTGATGATTACACTCGTGTCACTTGGGTTTACTTAATGCGTGAAAAGTCTGAGGTACCACAACTGTTCTTTCAATTTTATAAAATGATTGAGACTCAATTTTGTTAAAATATCAAAAGACTAAGGACATATAATGGTACTGAATATGTCAATCACTCTTTTTCCCAATTTATACAAAATCAAGGTATGATTCATGAACTTACTTGTGTAGACACCCCTCAACAAAATGAGGTTGCTGAAAGGAAAAATCGTCACCTTCTTGAAGTTGCTCGTGCCTTACTATTTCAAACACATGTACCCAAATGCTATTGGGGAGATGCCATTCTTACTGCAGCGTTCTTGATCAATCGTCTACCCACTCGGGTTCTCGATCATGTAAGTCCTATTCACTCCATGACTTCTTTTTTTCCTTCTGTTCCAACTTTGCAAAGTCTTCCTCCTCGAGTGTTTGGGTGTGTTGTCTTTGTTCATATTCATAAACAGCATCGCAGTAAGTTGGATCCTAGGGCTCTTAAATGTGTCTTCCTTGGTTATGCTCCTGATAAGAAAGGCTACAAGTGCTATCACCCTGGAAGTCGGAAATTTTTTGTTTCTATGGATGTTACATTTCAGGAATCTGAGTCCTTTTTCCAAGGTCCTCATCTTCAGGGGGAGAATAATTCACCAGAAGACTCATCACCTTCCTTCTTTGAATCTTCAGTGTCTACTTCTTCACCTGTGTCAGTGTCTCTTCCTCTTGTTCCTGTTCCTAATGTGTCTATGTCTGATCCTCCTGTGACTGATCCTCCTATGACTGATACATCAAATACACCAGAGATACGGAAGATTGTGACACCTGAATTGGTATATCAAAGAAGGAAACAGCCCACATTGCCTCAACAGCAACCTCAATCGTCTGAACCACTGGTAAGTCCTGAATCTCATATTTCTGATCATGATGTTAATACGTCTGATGACTTACCCATTACTACTGTTTCTGATGACTTACCCATTACTACTGCTTCAGATGATTTACCCATTGCTTTAAGAAAAGGAAAAAGATCTTGTTCCAAGAAAACTTGTTCTTCCTGTCCCTCTTGTACTCAATACCCTATCTCCCATTTTGTTTCCTCTGCTAATCTTTCTGTGCAGCACAAAAGCTTTGTTTCAGCACTAGATTCTACTTCAATCCCAAAATCAGTACATGAAGCTTTGAAAGATGGGAATTGGGCTCAAGCCATGCAAGAGGAGATGAATGCGTTGGAGAAAAATAAAACATGGGAGGTTATTGATAGACCCAACGGAAAGAAAGCAGTAGGGTGCAGATGGGTTTATGCCCTGAAATATAATTCTGATGGCACTCTTGAGAGATACAAGGCTCGATTAGTCGCCAAAGGTTACACTCAAACCTATGGCATTGATTATGAAGAAACCTTTGCTCCAGTTGCAAAGATGAATACAGTGAGAATCTTGTTGTCCCTTGCTGCCCATTACAATTGGGATATAAATCAATTTGATGTGAAAAATGCTTTCCTCAATGGTGAGTTAGAAGAAGAAGTCTACATGGAAATCCCGCCTGGTTTTGATTCTGTGAAGGGGAAAATAAAGTTTGTCGATTAAAAAAGGCCTTGTATGGATTGAAACAGTCACCTCGTGCTTGGTTTGGAAGGTTTACTAAGGTTATGATGACCTTAGGATATAGACAGAGTTTGATGATATTATTATCACAGGTGATGATTTTGTGGAGAGACAGATTCTGCAGACACGACTTGCCTCTGAGTTCGAAGTCAAAGACCTTGGGAAACTAAGATATTTCCTAGGGATAGAAGTAGCTCATTCAAGCAAAGGAATTTTTAATGATAAATATCTATTCCTCAACTTGAGGGGGAGTGTTGTAAATATTAGGTCTTTTATTATTATTAGTATTTGTTGTATTGGCTAAAGCCTATTAGGTCAAGAATTATGTTTTCGGTCTATAAATAGAGACCTCTTTGTATCAACAAGACCAACCTAACC